>NW_017729033.1:101612606-101612809 GCF_001723915.1 Gavialis gangeticus
GAGAGTCATGGGACTCTTCAGTCTGGAAAAGTGCAGGGGCGACCTGGTGTACATCAGGATCTGGGAGAATGTGTGTTTACCAGAGTACCCCAAGGGAAAACAAGGACCAATGGTCATAAACTCCTACAAGACCATTTTAGGCTGGGCATAAGAAAAAAAATCTCTACTGTCCAAGCCCCCAAGACCTGGAATAAATACCCTCA
>NW_017729033.1:101617809-101621795 GCF_001723915.1 Gavialis gangeticus
TCACAGGTAGGTTTTGCCTGACCAATCTCATCTCCTTCTATGACCGTCTATCCTTCTATGACATATCACCTGGACAAGGGAGAAGAGATTGACATTGTATAGCTGGACTTTAAAAAAGCCTTTGATCTGGTGTCCTATGACCCCCTCGTGGAAAAATTGGCAAGTTGTGGCCTTGGCTACACCCCAGTCTGATGGCTGGGAAATTGGCTCTGAGGTTGGACCCAGAGAGTAGTGGTCAATGGCAGCAAATCATTATGGCACTTCGTGACCAGTGGTATTCCCCCAAGGTTTGTCCCTGGACAGGTTCTCTTCAACATCTTTATCAACAATGTAGACATTGGTGTCAGAAGTGCACTGGCCAAGTTTGCCGATGACACTAACTTTTCGGGCATAGCATCCACACCTGAGGACAGGCTAGTGATCCAGGCTGACTTGGCTAGTGACACAGGCCTCCCTCTAGGGGAGGTGGGGGGTGGAATCCCGTAGCATACTTAGGCTTGGGAATGCTATGCGTGCTAGCACCACTGCTGAAAGAGACTTGGGGTGGTGATTGACCACAAGATGAACGTGAGCCACCAATACAATGTCACAGCTGGTAAAGCAAACAAAACCCTGGCTAGCATCTATTGGTACTCCTCATATAAATCTTGGGATGACATTCTCCCACTGTACTCAGCCTTGGTGAGGCCACAGCTGGAGTACTGCATCCAATTCTGGGCTCTACAATTCAAGAAGGATGTCAAAGCTTGAGAGAATCCAGAGGAGAGCTGTGTGCAAGAGAACAGGCCTTATGAAGAGAGGCTGAGAGTCATGGGACTCTTCAGTCTGGAAAAGTGCAGGGGCGACCTGGTGTACATCAGGATCTGGGAGAATGTGTGTTTACCAGAGTACCCCAAGGGAAAACAAGGACCAATGGTCATAAACTCCTACAAGACCATTTTAGGCTGGGCATAAGAAAAAAAATCTCTACTGTCCAAGCCCCCAAGACCTGGAATAAATACCCTCAAGAAGTGGTGCAGGCACCTACTCTGGACTCATTCAAGAAACACTTAGATGCTTATCTTACTGGGATCCTTTGACCCTGGCTGACTTCCTGCCCCTGGGGCAGGGGGCTGGACTTGATCTTTGAGGTCCCTTTCAGCCCTAATGTCTATGAAATCTATGACATTTGTTTGGAGAAGTAAAAATATTACTGAAAAAGTAGAAGGCATTGTATGCATAAATATTTGTTCCCAAGAGTTGTTTGTATGTCTAAATATTTGTTAATCCTTCCCACAGCCCTTTAAAATACTATGGTACATTATTGATGATTATATCCATTATCATTTCTAAAATTTTTGTTTTAAAAGTTCATAGTTGGTAGGGTCGAAAGGGACCTGAGCAGATCATCACGTCCGAACCCCTGCCTTGGCCAGGAAATAATGCTGGGGTCAAGTGACCCTGGCTAGGTGATTATCTAGCCTCCTTTTTTGAAGACCCCCAGGGTAGGAGTGAGCACCACTTCCCTTGGAGTTGGTTCCAGATCCTAGCTGCCCTGACTGAAATAGTGCTTCCTGACGTCTAGCCTGAACCTACTCTCAGTCAATTTGTGGCTGTTATTCCTAGTTACTCCTGGTAGTGCTTGGGGGAACAGGGACTCTCCTATTCCCTGATGGTCCTCCCCCTGGTAAGTTTTTTAGATGGCCACCAGATCCCCCCTCAGCTTTCTCTTGTGGAGGCTGAACAGGTTCAGGTCCCATAGTCTTTCCTCACAGAGCCTGCCCTGCTGCCCCTTACCATGCAAGTGGCCCTCCTTTGGACCCTCTCAATGATGTCCACATCCCTCCTGAAGTGTGGCACCCCGAACTGGACGCAGTACTCCAACTTCGGCCTGACCAATGTTGCATAGAGGGGGAAGATCACCTCCTTGAACCTGCTCGTGATGCATCTGTGGATGCATGACAGAGTGCGGTTGGCCTTACTGACTGCGTCCTCACATTGGCAGCCCATGTTCATCTTGGAATCAATAATGACTCCAAGATCCTTTTCTGCCTGTGCACTGGTGAGAAGGGATTTCCCCAGCCTGTAGGTATGCTGCTGGTTCCATCTCCCTAAGTGCAGTACCTTGCACTTATGAGTATTGAATCCCATCCTATTCTCTTCTGCCTGCCCCTGTAACCTGTCCATGTTTAGTTGTAGCCTGTCCCTCTCTTCTATTGTGCCCACTTCTCCCCACATCTTAGTGTCATCTGCAAATTTGAACAAGGTGCTTTTCACCCCTTGTCCAAGTCACTGATTAAGATGTTGAACAGTGCCGGCCTGAGGGCTGAGCACTGGGGGACCTCACTGCTCAGATCCTCCCAGGTCGAAAATGACCCATCCACCACCACTCTCTGGGTGTGGCTCTCCAGCCAATTTATGACCTGTCTGACTGTGTAGGCGTCGACACCACAGTCGCCTAATTTTAATGAGAATAGGGGGAGAGACAGTGTCAAAGGCCTTCCTGAAGTCCAGAAAGACTACGTCCACCACAACACCTGTGTCCAAAGATTTTGTGACTTGATCGTAGGAGGCAACCAGATTGGTCTGATAGAACCTGCCCTTGATGAACCCATGTTGATTGCTCCTAAGCATAATCTCCCCTGCTGGTCCTGGGGAAGCTCTTTGACAAAATTATCCAGGAGCACATCTGCGAGGGACCGAGGTAAGACTAACAGGCCTATAGTTTCCTGGGTCATCCTTCCCCCTTTTTTGAAAATGGGAACCACATTTGCTTTTTTCCAGTTCTCTGGCACCTGGCCAGAGCACCACGAGTGCTCCTAAAGCTGTTCCAGGGGTCCTGCAATGACCTCTACCAATTCCATCAGCACCCTGGGGTGGAGATTGTCAGGACTTGCTGATTTTGAACATGTCCAGCCCTGCCAGAAGTTCCCTGACTAGGTCCTCTCTGACCATAGGCCTGGCTGTGCCTCTCCTGAGTCCATCCAGAATCCCAGTGTGGGGGGGGGGATGTCCTGGTCCCTGCTCAGAAAAATGGAGGCAAAGAATTTGTTAAAAAGGTCAGCTTTATCATATGGTGCAACCACCAGATTGCCAAGCATGTCCTGCATGGGCCCCTCATTACCTGATGCCTTCTTTTTACTCCCTTTATATTTTAAAAAAGGATTTCTTATTATCTTTGATCTCAGTCGCTAGTCCTAGTTCTGTCTCTGCCTTAGCCTTTCTAACAGCTCCCCTACAGTCTTGAGCAATTGAGGTATAATCCCCCTTGGTGATGGCCCCTCCCTTCCATTGGGTGTATGCCCCCTTTTTGGCTTTCAGATGTTCCTGAATGTCTTTGAACCATGGGGGCTTTGAGCACTCTTGTCCCCTTTGATTTGCATTGGGACAGTCACCCTTTTGGCTCTGAGGATTGTCTCCTGCTCATCTTGGACTCCCAACTCCCCTACCCTCTGGGACCTCAGTGCCTCTCCTACTAATCTCCTTAACTCATTGAAATTGGCCCTCCTGAAGTCAAGGGCTGCTGCCTTGCTGCAGGCCTTTGACACCCTGCATTGGATGGTGAATTCCAGTAGGCGATGATCGCTATTGCCCAGGTGGTCAAGAACCCGCAGTCCCCTCACCAGGTTGTTGCCTGTGGCCAGGACCAGGTCCAGCAAGACATTTCCCCTGGTGGGACTATGCACCTCCTGGGTTAGGTGGAGGTCCTGTATCTTGGCTAGGAACCTATGCTTCTCCCAGCAGATGGTAGTTTAGGTCACCCAGGATGACCATGCCCTTGACTTAACTGCCTCCACAAGCTGACCTGAGAATTCCCAGTCCAGCTCTTCCCCCTAGTTGGGTGGTTGATGGTAGATAACCTCTGTTAAGTCCCTTTTCCCTACTGATTCCCTTGTATTCTGACCAAACAGAAGTGCACGGCTGCAGACAGCTTAAAAAATGGCTGATCGGGTAAAAATCTGAACCCTCATTGTTACAAGATTTGCCTGCTACTTTGGGGTGTGCTC
>NW_017729033.1:101622416-101625388 GCF_001723915.1 Gavialis gangeticus
TGATTAGCATTTGGAGCACAGATTCCCCATCATGCAGTGCTCCCCTGCTTCGCTGATCCCAGAATTCACTGCAGTCTCTGCTTCAGGCTTTCTGTTCTCCATCTCTCATGTAAGTGAATGGTCATCTGGTCTCATCTCAGATGCAGATGAGACCTAGGGCAGTTGTTTCACTTTTGTCACCCTTATCTGGAGGATTTTAGGTGCGTCTCTCACTGCATTTTAATCAGTTTCTGTTTAGGTGGTGGGGGGGGATTCTTTGTGAGTCAGACAGTCTGTGTCTTGTGTCAGGGTTCCCGAAGAACATGGAGCTGAGAGGTAACATAGAGGAGAGGTGAAGCCCATCCTGCCCGAGCATGCCCCCTGTGTGAAAATGTGGGTTATTGTCAAGTAACCCAAGGCCTGCCTAGTAGCACCAACTCTGAAGCTGTCAATTGACCACTCTGATGCAGGCCTCATGGTGCCGTCCGCATCGACTTACTGGGAGAATAGAGGAGAATACCACCTGTGCCCCCGTCTCCTTGAGCTTGGTCCCCAGAGCCTTGTGGTCCTTCATGATGTGGTCTGGACTGCTCCCTGCCGCGTCATTTGTTCACATGTGGATGATTAGGAGTAGAATCTTTGTATCTGTGTGTAAGTAAGCAATAAGACATGAAATTAAGTTGGGGGAGGAGAGGGTTTTGCCTGTGATTAAAGATACCTGCATTCCCCTCTGCCAAAACCAGAAATAATGGTAAATGGTATCCTTTCAGAAATCCTCAGAATGAAAAAAAAGTGGCAAAGTAGCTGGGTGGCAAACTGATTTTTTTTCTTAAGGTTTTTGGGTTCAGTGTGGGTGTGTAAATTGAGTCACATTTATAATGCATTTTTCTTTACCCAATCAGCAATGTATCCTGTTCTCTGACAGCAATATGGCATCAGCAAAAGGAGAAACAACATTTAGAAGATCACAGTTGTTTTGTTTAGATTTGTTACATAAATAACTTGTTCAAAGAATTGCCTGTAAATAACACTATAAAGGTTTAAATAGCGGGAAATTAAAGTACATGGTCATCTTACCTATGGAATACATCTCCTTTTAAGGGTGCCAAAGAAGGGGCATGTTTTCTAATGAGCAAAATGATAGCATTTTTGGGAAAATTGTAATGCTAGTGATAAAATTCCAGGGCCACACTTTTCCCCAGAGCTCAAGTCAATAAAATTGCATACAACACATACCTAAGAACTGAAAGTGACCATGAGTTCAAAGCAGAGGAAGACCTCCAAATAGGTAGAGTATTTTTTTTTTGTTCCTTGAATCAATCTACTGAATTACTTGAAGCCAGCTAACAAATAGTAGAGAGAGTCAAATTTCCTTTATCCATTTCCAGACTCCCTGAATAACCCTAGTAATTTCATTTGCCATTTGTGACTTGAAGACATTACAAAACAGATATCTGTTGCTTCCATGTATTTTAAATTACTGTGAAAACCATAAGATAAGATTGTGAAGTTTTGTGTTGACTTCTGCTGGTGCTAGATACTTGTGCATCAGTTTATGTTGGTGTCTGGCAGTTCTTCATTTATGTTAGGTTGTGTGAAAAAGATGTGCTCATACGTATGGTGTGCCTCGTAAAAATTTCAAGATGCTCAGAACTTTCCTCCCTGAATTACTGGACTCAACAGAACAGTATGACAAAGGGGAAATAATTTAAAACTTCTTCTTTCAGGGCTTGAACCTTTGAGGTAGGTCTCCTTCATTCTACCAGCACTGTTTTAGTGCCACCCATAATGAGTCCCAGGCCAGGGGAATAAGGGCGTAGTCAAAAGGGCTGTCCGAAATGGCACTGTTCTGTTTTATCTTGTGTTTTGACAGAACAGCATTTTGTTTTGAATTTCATTTTGATTCGAAACGGCTGTTCCATTTTGTTTCGCTGAAACAGCTTTGCTTTTTACAACATTTCACCCATAGGCTACAATGGGGAAGTTCAAAACAGCTTATAATTTTGTAATTTCTTGCCTGATTTGGATGAAACTCGCAGAAATGGTAGCCCCTTCTGAGGGCATGTAGCTTGCTAAGTTTCAAGGAGATAGGTGCAGGCATTTCAGGGAAACTGCACCTCAAGCTGTGGAAAAGCAAAATCATGACATGGGTGACACTGTGTGTGTTAAGGTGTAGCAGGGTGAAAACTGCAGGCCTACTCGCCCCTGCTGTGGCCACAAAGCCTGCCAGCTGTCAAGGAGACAGGTTCAGGGGGAGTCTGGGTTCTGAGGCCCTGCACCTCTAGCTGCTGGCAGGAAAAACTGGTGACATGGGCGCGTGACAGTGTGTGTGTGTGTGTGTGTGTGTGTGTGTGTGTGTGTGTGTTAAGGTGAGTGCTCACTCACCTGACACCAAGACAGAAAGCAGGGCAGTTCAAACAATGTTGTCTTTTCATGCAGTTTTTCCATCCCTGCGCCCCCCCCTCCCCCCTCCCGCCCCGAGCACTGGGATTGGAAGGGACCTCAGGAAAGGATGACAGTCACTGGCCAGCTACACATTCAATAATGAGAGCAGTCCTTCCCTCCTCTTCCCCCTCCCTCTCCTTACTTTAGTTTTCTGTTTTCCTGCAGGCAAGCCCAGCTTGAGCTTTGAAACTCAAAATGTTTCAAAAATTTCAAAACGTTTTGACTTGCCTCATTTGGTTTCAAGGCTGTTTTGAAGCTCTCTGTTTAATTTCGATTTTGCTGTTTCAAGCTCGAAACAAGTTGAAACAGTGTTGAAACAAAACTGCCTGTGAAATTTTGCGCAGCCCTAATAGTCAACACTCACGAAGTTTAGCAAGGATCTTGGTGTCAACTTACTAAGAGCTAGATTTTAAATCTCTTGCTGTGCTCTAAAATTCTGAACTCATTTGGTGACAGGGTAGGACCTGGATGTAGATAGTAGAGGCTTGACCGAAGAGGGACTCAGGAACAGACAAAGTCAGGGAAGCAAGGATCTCAGTTCAGTTCAG
>NW_017729033.1:101630388-101635962 GCF_001723915.1 Gavialis gangeticus
GGTAGAGTATTTTTTTTTTGTTCCTTGAATCAATCTACTGAATTACTTGAAGCCAGCTAACAAATAGTAGAGAGAGTCAAATTTCCTTTATCCATTTCCAGACTCCCTGAATAACCCTAGTAATTTCATTTGCCATTTGTGACTTGAAGACATTACAAAACAGATATCTGTTGCTTCCATGTATTTTAAATTACTGTGAAAACCATAAGATAAGATTGTGAAGTTTTGTGTTGACTTCTGCTGGTGCTAGATACTTGTGCATCAGTTTATGTTGGTGTCTGGCAGTTCTTCATTTATGTTAGGTTGTGTGAAAAAGATGTGCTCATACGTATGGTGTGCCTCGTAAAAATTTCAAGATGCTCAGAACTTTCCTCCCTGAATTACTGGACTCAACAGAACAGTATGACAAAGGGGAAATAATTTAAAACTTCTTCTTTCAGGGCTTGAACCTTTGAGGTAGGTCTCCTTCATTCTACCAGCACTGTTTTAGTGCCACCCATAATGAGTCCCAGGCCAGGGGAATAAGGGCGTAGTCAAAAGGGCTGTCCGAAATGGCACTGTTCTGTTTTATCTTGTGTTTTGACAGAACAGCATTTTGTTTTGAATTTCATTTTGATTCGAAACGGCTGTTCCATTTTGTTTCGCTGAAACAGCTTTGCTTTTTACAACATTTCACCCATAGGCTACAATGGGGAAGTTCAAAACAGCTTATAATTTTGTAATTTCTTGCCTGATTTGGATGAAACTCGCAGAAATGGTAGCCCCTTCTGAGGGCATGTAGCTTGCTAAGTTTCAAGGAGATAGGTGCAGGCATTTCAGGGAAACTGCACCTCAAGCTGTGGAAAAGCAAAATCATGACATGGGTGACACTGTGTGTGTTAAGGTGTAGCAGGGTGAAAACTGCAGGCCTACTCGCCCCTGCTGTGGCCACAAAGCCTGCCAGCTGTCAAGGAGACAGGTTCAGGGGGAGTCTGGGTTCTGAGGCCCTGCACCTCTAGCTGCTGGCAGGAAAAACTGGTGACATGGGCGCGTGACAGTGTGTGTGTGTGTGTGTGTGTGTGTGTGTGTGTGTGTGTGTTAAGGTGAGTGCTCACTCACCTGACACCAAGACAGAAAGCAGGGCAGTTCAAACAATGTTGTCTTTTCATGCAGTTTTTCCATCCCTGCGCCCCCCCCTCCCCCCTCCCGCCCCGAGCACTGGGATTGGAAGGGACCTCAGGAAAGGATGACAGTCACTGGCCAGCTACACATTCAATAATGAGAGCAGTCCTTCCCTCCTCTTCCCCCTCCCTCTCCTTACTTTAGTTTTCTGTTTTCCTGCAGGCAAGCCCAGCTTGAGCTTTGAAACTCAAAATGTTTCAAAAATTTCAAAACGTTTTGACTTGCCTCATTTGGTTTCAAGGCTGTTTTGAAGCTCTCTGTTTAATTTCGATTTTGCTGTTTCAAGCTCGAAACAAGTTGAAACAGTGTTGAAACAAAACTGCCTGTGAAATTTTGCGCAGCCCTAATAGTCAACACTCACGAAGTTTAGCAAGGATCTTGGTGTCAACTTACTAAGAGCTAGATTTTAAATCTCTTGCTGTGCTCTAAAATTCTGAACTCATTTGGTGACAGGGTAGGACCTGGATGTAGATAGTAGAGGCTTGACCGAAGAGGGACTCAGGAACAGACAAAGTCAGGGAAGCAAGGATCTCAGTTCAGTTCAGGAGGTCAAGAAGTCCAAGTCTATGAGGAACCAGGGTACTTGCAGTCACCCTGGACTGAGCCAAATAAGCAGGCAGCCACACCCATACACTTAACTGTGGCCAGATGAGGGTGGTTATACACCACTATTAGCCACACCCACTTGGTAAGTTGGGCCAACTGGGGGCACTTTTTCTTGCTTGCTGCCCTGTCTCCTAAGAACCTGGGCTCTAGATAGTGGTAGGAAGATTAAAAGAAGTGAAGATGTGTCCAGAAACACATGAGAAGGAAAAAATAAATTTACTGCAGAGATGCAGAGCAATAAGCATTAACCTCACCTGGTTCTTGACTTCCATTTGCTTAAGGAGAGTTTTAATCTCCTATCCATATATCTGGTACAACTACATGTCATGGATTCTGTCTGGTGCATGCAATGCCTGTGTAATTAACAAGGGTTGTGTGTGATACCTCCCCATTCTTGCTAAGCCCTGGCCTGCTTACACTGGAGGAAAGTGGTGGCTCCACGGTGGTTGCTTTCCCTCTATGCTTCTACATAAGTAGTCCATGCAACAGAATTAGTGGGAGTCCCCTCTAGTAACAGTGGGCACAGACAGAAGTGCAGCTCCGAGGTCTAACTGAGGGTGATTCACAAATTTGAAGCCAATTTGGGGAGAGAGGCTGGCTCCTCCCCCTCTCCCAGCTCCTTGCTGTCTATGGATAGGAGGGAGGCCTCTTCTGTGGTGTCCTCAGTCCTGCTGGAGTGTGTGTAGGGCTAGATTGGAGTCCCCATAAGGTGAGGGACTTCAATCCACCGCCCTCCCCATTCCAGCAGGGCTAAGAACACCCCAGAAGGGATCTCCCTCCTTTGCCTTCTCCTCCCTCCCATCCAGAGACAGGAGCTGCAACCTGCTGTGCTGCAGCCAGAGCAGACAAACAGTATGTCACTCCGCTTAGGAATGGCTTCATTTGAACCCTCATACAATGAAGGTTAATTTGTTGCTTGATCAGACCACTCTGCAGCCATACTCTTCTGTTTGGGCACAGCTTTAGAGTCATTTCAAGGAGCCGATTGCAGGCCAAATATAATTTTTGTCTGCACCTGAAAAGTGGCTCTTGATTTGCTCATATAAAGGAGATGAAACAATAATAACCTATGTTTATTTGCAAATTTCTCTATCTCTGTGCACTTAACTTGTCCTGACATTAATTTACATGTACTTATAACTGTTCTGTTTTGTGAGATAAATACACAAACAACAGGTTTCTGAAAATGTAACTGAATGAATAAGATTCCCTGGAAAGAAACTGTCATGATTAGGTTCTGGTATAGGCTTAACACAAAACATTTACTGATACCTGTCTTTATTTTCCCCTACTTCATAGACTCCTGTCCTGCATAACTTGCATTTAATTTAATGCAGAGAAGAATTAACATACAATGAATAGTTTATCTTCTGGAATACACTAATATATTTTGTTCCACAAACACAAGAAGCTAAAACAACAAAGGAAAAGAATACATACATTTAGCTCTGCTTCGGTTCTTGAAAGTAGTAAACAAATTTATTCATCTTTGAGAAGTTCCTGAAATAGATCTACTTAGCTTAATTGCAAATTATTATGCTATTTAAATGTCTTCATTAATTTGGGGTTGGTTCTAATCAGTGCATGGATAGATATTTTTATGTTATTGTGAAATGCTTGATTTGCAGTTGTATTTAAAATTAATTTGATTATCCTTTTCCAAGATGTGTTAAGCGAAGTGTCTCATGGTCATCTTTCATTCTGTAAGATTATGACAAAACAAAAAAAAGAGGAAAAAAGAAATCGGTCTCTGTACAAGTGGCAACAATCTATAAATCCATTCATTAGATTAACAATGTTAAAGCAACAAATTCTTGTTAATCTAAGAACCGGATAGCACAATTCAGTGCTTTCCTTATTTCTACTTGGAAACAATAGGGGCATATGTTCTTACCTGGCCTTCTATAACTAAGACAGTGGAGGTTTTTGTAGAAAGTACAAATTCATGTCACCTGTGTGATTCTCTGTCTTTCTTGATAATAAAATGACTCCAGGAAAAACACTGAATAGCATGAGAACTGCAGTGAAATTACAAGAGAGCAACAGTAGGCTAAGCTTTATTGGTCACATAGGAATTCTCCAGCACACAGCACTGCTAAAACTCCTAAAGCCCTCACTGGGCAGGCTCTGACCTTAGAAATTATCCTCTGGGATTGTTTCAAAGTCCTGGCCCAGATCTCAGAGAAGACATTACAGTCATGTTTTGAGATGAAATATTTGAAAATTTAAGGAAATTTTCATATAACTCTAATTGAACCTAACTGATGGAGTAACAACTTTCAAATTGTCACTTGCACTTGGTTTTTTGATAGATGTATTATATAAATGACCTAATGATGTTGAAGTCTTGGGCACAGCTTTATGGTCCATGTGCTGGAAAACTCCTTCCTACTTATTTTGAACTAAGGAAAACAGGACTTAATTAATAACCTGAACCTATTCACAGAACTGCAGTTTCAACTAGTGGCAGAAACGCAATTCTTTTTTTTTTTTCCTTTCAAAAGCTGCTAAGTCTTAATAATAATACAAAAAAAAGGCATATTTGGCTCACTCTTCCTTCCCTTCCCTCCACTGGTTTCTCCCTGTCTTCAGATGCTACCCAGCTATTCTGCAAATGCAGGGTAGCGGCCTCATTGCAGGTTGTTTCACTGTGGTTCACTATAAAGGCCTGATTTTGCTGTAATTAAGATCAGTGACAAAACTCTACTGAGTTCTTAGTCTGTAGCTTCCAGGATTCAATGGCATGGGAAAACAGTGAAGTGAAGAATGAGACACAGAATTTTTAACTTTTATTTTTGTTCTAAATCATTGCACACTTTAGCAGGTGATTCATAGTGTGTAAGACTATAGAATACCTGTGTACTAAGTGTGATTGAATACTATTACCCTTGTAAATATTATAGGTGCTTCTGCCTTTAAGATTGCTATCTTACTAATTACTTTGTACTATTAGGACTGCTATATATTAATGTGGAGTGCAAATCAGAATAACTCCAAAGCAGCTTTTCAGTGAAGCTATGATTATATATTCTGGAAATTCTCTAGACTGAGGCTAGGTATAGACATTATTGGCTTATGGGATGCACCCAGAGAGTGGTGGTGGACAGGTTGGTTTCTACCGGGACGAATGTGGGCAGTGGAGTCCCCCAAGGCTCTGTCCTGGGACTGGTACTATTCAATATTTTCATTAGTGACTTGGATGAGTGAGTAGAAAGCACCCTGTCCAAGTTGGCTGATGACACCAAACTATGGTGGGAGGTACACAAACTAGACATCAGGGAGTGAATCCAGGCTGATTTGGACAGGCTGGGGAAATGGGCCCAACAGAATAAGGTGCAGTTTAACAAGGATAAGTGTCATGTGTTACACCTGGTGAGGAAGAATCATCAACACTCCTACAGCCTGGGAGGTACCATTCTAAGTAGCACAACTGCGGAAAGGGATCTCGGAGTTGGAGTCAACTCCAAAATGAACATGTGTCACCAGTGTGATGAGGTGCTAAGTAAAGTTAACCACACCCTTTCTTGCATAAGTAGGTGTATCACAAACAGGTCTAGGGAGGTGGTTCTTCCCCTCTATGTGGCATTGGCTAGGCCACAGCTGGAGTACTGTGTCCAGTTTTGGGTGCTGCAATTCAGGAGGGATGTGGATGGCCTGGAGAGGGTTCAGAGGAGGGCCACTTGTCTGGTTAAAGACTTACAGAAAAAACCCTATGTGTGCTGGGTTTCCCTCCCCAGAGAAAGGGTCCCAAGTGTCACGGTGGAACCCGAACGAACAGGCTGGGTTTAGCGGCGGTGGAGTTCTGAG
>NW_017729033.1:101636250-101641539 GCF_001723915.1 Gavialis gangeticus
GTAGGTGTGATCCGGAATCGTGGTCGAAGATGGTTGGAAGCCGAGGATCAATACAGTTGGCAATACAGAAAGCCAGGCGGGGAGAGAGGCCAATAGGCCCAAGGGCCTAACTGGAGGACAGTCCCTGAAGGAGTCAGCCTCTGTCTCCAGTTACGCGGGTCTCTCTCCCTGTGGGAGGGGGCTCGCTAGCCTTTTATCAGAATTTGGTAGCCAATCAGAATGTATACTCCACAGAACTTTCTAGTCTGATTATATAACATAATTGGGCATGCGCACTGTTATCCTCTCTCACACTGGGCATGCGTCTGACAGGGAAACTAGGTCACCCTTGAGTGACAGGCCCATAGGTCATGCAAAGGCCACGTGCAGGGCCTGTTACTATGGCGCTTACAAGATAGCCTTTGCACTGGCATCACTCACAGAGCAAATTTCCAAGACAATGTGGACCAATTGGGAGACCTGAACCTCTTCAGCCTCCACAAGAGGAGGCTGAGAGGTGATCTCATGGCTGCCTACAACCTCATCGGGGGGGAGGGGGCAGCAACAAATAGGGGATGCAATAGGGCTGTGCAAAGCTTTGGATCATGATTCAGATTCGGAGATGATTTGGAGGCCAAATCTACAAATCTGAATTGAATTGCAGGAAGCTTTAGGTTTTCCAAATCGATTCGGAATCTCTGAATCTATTCAAAAAAGATTTGGAGATTCGGCCAAAGGGTATAATGGGGAATCAATCAAATATCTATAACTTTGTTGTCATTTGGCTGATTCAGATGAAACTTGCAGCAATGGTAGACTTTGCTGAGGGCATGATGCATGCCAAGCTTCAAGGTGATAGGTGCATAGGTTTCTGGGAAATGAGACCCCAAGTTCTGAAAGCAAAACTCATGTCGTGTGTGTGTTAAGCCACAGTGGGGTCACAACTGCAGGGATGGTAGCCCCTGGTGAGGCCACAAAGCCTGTCAAGTTTCAAGGAGATAGGTGCAGGGGTTTGGGGGAAATTGCACCTCAAGCTGCGGACAGGCAAAACTCATGACATAGATGACCCTGTGTGTGTTAAGGCACAGCGGTGTGAAAGCTGCAGGCCTGCTAGCCCCTGCTGAGGTCACAAAGCCTGTCAGATGTCAAGGAGATAGGTTCAGGGGTTCTGGGGCGCTGCACTTCTGGCTGCTGACAGGCAAAACTTGCAAAATGGGCCTAGGATACATTCTCTAGCAGTGTGCCTGTCAGGGTAACTAGAAATAATGGCCACAAACTGGAAGAGAGCAAATCCAGATTGGACATTAGGGAAAAAATTCTTTACAGTGAGGGTTGCCAAAATGTGGAATAAGCTTCCAAGGGAAGCTGTGCTGTCCTCTTTCTTGGAGGTTTTTAAAAGGAGATAGGCAGGTGTCTGTCCAGGGGTCATCTGACCCCAGCACTCATTTCTGCCCAGGGCAGGGGGTTGGACTTGATGATCTAGTAAGACCCTAACAGCTCTGAAACTATGACATGTATTGTGCAATAAGCATGCAGAAACTGCTCTATGGTTGTAACCAAACAGATGTTCATGGCACACAGACTGCTTAAAAAATGACGGATCCCTCTGTAGGTCAACCTTGGATGGATGTAATATCAGACTGAAGTATTTTAGGTTAGATCACTTTGTCAAATGTCTGTACCACATCCTATTGTGTATGAAGGTAGGTTGCATTCCACTGGGATCTCAGGGGGCCTTCATGTGCTCTGGGTGAGCACCAGTCCAGCCCTGCTCCCAGGCTGTCACAAAAAGGAGACAGAAACAGCTTCTCCCTGTGTGGCTGGGTGGGTAGGGAGGTTGAGGAACAAAGTTCTTCTGTCATGCCCCCTCCCGCTCCCCCAAAGCTTGCTGGCTTGGGTCTTAATAGGGAGTGAGTTGGTCCTCATAGTGGGTGAGGGGGGCTCCATTCTGCTACCCCTGCGCCCGAGCCTCCTGACAACCATAGCCAGGAGCTGCAGCACAGGCCTATGTGGCCCAGCTTTTTGCCATGCTGGGAACTGACGCAGAGAGGGAATGGAGACCCCTGCCATGTGCGCCCCCACAGTTTACTGACTTGGGTCTTGGGGTGCGGGGGGAGGATGGCTTCATGTGGCAGGGGGGGCCTACCTTAATTTGCCAGTATGTCGAAAAGTGGCACAGCCTTAAGCTGCAGCTCCTGGTTGCAGCTGGGGGAATGTTGCCCCCCACCATGGGGACCTGCCCGTGCCCCGCCACCCAGACCTGAACTGGCAAGCTGGTGGGGGCTTGCACTGCAGGGGGGGCTTTGTCCGCCCCAGCCACTGCTGACAGCCACCAGTTGGTGTGGGGGGATGGGGCTGGGGAGCAGGGCTGCTTACTACATCCTATGTTCCTCACCCATTAATATTATTACATGCAAATATTTAAGGGATACTCTATTGACCTTGCTCTAGGGATTCTTGTAAAATCAGGCTTCAAATACCCATATCTAAGGTCAGCCTTGTTGCACTTTGGTCATTGGGTAATATTCTAGGAAAGATAATGTCGGGCGGGGACGGGACAAAAAAAGCAAAGGAGACAATAATCCTGTTCTGTCTCTATTATTGCTGCTTATATGTGTTCCTTTCTATAGATAGTGTTCCAAAGCAGATGTATTGCATGTTTCAAATTACCCTGTTATCTGCTGTCCCCATTTATTGCACCACTGCATGCATTTGTAGCCTGGGAATTGGGTAGAGGCCCAGCAGGAGGGTTATGAGACGATTCCATTCCCTTATTGAAGGAGACGCCAGAGCTTTTCTGTACAAACACATAGAGCTATGGTAAAGGAAGGGCTGAGAATGCAGCTTTAAGGGGCTAAGATACTGGTCAGTAACTAAGAGACTGGCACGCTGTGTTGCCGAGGTAGGGGAATAATAAATATTTAATAACTTATTTGTCACAAGAGAAGCCCCATTTCTGACCTGACAATGCTTGTCCTTAAAAGAAACATGGACGATACCTTCAGAAAAAGGATCTGGGAACAGAAATCCATAGGTTTACTGGAAATCACAGGCTATGAACTTAACTAACCTCTCCCTTCTTGTCCATTTCTCTTTTTCAAGAGGTTCAGTTGATTAATATAATGAGGTTAAATGAGAGCAATTGTCCTAACGTGTACTTAGCTGAAGCTGTGGTTACCTATTGCTCAAACTTGATGAAGAGCACTTGAATTCCAAAAGCATGTCTCTTATTGCTTCAACAACAGAAGTTGGCCCATTAAAAGATATTACCTCATCTCCAAAACTTTGCTTCTCTCCAATAAAGTATACAATTAATTTTACTGCACTCTTATGTGGGTTTTATACATGCATGTTATATGAATAATATTGGCCTTATTGGCATGTGGAGAGGTTGAACTACTGAATACACCTAAATCTCATTGTTTACAATAGGCATAATGAATATATTACCACCACATATAAAATGACAATTTAATCTGTATTCATGGTGAATCGTATACCTGTATTTTCTGCATGTGCATTAATACAATTTTCTTCCCTCTGTTATCATATATGAATAATAAAGAATGGTGTGGACACAGACCCAGGTTGTTACCCATCTTCAGTGACAGGCATGACTTTAGAGGTATTTCTTACCATTTATGTTTAGATCTGCTGTTATTATATTTAAAATAATTTGGGATAGAAGTTCTGTTAGTTTTAATCAAAATCCATGTCATTTTGTTCATTGGTTTCTCTATTTTCTTTTCACTATTTTATTCCTTAATATGTAAATGTTAATTTTGTGTTAAATATTACATGGTAATATATGATGTATGTATATTCTGTTGAGTTTGAGTGAGCCCCAAAGTCAAACTGCCTATTAGTAAAAGAGCAGCATTAAATTGCTAATATTTACAACCAGAAAGCTATTTGCGTTGCTTCAGAATTACAGCTATTCTTTGCATTAGTAGTTCTTATAGTTAATGACTATTTAGTGGTAATGGTGATTCCTCTATTGTATGGACAAGGGAGAATATTATTATTTAACATAAAAATGCATTTGTTGTACAAGTACTAGGTTTATTGCAGCATTCTTCTTGATCTTAAATGTGCTAAATTTGTTTCCTTAGGCCACAGAACTTGTCCCTTTTGCACATATGTGATATTTTGCATTATTTTCTATGCTGTTAAATTTTATAGCTTAATGCCCTACCATAAAGCATTAACACAGTTTATTTGCATTGGAATGTCTTGCTTGTTTCCTGAATAAGAATAATGTGCAGTAAATCATGGCTTACCTTCAAGTTTCTTGCAAGATATGCAATTTTAAATAAATTCAGTGAATTTAATTTATTTATGCTCATGTATTAACATGCATTCTCTAATATAGCAATTCAAAATTTTCTATCTTTTGTAGGGATCTTTGAAATAACTTTAAAAGTGCAACACAAATAACACCATTGGTGTAGAAAAACAATATAATATAGCTAACCGTCAGTAATTTGAATAACGTAAAAACTCAAAATCTCTCCCTTCCATTAATTCCCTATCCTTACCATTATCCTTATTTACTGTTATCTGGGAGTGGGAGGAAAATGAACTTTGCAATGAAGAATGATCATATGGCGAGGACTGTATATTGTGTACAATGAACTTTCTATAGTTAAAGTGTTTCAAAGGAGACAGAAAGAAGAATAAGGGTCAGTCATCTGTCTCTGTGTGTGGGAATCTACTATGTACTTCTTATAGCTGCAAAATTGTTCCAGCAGGATAAAATGTGAATAATGACTTTTTCAGTGACATACATGGCATCTGTCCTGCTTAAGAAACAGCTTCTTTTTAAGATTTTTTTCATGAACTCTTGCAGATACTTAGAGAGAAAAGTATACCTCTCCTTCAGTGGCTTCATGTGTGCCCCAAAATGGTCATTCTCATGAAGAGGTGGAAAGGATCTCAAAAAGGATGCATTCGGGAGCAGAAATCTGAGGCTTTCCTAGGGTTTCTTTCTTCTTTCTATACTGTAGAAGGTCCTCCATATTCATTTCACATGACCACAAATCTCTGGGAGTTTTGGGGAAAAGAATGATGCCTAGAACTACCCTCAATCTGGAGGGGAAGAGGGGGGTGGTATCTCCCTTTGTAAATTCCACTGCTTTTCATTCATTGTTGCTAGCAGCTCTATTAATTCTTCTTTCATGCCTGTTGGCCACAAGAAAGAGCTATTGTGTGTAATACCAAAGGGACAGCCAGTAGTAGAATGCCTTGTCAGGGGAGTATATTGCAATGAGTACAGGAAGCTGGCTATCCACTAGTATGCAGCATTGTGAG
>NW_017729033.1:101646539-101648492 GCF_001723915.1 Gavialis gangeticus
GTGTCTGCTGTCAAATCAGCCCACTTTAGGAATGCAGGTAGGAAACGTTGCCTAGATAACAGAAATCTTAGAAAAATGTGACACAATGGAAAAAAATCTATATTATTGACTTGTACCTATTTTTTTTTAATGGGACATATGTTTTTACTAAATAAGTCCAGGAATCAAAACAAAATTCTTTTTTTTTGTTCATTAAAAAACATTATAAGAACTCAGGCAGAACTTAGAAATAAGCACACAGCAAGGTAATCTGTGCTACTAAATAACACTTTTTTATTAAAAGACTGAGCACCCTGTAGGTACTATCCCAAAAAACTTCAAAAACTTTTTTTTTTTCTAAATAACTTTAGACAGCATTTAGAAAACTATATCAAAGAACCCCTCAAAGGTTCAAAGGAACTATGTTTTTGTTTGACTTAGTTGAAATGAAACAATCCATGGATCTTAGTCTCAGCAATACGTAAAACAATGATGCTTTAAATTCTCCCAGTTACAGGTATGGGTACACACTAGGCTTAGTTCATTTCAGTCTTGACAGTAGCTGATTTTTAAAGACCTTTTTCCTGGGGACAGATTTCTAACACAAGCATGGTTAAAATGTTACCCTTTTTTGCTTATGATATTGAAAATATTTGTTGTTGTTATTTCCTAGTTTCTAAAGTGGCAACACTGAGGTCTTTAAAACAGAAAGTTTTAGAAAATGACGTACGGTATTGACATATTGCAAATGTCAACAAAAAATATTTCTTTTTCAGTACTTTACCGAAGTTTTGTAATGTTAAATACAGCTGCATAGTGTGGGCACAGCATCTGCAAATGAAATCATCTTATGTAAACATAAAATTTATCAATCTAGTTTTCCTGTAGAGTCACTATAATTATGAAAAACTATACAGCTTGAAAGACATATTAGGGTTAAAATATTTACTTTGAAATAATATGGAGTATTTCTAAGATTATTAAAATTTCTGATGAGGGCTTTGTGTGTATGTACCATATTTACTCAAAATGAAGATGAGGATTCCCTACCCCCCACCCCCATTGGTGTGGGGGTTTTAAAATGGGAATCTCACTAAATACATTGCCTGCCATTATGGAAACCAACTGTGAAGCTGATTAAATGCAACTAATACTAAGCATGGCTGTAAAATACATAGCTCAAGTTAGGCAAACATACTAATGAGAATCTTTTTTTTTTTTTTTATAATACAACTAAAAGACACCACATTAACATAAAACTTTGACAATCTCCTGTTATACCTGTTTTTTCTTACATTCCTTCTCACCATTAACACATTCACCTCTCACAAACCACCCCCAACCCAGGAGGGAGCAACAACTTTCACTCCATCCCTTTGTCCTTTTGGAAGCAACACTGCAATTCTTCTGCCCTCCCTGTCTTCTCTGCCTTCTCCTTTCCCATCTCATCTGCATCTTGATCCATATAATACTCATATTCAGTTTATATATTGTCAACTCCAAACATTTTCTTCTGGTGAAAGCCAGTCCCTTGACCAAAAGCAGGTTTCTCACCCTCCCTATCACTGCTGTTGTACAAAGTAGTAAGGTTTTCAGTCTCCATGGGCATGTGTACATGTGTCATATCAGAGACTGAGAACCTTACTACTTTGTGCAACATTAGCCATAGGAAAGGTGAGAAACTGACTCCTGTGCTACTGCGCAGTACCTCAGGTGCATGCCTTTTTAATGAAGTTTTTGTTGTGAAATAGTCTACTGCACAGTTAGTGTCTTGTGTAGATGCACCCTGCGTCTCCAGTCCTTTGGGCATTAACCCATACAAGTTTTAGCATGTGTGCATACTGTCTGGAGTTGTAGTCACTCCCCACACACACATACAGCCTCTACATGAGAGCAAAGATTGGCATGCTACCATTCCTCTAAGAACAACGAAGGGCCCCTTCCACTGTGGAAGGACCCATACTCTCTAGAAGA
>NW_017729033.1:101653492-101660873 GCF_001723915.1 Gavialis gangeticus
TAGCACCTTCCTCTGGCACAGCACAACCTACAGACTATGTCTTGTAGTTAGCAGTGTTTTAAATTGCATTTGGTGTTTTCCTGTTTTCTGTAATAAATCTGTCTTTTGTGTTTACACTGTTTGCAAGGAGGGGGTTTTGGTTTGTGCAGGACATCTTAGTAATTCATTTAGTGTTTCCCAGGTGTTCTCGGTGGGGGCTTGAGCTAAGGAAAATATATATTTAGTATATCAGAATTGAATCCGGCCCTTGCTGCTGCCAACTGGTGCCCAGCAGAAGGGGTACACTTATAAAGTAAGTATACACAAAGCTTTCCAAATCTGGCATTCCCCAACTTCCTATTCCCCGGCTTTGTATCCTAGCTACCCTTTCTGGCTACCCTCTCTCTTTTACTTCCACCTCAAAAAAATGTCTATCTGCCTATATACTCTCCTTATCTCTTCTATTCAGAATCTTTCTATTCAGTTCCTTCTTTTCCTCAATTTTGCCAAAAAATACTTACACCATCCTTCTCCCTTTTCCACCCAACGTGCTCTGATCAGAAAGATTTTTTCATCTGTTTTTCTTTTGAACCATTCTTCAATCCATTATTTATGTCTTCCAGTTCTTCTCTCACTTGTACTCCTCTTACCACCTTCTTTAATAATTCCTGCTTCTTAGCTTGCAGTTTTTCCCCACACTTCCACCCTCTTCATTGCTTCTCTTCAACCAATATTTGTAAAAAAATCTTTCTTTTCTCTTTATCATAGTCCACCACCGCTAGATACTTTTGTAATCTCTCTTCAGAGTCCGCCATCCTTTATACAGTTCTAAATATTTTTAAAGGACTTATAATAATTGAACATTTAACTTCCACATCCCTTTGCCCGTATCTTTACTTTTGTCTAAACTCACTTCCATCCTCAGCATCTGCTGATCACTGACGGTCACATATAAGATCTCCTTTCCAATCCCTAGCACATTTGATATTAATATAAAAATCAGTCCTCGACACCTGTCTTCCACTCTGTTCCGTCCTTGCAACCACCTTTTCTCCAGCCCATACATCCTTCAAACTTTCTTCTTTTATGATATTAATCAGTACTTTTGACAAGCTGTCTAGCTCTTCCTCCCCTCCATCCTGTCTCCTATCTCCCACTAGAATTTTCTGGCTACCTCTGCCTATGTACACCCCTAATTTCTTAAGTAGGGTAATTCTTCCTTCCCTTCCAGCTGGCACATATATATTAATTGCTAACACTTTCATTTCTAGCTCCACCCCTGTTCATTGCAGTCTCCCTTGCATAATGACTTGCACTTGCTGCACTTCCACTTCCTCACTCTTGAACAAAATTACAACTTCCAGCTGCTTTGTTTGCATCTGACCCTGCCTACCACAATAGTCCCCAGCCCCATCTCTTTGCAAAATGCTTGCAATCCTCTACCATGGGATTCCACACACCTACAAACATATTATATCTGCTTTTACCTCACTCAATATTGGTATCATCTTATTTTATCCCTTTCTTGATAACATACTTCTGACATTTATAGATGCAATGCACAAAGTCATGCTTATCGATTTAAATTTCACTTTTCTACAACTTTATGTGTCTTCTGTAGTGCTGCTTGATGCCGTCAGCTCTAATCCTTCCCCTCTTTGCATCCTGGTAGTGTTTGCCAGTTGTTTTATTGCTTTAACATTTAAGAAAGGTTCCCCGTGAACATTTGACTTCCCCCATTCCCATTTCCCCTCTCCAGTAGACACAGTCCACATCAGCTCTAATGTGCTATTGGTCAACCTGTCTCTCTCGCCCTCTTTCTTTGTCTGCCGACTTATCTAAGCTTCATAGCACATGATTTCTTTCTTTTTCCAATTTGCCTCTCTTCTTTCCCCTGCTCTATCCTCACTCCTCCTTCTTCCTGTATCATTTTCTCTTTCTCTTCTCTCTCCTCTGTCTCAAAGTTACTTGTTCCAATTATCTTTTCCTCTCTTCCCTCCTTCTTACCTACTCTCCCTTTCCTGTCTCTGCTGCTCCTTTGTAGATTCAGCTTTATGTGACTGGTGCTGTAAGTGTTCCTGTTCCCCACAAATAATGCACTTCAGTATTTCTTGGCACTCTACTGCCCTGTGCCCTTTCCATTTACATCTATAGCATATTATATACTGACAGTATGTGGCCAGGTGTGCCCATACTTGCCACAGAGCTTAGTCTGCCTGGAATACGTTGTAAACCCTTGATATGGCCCTACTTGGATTACTGGTGGTAAATGCATTATCCCACCAGGAGTCCTCTCATCCACCCTCATTACCCCCAAGCTCTCCACAATTCCATCCATATACCATATTTATCACATATCTTCCCAACATATAGAAGTTTTTTTAAATAAATTTTCCAACAATTTATCTATCCCCCACCATCTCAAGCATGTCCACGTATATTCAAATAATTATTGTCCTTTCTTTTGTCTTTTCTCCTGCAATAAAACTTATCCCCTTCAGTTCTTCTGTTTCACCTACTGCTGCATACATCTTCCAAAAATCCTCATAACCTTCTTAGCTCCAAACTGAAATTCCCCATGTCTTCTGGTTAGGAAAGGTGACCATGTGATTCAAATGTTCTGGTTTAACATTCAAAAACTTCAAACAATATTTTTTCTATAGATTCCTATCTATTCATTGGCTGATGTAGATACAAGTACTAACCTGCTGCAGGGTTGTCATTTTTTTCATGTGCAACAGCATGTGTAGACACTGACTTGGCTGGCTGGGGCATGAAGGTGCCTCAGTGTGGGGGCTGCCTGCCAGCTAGCCCCACACTGAAATACACTTGACTATAGCTAGCTCCTCTGTAGCACATTGAGCCAGGTTAGAGCAACCCTAGCAAGCTGACCCCTGGGGCCTCCTGCTAGCTAGGACTACTTTGTGGCGGGTGCAGAGATCCCACCTCAGGAAAACAGCTGGATATTCGTATCCCACCGCTACTTCCACCACGTGAGGCGGGCCAGTAGGGGGCGCTCCTGCATTGAGCCGCCCACCTCCCTGCGCCTGACCACCTTCCAGGCTGTGAATGCCTCCCTAGGGGCGCCTTATGTCCGGCCGACCCCTCTCTCGGAGCACACTCGCTAGTCTGGGGGTAACTTGCCGCCACCACCCCGAGAGTGGACTGTCTCGGCCCTGTGTCCTCGGGGAAACACAGGCCTAATAGTCCTATGGGTACTCGACCCAATACAGGCACTTGGGGCACTTCCCCAAGTCCGGGGGCAAAAAGTAAAGTCTCTCTTAGTCCTCAGACCTAAGGGGTCTCTTAGGCATAATTTAGACCCACCCCTCAATAAGTCTCCCACACCAGTCAAAAAGGAGAACTTTATTGATTACAGGGGGTAGGGTAAACTAGGGTACAGGATAGAGCAATATCTAGAAATCCTAAAGAGCAAACAGTCTGGCTGTGGTAGCCTTTTGATTACGCATCTGTGATACTTCCAGCTAAATATCTAATCAGATTGAGTAGCTTACTCACAAGCATCTTCCAAAGGCAGGTGAAGTTTCCCTTTGGAGGCAGGCGGTTCCTAGCTCGTGAGTTTGGGGGGAGAGAGCCAGTTTCAGATGTTAAGGCTTCTCTGTCCCCTGCCTGGCTGCTGCGTCACCTCATGGCCGGAGAGGAGAGACCGCCTCCTTCCCCGTCCTAACTTATATAGCCCCTGTGACCTCATTCACCTGGGCCAGCGGAGGTCAGCCCCAGTTGGCTGTCAGCCAACCAATCTGAAATGCATCACCTGTTACCGGGCAGATTCCAGCTCCCCAGGTAGAAACCCCTCACCCAGGTGATTGATGCAAGTCACGTAGGCAGAGGGAGCAGGTTTCCCCCCTCCCTCAGGAATGCAGCCAGCTCAAGTTACCTAAAGACAGGGTAAGGGTGTGGTCTCCTCTGCTGAGCCCAACCTAATCAAATGGTCACAGCACAGAGATTTGGTCACAGTGTCACAGGGCAGAGATTTTTGGGGAGAAACCAAGGTGGCTTTCTGCCACATACTTCACCCGAGCTCAACATGCTATAGTCCTGGGTGCACATTCAATTGCAGATCCCAGGATCAATAAAATCTGGCGTGATATGCAATGGAGTTTATTGCTTCATAATAATACCACATGTAGACATGCCCAGGATCTACTTAATTTCTGATGAGGTGAGGGAAAAAACATGAGCTGCTCATAGCAGCACATGCTACTATTTTCATGGTCTTTTAATGGCAGCCCTTCCCCACTACTGATTAGCCTTGGCAGCCCACCTCTCACCACTTATTATTCAAGAAAGCTGCCCATCATGGTAGAATGGGGTGGGGTCATAATGGTCATCCCTTTCTGCCAATCAGCAGTGAGTAGTGGACAGCGGCTGCTATTTTTGCTGCTTCGCTTCTGCAGCAACCCTCGTGGATTTAGAGACATGGTTGCAGCGGCCCTGAGGACCTCTGGCACCCACTGCCAACCCAGCATTTTTAGTATTTTTTTATGGTGATTCTATGCCAAAATTGCTAGGATCACCATTTTTGGGGGGGGTTGTGGAAACCTCTTTTTTTCTGGTTCCCACAAAAAAAACCACACAAATTCCAAATAGGGTAGATCCCTAGTTATATCATACAAGTATAAGAGAAGTGACTTAATTTACAAGTACACAACAATTTCACAGTCACAAATCAGTATGTGTGTGCAGTCACCATAACCTACCTACTAGTTTTACAGTGTTTAAGGTACAGTGCAATAAAGGCCTTGGTTTACCAGACAACTTTTACCACAGCTGATCTGCATATTTATGAATAAGATTAAAAAAAAGTTGGTTGGGAATTTCCTTTTATTTTTTTGATTTGAGTTTTGTTTTACTTTTCATCAAACAATATGAAATCAGAGTAATTGAAACTTTTCTTGGAAATGCATCTGTATTAAACAAATCTTCACTGAGCTATTTTTGAAACCCAGGATGGAATTTATGGTGAAATCATAGGGTGAAGGTACTTGGAGACCCAGGTTCAAGTCCCAATCTATCCAATACCTAGCAAAAACTTGACCCCCACATCTCTCACATTCAAGTGAGTGTCATAAGTAATGGACATAGAGCTTTCTAAAGGTAAGTTCTATGGAGAAAAAGAATCTTTTTTATTTGTTCAAAAGTGTTCTGGCACACTTAATGAAAATAATCCCATTACATGGACATACCCTGCTAGAATTTAGCTGTTAGAAATAACAGATAGAAAAGTTTGTGTAAGTCATTAAACCGAATAGCTAAAGACTATCAACTAGAGAGGTTATCAACTAGTTTTGCCTTTTACATAATAAGTATCAATTATTTTAAAACAGAAAAAAACAATTTAAAAGTGACATATGAAGTGACAGCAAGGATGGAGATGATATATTTTTACTAGGTTTTTTTCCTAATTAATATTGATAGTGACAAACTTTTCAGACTTGACCATTTGGCAAGACTTTTTTTTTTTTTTTTTTACTTTTACTTGGTTATAGGTTTAGCTTTTCTTAATAAAAAAAGGAGATAAATCCTGTGGTTGAAAAAAAAGGAACTAATATGAATAGTGACACCGACCATGCATGAAAGGTGCTGTTTGGAGCTTAATCCATAAAACCGAGTGTGACAGGAGTATCACTACCAGAGCCTTTCTAGGGGTGGCTCTTGTTATGGGCCAACCGCCTGCTTACTTTCCTGCCATGCCTTGATCTTAATTGATTAATTGATTGATGTAATTAGCAGGAGGCTGTCCATTTTCTGCGCCTCGGTGCCAGGGGTCGCTACCTGCAGCTCCTTTTCCTCCCCTACACCACCGCCCAAGCCTCGCAGATGGTACTGATGTGGTTTTGACCTGGGCCCTGGTGTGACTTGGCCCTCTTCTTTACCTCCTTGAGGCTTCTCACTGCCCCCCCTCGCTCCCGGGCTTCTCACTGCCCCCCCTCGCTCCGGGGCTGGGGTCAACACACTCCAAATGCTGCGCCCTCTCTGATGCCAGGGTCCGCACGCTACCATGGAGCTCCTATGAGGCCTCCTCCAACCCCTAATAGCCTCACCCAGTCCTCCGGTCAAAATAGTAAACACAAAAACACAAAGCCCCTGGGCTATAACATGAAAAGCTAGACTGTCCAGTCAAACAACATTCAATCCCTACCAGGAAGAAGACTCCAACCCCAGCAGCGACCAGGGGATGTTCACACAGTCAGAGTTCTCCCCTTCATCTGTACTAGCCGAGCTCCTCCTGCCTTGGTCTCCAGAGGTGATCTGCCATGCTAGCTTCCTGCCTGGACTTATATAGGCCAGGCCCTGCCCACTCCTGTCAGCTGGCCCCCCCAGCGGTTGTCCTGGCAAACGGCACCTGTTATTCTGGCTGCCGTGGTAACTGGCAGCTGGGCCTCCCTCTTCTGGCTACTAGGGGCCTCTCCCGACCTGCTTTTTCTGTTCTCAGGCACAGAGCACCTGGGTGCTCTGCAACACTGAGGTTATGAAGATAGTTTGGGAGAAACATCCAGAACATAAAAGACAAAGATTACATTCATTGTCTCGTTTGAGAAGAAAGAAGCACCTCCTATTTCTCATAAGATTTTTTCAGTACTGGAGTAATGGTGTTTCACAGTTGCTGTTAAATGAAGATATACTACATTTTACATGTATAGTAAAACTGAAGCAGACCCCTTAGAACAACTATACACTACTGTAAGTTACCAATCATGTGTCCACTTCTCTACTCAGTTTCACCCCACAGTAGCTGTTTGCTCAGTGCAATCTGGTTCCCCCACTATCTAGTGTCCAGGCCCTGTAATAGCACCTTCTGCCAGCTGGTCATGTGTCATGGTGTAAAAACAAGGGGAAATTCTGTTGTGTAACCACTCTGTTAGACCAGTACTGTGGTTCCAAAAGAAAGAAATAAGAAAAACATCTAGATAATATGACTACAGTTGTAATGAGGCTTATAAAAACTGAAAGGCATAGTGATGCTGTGTATTGTATTGAATATTTACCTTCTATACTCTTCAGTGAAGATTTACACAATTAAATGGAGCCTGTGGCTTTAGGAAGATTTTATGTAGTTTGGTTTTCATTGTATCCATCTGATGTCATATCTAAGGGAGTGCAGGGGTATACAGCTAGGACAAAGACTACACATGAAAGATCTTGGCTTACTGAACTGAACTTATCTGAGGCTAGGCAAAATTGTTACCTATGAATAAATGGAAATGAAATAGGGTGGGATGTAGAAATGGAATGCCTTTGATTATTCATTCTTTGAATGCATATACTTCATCCACTACATGCATACAATGCATCCTTTGAATGCATACACTTCTGGAAGATGTTATGTTACCAAACACAACATAGAATCATAGAATCATAGAAGTAGGGTCAGAAGGGA
>NW_017729033.1:101674264-101674723 GCF_001723915.1 Gavialis gangeticus
TTTGCCTGGGCCCACTCCTCTGGCATCCAGCTGACCCCTTTCTGTGATCACCACCCTGTCTGGGTCCAAGCCACTCAGTGGCCTGGGCATCTGGGGTCAGCCTACTGGCATTTCAGTATCAGTCTCCTGGAGGATATGGGCTTCAGGGAGCAACGGGCAGCTTTCTCCTTATCTTGGAGATGGTGAGATGTGTGGAAGTTGCGCATTGAGCTTTTTTGCTATGGCTACACTCAGGGTGCACCTGGCAGAGGGAAGCAGTCTGGGAGCAACTTGAGTGGGAAGTGCCAAAGCTGGAGTGGTGCCTGGCCACTGACCCAACCAACCCGTCCCTCTGTCTCAGGAGAGGTGGGAAGAACTTCATGCTCTGGACAACCACTATGCCCATCATGTGTTTGCCCACTAGCGCATCCAGCTTCTTCGGGAAATGGACCATGGCTCCCGCTTCTTCTATGGGTTGGA
>NW_017729033.1:101679723-101686349 GCF_001723915.1 Gavialis gangeticus
CTGGAGTGGTGCCTGGCCACTGACCCAACCAACCCGTCCCTCTGTCTCAGGAGAGGTGGGAAGAACTTCATGCTCTGGACAACCACTATGCCCATCATGTGTTTGCCCACTAGCGCATCCAGCTTCTTCGGGAAATGGACCATGGCTCCCGCTTCTTCTATGGGTTGGAGAGGAGGTGGGGGGCCAAGAAGTACATCACCTGCCTTCTGGTGGGTGACGGCACCCCCTCATGCATCCAGGCGAGATTTGCCAGCGCGCACAGGCCTTCTATGAAGAGCTCTTCTCCCTGGATCTGACTGATGCTGCAGTCTGTCAGATCCTGTGGGAGGGACTCCCTCAGGTCAGCATGGGTGACCAGGACTGGCTGGAAGCTCCTCTCACTCTGACTGAGTTTTTGGCTGCCCTCTGCCTGATGCCTGGCAACAAGGCGCCGGGCATCGATGGGCTGACCTCAGAGTTCAACCGGGCTTTCTGGGATGTCCTTGGTCCGGACCTTGCCGTGGTCTGGGCTGAGCCCGAGGGAAGTGGGGAACTCCCCCTGTCATGCTGGGAGGGCTGTGCTGACCCTCCTGCCAAAGAAGGAGGATTCCTGTGACCTAAGGAATTGGCGTCCCTGTCCTTCCTCCGCATGGACTACAAGGTGGTAGCGAACGCCATCTCACAGCGCCTGCAGTCTGTGCTGACGGACACGATCCATCCCGACCAGATGTACACAGTGCCCAGTGCCTAGTCTACCATGGTGCCCGAATGTTCCAGCTTCAACAACCTGTACCTGGTTTGGGACTTCCTGGAGCTAGCGCACTGGGAGGGCCTGTCTTTTGCCCTCCTATCCCTGGAGCAGGAGAAGGCATTTGACAGAGTGGATCACGGATACCTCACAGGCACGCTGCGGGCCTTTGGCTTTGGGTCCCGCTTCATGCGGGCTCTCCAGGTGCTGTACGCCTCTGCAGAATGATTGGTCAAGCTCAACTGGATGCTGATGGAGCCCATCCCATTCAGGAGAGTGGTGTGTCAAGGTTGCCCACCGTCAGGCCAGCTGTATGCCTTGGCCCTGGAGCCCTTCCTTGTTCTCCTGTGGAAGCAGGTGACAGGGTTGATGCTCCAGGAGCCAGCGATGTAGGTGGTCCTGTCAGCGTATGCTGACAATCTACTCCACATGGTCCAGGACTCAGGTGACCTGGCGCAGGTGGAGACTTGCCAGGCATTGTACTTGGTGGCCTCTTCTGCTGGGGTCAACTGGGTCAAGAGCTTTGGCCTGGCAGTGGGTGACAGGTGGCAGGTGGGCTCACTCTCACCCATGCTCTGCGGGATCTGCTGGCGTGTGGGCTCACTGCTGTACTTGGGGGTCCACCTGTCCCCCATAGGCACCTCCCCATTGGAGAACTGGCACCAGCTGGAGGCAAGGGTGGTGGAGCAGCTCCGGGCATGGGCAGGGGTCCTGAGATGTCTCTCCCTGCGTGTAAGAGTGCTGGTGCTGAACCAGCTGGTCCTGGCACTGCTTATGCACCCTGTCTGTGCCCCCTGAGGTCCATGTTTGCCTGCACAGCCAGGTATTGGCATTCTTCCTTCAGTCCCTGCAGTGACTGCTATACGGTGTCGGCAGCCACACGGCATGGGGACACCTGGGGCACGCTTTCCTTCACCATTTCTGGGGGCTCTGATATGACTGGCAGCTTCTCAGCCTGTGGGGCTTCTCTCTGCAGGATCTGCGAGGGCTGCCAGATTTCTACCAGGACCTTCTCTGGGCCTGGAGGCTGGTCTCCACCTCCAGGTCCCCTGCAACAGTCACCCAGGGTCCCAACCTGCTCATTGAGCCCCTCCTCTGGAACCCCCATTTGGAGGTGCCGATGGCAGAGGCGCCTTGGTTGCAACAGAGGTTGATCCTGGCTGGTGTCACCCATATTGGAGACCTCCTGGACTATGATAGGCAAGAGTGGGCGGACCCCACTGCACTGGCCTGGCACATGGGTCTACCCATGATACGTGTAACCTGCTGTCTGGTCCAGGAGGTGAAATCTGCCCTACCTCCCGATGCCCTTGCCTTTGTTGACCAGGTCCTGCATGGCAGTGGTCCCCACCCCCCATGTCCTCCAGCCCACCGGAGTTTGTTGTAGGGCCGACACCTCACCTGGCTTCATGGTGCTCCCTGCTCCACCACCTGAGCCAGCTGGAGGACACCAGACCAGTCCACTTTTCCACTGTTCATTGCCACCACTTCTACATGCTTGTGCATGCTGCCCTCATGTCCTGCCCAGACACCAAGTGGTGGGACCTGCTTAGTGAGGGCGGGGCTGTGGCACCTCAGTGGCTGAGTCTGTACTCCACCCACATCCCACAAGCCACTGGGGACCTCAGCTGGTGGCTTCTCCATGGAGCCATCGCCATGGGCATCTATGGTGAGCTTTATGGCCACCTCGGTCTCTTGCCCCTTCTGTGGGCAGAGGGAGACCCTGGCACACATGACCCTCAAGTGTGCCAGGCTGCAGCCCCTCCACCTCCACCTCCAGAGCCTTCTCTTGAGGTTCTGGTTGAATTTCACCCCCCCACCTTTTTGTTTTTGGTCACCCCATCCATGGCCCCACCAAGTCTTGGGACCTCCTGGTCAACCTCCTTCTGGCCCTGGCCAAATGGGCCCTGTATTTGACCAGGAAGGAGGCTCTGGCTGGGAAGGTGCCATGAGACTGTGGGGCCACTTTCCTTTCACTTGTCCGTGCAAGTCTCTGGGTGGAGCACCAGTGGGCAGCATCCACTGGCTCCTTGGATGCCTTTGAGGGCCGGTGGGTGCAGCCTGGGGGGCTCTGCTTGGTGTCCCCCTCAGGTGCACTTATTTTCATCTTTTAGCTCTTTGACTCACATGACACTCCTATTCTGGTTTTTTTCATTAGTTGTCCCAAGTATTTTGTTGTGTCATCCATCCATTGGCCCCATACAATAGGAGCTATTAGTTAACTGGGTGGGCCTCAGGGCCCATCATAATTGGGTGAGACAAATGGTCAGGAGCTTCTGGGGCCTGGCCAATTGGTATTTTGGGACACTACCCCTGGTTCCAGCTGGACTGCTGAAGCAGCCCAGAAAGTTCCCTGCATCCTCTACCCACTGCAGCAGTCTGGAAGTGGGGGCTGCTGACTCGCTATGACCTGCTGCCACCTGCAAAAGCATGTTGCCCCAAGACTGCATGCCTGCCAGACCTGGATGGAGACTGCATGGCAGCAGCAGAGGCATCTGCACCTCTGGGGCAGCTGCCAGTGAGCTGTGGTTGCACAGTTGGCCTTTGTGTGGTACTACTGCCATGTGTGCTGGCATCCTGCCATCTGAGCAGTAGGCCTATGCGAAGCAGCAAGTATTCAATTTGGCTTTGGATTTGGCTGATTCAGAGGGACAGTGATTCAATTCAGTGATTCAAATCATTGTTCCAATTAGATTAGGCCAATTTGGATTCAGAGATTCGGCCACTGAATCGGGCTGTATCTCCTCTGAATCTAACAGGTGACAGTGGCAATGGCAGCAGCGGGCGCATGACAATGGCAAGCAGGTCCCTGCCCCCATGGCTGTCCCACCTGACCCCAGCATCCCAGCACTTAAATAAATAAATAAATAAAGCCCCACATTCACTGGCTGCAGCAGCAGAGATCAGGGCCTCTGGGAGTTCATGGCAGAGCCCCCCCATGCAGCGTGGGGCAGCGGGGATTGGGCCCCCCTGCCTGGCACCCACATGGCAGCTGTCACTTTGTGCGGGTGCAGCATGGTGCAAAAGGGTGCCGCGGGGTTCCGTACACTGTCCAGGACCTGGGGTCAATTGGGCTGAGTGCTGCCGGGCTCCAGGTGACTGCTGGAGCCACTTGTCAGCACTCAGCCTGAGCGGCCCCAGCTCCTGCACAGTGCACAGAACCCATGGCACCCTGCTGAGCCGCATGATGTGACAGCTGCCATGTGGGTGCCAGGTGGGGGGGGCAATCTCTGTTATCATAAGAAAATGAATTTTAAATATTTATATGTTTTGTTGTTTGCTTTTGGTTTCATTATAGAAGAATTAGAGCTCCCCCTGGCCACTTTACTAACTAGGATGTGGGAACAGCTGCCCCTGCAGCCACAGCTCCTACCAGCAGGTCCCATCCTGTCTGGCAGCTGGGCACAATGGGGGAATGTGGGGTTTGCAGGAGTGGGATGGGAAGGGGTGTGGGGGGATGTGGCTGTGTGTGTGTGTGTGTGTGTGTGTGTAGGAGGAAATGGGTGTGGGGGGAATGTGGGTATGGAGAGACTGTTGGGAGGGATGCTCAGGAGGGGTGGGTCCCAGCCCCCCCGGGTGCAGCGCCCCACACAGCACATGGACTGCCCCCCACAGCCCACATGTCCTCCTGCCTGCACCACCAATGGCCATCAGGGTGCTCAGGGCCCTTCTGGCACAGCCCCCCCACTACCTGTGCCAAATCCTGCAGGCCTGGCCCAGCTCAGTGCCAGGCCATGCACCTTTGGGCAGCAGGCTGCTCAGGCTGTCATCCGGGGCCCAGAGCTACTTGTGGCAACTGTGTGTTGTGCTGGGCCAGGTCTTGCATGCACAGAAGTGGCCTGGTCCGATGGCATGCGGGACCTGTGCATGCAGGACCCAGCCTGGCATGACACAGTCCCCATGAATGGTGCTGGGCCCCAGGTGACAGCCTGAGCTGCCTGAAGATGCATGGGCCTGGGTGATTTGGCACAGGCAGCACCAGGTGCCAGGCATCTGCTGTGACATGTGGCAAGAGGCACACGCAGGCTCATCTGGACATGCCCACAAAGTGTAATCAGGCAAAATTCTTCTGAAGTCTTCAAGTTTAGGTGAGTGTAACCAAGAGCAGCAGTGGTGACACATGGGGGTGCACAGGGGTGCATGTGCACCGCCTGAGAGTGCCAGTGCACCCCCTGTCCAGCTGCGCTCACCACTTAGGCAGTGGGTGGGGGGGCAGGCGGGAGCACTGGTGCCCCGCCTGCAAGTGCCAGCCGATCGCTGCAGCCATTCCCAGGAGTGGCTGCAGGGGGACCCCCCACTCCAACCCTGGTCAGCAGGACTAAGGCAGCACCAGTTGCCCATGAAGAGCAGCATCCTTTCAAGAGATAAAAGAGAGAGCTCAGTGACATACAGCTATGATTTGTGTTACAGTATGATTTCCTCCCTGATGGTATCATTAAACACTAAACAAACTCTTGATGGCTTGCATGAGCTTTCTACAGACAAAAGAGAAAGAGAGAAAAGGCAAGATAGTATTAAAGCATGTTTCATAGATAAATAGATTGTTAGGGGCTGGAAGGGACCTTGCAGATCATCGGGTCCAGCCCCCCACACTAGGCAGGAAGACAACTTGGATTAGATGACCCCAGCGAGGTGACTGTCCAGTTTCCTCTTGAAAACCTCCAGGGTAGGTGAATGCACCACCTCTGGAGGGAGTTTATTCCACAGTCTGGACACCCTGACTGTGAAGGAGTTTTTCCTGGTATTAAGCCTGAAGTGGCCTTGTAGGAGTTTGTATCCATTGGTTCTTGTCTTCCCCGGGGGTGCCCTACTGAACAGTTGTTCACTGAGCTCCTGATGCACTCCTCTGATATAGCGGTAAGCCGCTATGAACTCCCCACTCAACCTTATGTTCTTTAGGCTAAAGTGGCCCAGGTCCCTCAGCCTTTCCTCATATAGCTTGCCTTGCAAATCCGTGATCATACAGGTGGCTCTTTTCTGGATGCTCTCAAGTTTACCCACATCCTTATTGAAGTGAGGCACCCAGAACTGGATGCAGTACTCCAACTGCAGTCTCTAAAGTGCTGAGTACAGCGGGAGTATCACTTCCTTAGTTTTACATGAGATGCATTGGTTGATGCATGCCTTTGCCCTGCTAGCCACTGCCTCATGCTGACAGCTCATGTTCATACAATTGTCTGTCATCGCTTCTAGGTCCCTTTCGGCCATGGTGCAAGTCAAGCTGTCACTACTGAGCCTGTATGTATGTTGAGGGTTGTTTGCCCCCAGATGAAGGATGTTACACTTGGAAGTGCTAAAGTACTGAAAGACAGATGGTTTTCCATTATCTAAAGGTCTAATACTGCTCTCATTGAAGTCCGTGGCAAAATGCCCATTGATTGAAATGGGAACAAACTGAATCCTAAACTGTGCAATTACCATGATCAGCTGAAAGAGGGAAGTCATCAAAACAAATTGCATTCTTATTGGGCATAGATAGCATTGATAGTATTGGTAATTACCAGAGATCATCCACTTCCAAATTTTTGATCATATGAAAGTTAATAGCACCTTTTTATTAACTGCCTGCACCTAAGCAAATGTATGTATTGAACTTTCAATGACTTCTTTTGCTTTTGAGGTAGGACTTCAACTCTCTGCAATAGGAAATGGAAATGGAAATGGAAAGGAGGGGTCATCACTAAGGAGGACTATTCAGCAGTTGCTCGGGGATGTAGGGGGATGGTTAGGAAGGCCAAGGCAGAGATGGAACAGGGGCTGGCTTCCCGGATTAAGGACAACAAGAAGTCCTTTTTTAAGTACATAGGGAGAAGAAAGAAGGCCCCAGGAAATGTGGGGCCCTTGCAGGACAAGACGGGGAATCTGGTTGTCACGCCAGACGACAAAGCCAACATATTTA
>NW_017729033.1:101687153-101690504 GCF_001723915.1 Gavialis gangeticus
GGTCACAAGCTGGCGGAGGGAAGGTTTAAGTTGGACATCAGGAGGCGCTACTTCACGGTCAGGGCGGCTAGGGTCTGGAACCAGCTTCCAAGAGAGGTGGTGCAGGCTCCCACCCTGGGGGTTTTTAAGAGGAGGTTGGATGACCACCTTACTGGGGTCATTTGACCCCAGTACTCTTTCCTGCCATGGCAGGGGGTCGGACTAGATGATCTGCTCAAGTCCCTTCCAACCCTAGAAACTATGAAACTATGAAATAATTTAGCATTACTGGGAAAATGCTTCTGTAACACAAATGTTTTATGAACTAAATTATTAAAAGATCACATGTATGTTCAAGACACCAAAAAGAGGCTAGTTTTGTAGGCGAAGTTTTGGCACAAGATGACAGTCTGATCCAGAGAGGTGTTAAACACATGTACCTTGGGTACAAGCATCTTATGTATTTGAGTTGCTGGTGCTCTGCTTTTATGCATACTAGAATTTTAGGTACTCAAACCATCTGAATAATAATTTATCCTAACTTAAGTTGAAAGATATTAATATTTAAATCAAAGATGATCAAAGAAACAATGGAACCATTGGATAAAAAACAAGGATGGAAGAAAATGAAGACTCCACTCTATATAATTTTAAGAATGAAGAAGCAATGATAACGTTCTCATGGGAAATAGTATAATTTTTCCGGCAGCATTTTCTGTTTGTAGCATATGATTTGTATTGTTAATTTAGTTCTAGAAAGACTAGTTTGACAGTCTAAAACTGAGGAAAGCAAGATTAACATTGAAATCAGGCAAGGGAAGTTTAAATGCAAGTAATTAAAAATCTGCATCAGTGAACTTCATTCTTTATCTTAATTTTTTAAAACAGAAAATACAATACCAAATAAATTGGATATGCACTAAATATATTAAACATGCACCACTAGTATATCATTCTCACTTGTCAATGTTCAGCTGCATGCTTGTCAGTTTCCGGGTTGCCAAATGTCCATAATGTATAGACAGTCTGGTTTTTTTTTTGTTTTTTAAACACTAAAAATGCTGTCTGTAAAATCTGTTTTTTAGAAAAGAACAAGCTATTCATAAAAAAACAAACAAAACAAAAACCTAAACAAATGTCAGTTTGATTGAAGCTCTGTCATTGGAGAGATGGTGGTGGTAAGCTTTGATACACAAGGAGGAGAGAAGAGCAATACCAGCTAGTGTCTGAGCAGGAGTCTGGAACCCTCCAGGGAGCATTATCTCAGGGCTTTGTAGCACAGAAGTCTCTGGAGGCCCTCCCCCAGGCATGTGCTGCTGCTGCATCCCATCACCTGTCTGTAACATTCCTGGGTCACACATAGATAGAGAGTATTCCTTCTTTGGGGTCCATGCCAGGAGCAGGGCCAGCAGGGGTAAGGCTGGGGGGTTGGTTCATGGGGCAACATGGTGCATGGTTCATTTAGGGTTATCAGGATGTGGGGGTAACATGGTGTAAATCCACTGCTGTAGTCAAGCAGGATTGCCAATCAAGAAACTTTTTTTTTTTACTGATAATCTGCAAACTTTTTACTGACAACCAAATTCTTTTTTTACTGTGGTTGGTGTTAAACCCTTAAATTTGAACCCAGCCCTTGTCCAGAGCCTGGCAGTGTTAGATTTACCTTTAGATAAAATGCATGTAAGTAAAAACAAAAACAACAACAAGAACAAAACCCAAAACAACATCCCCCAACAACATTTGGTTGTAAAAAAGTTTGCACGTTATCAGTAAAAAAAAATTGTGTTGGGTTGACAATTCTGGTCCGTTTCCTTGTTAGATAATTGAATAGGGTAAGAGTACTACCCCACTGATATGAAAAGAAAGAACCCAGTTCAGGAAGGTTATATGCATGTATTTAATTTTGTGTCATCCCAAGACTTCAAGCACTGGAGTAGTTCCTTGATGGTACTTAACTTAAGTACTTAATATTAGGCAGATGTTTAAAGCCAGTAGCTTAGTACTTAGGTTCTTGCTTTAGCCCCAGTTAAGATGTAGATCAACATAACTGCAGCACTGCAAAAATGCAAATTTTTCACAGAATAAATATTATCTCATTCCTATGCATTCTTGTAACAACTGAAGATTTGCACCATTATGCCTAATGATGCTCTAGCATTTGGATCACCTATCTGCCTCCTCCATAGCAGTCTTAGTGTGTTCACTGTTAGTACTGTCTTTCTTTGTAAACCTTCTATATGGCCCCACTGTTGCTTTATACCCTATGCCTCACTCCTACTCAAAGATATTTAAAGGCTGAGCTAGAACCCATTTTCTTAGATGCTAGACAGTGATGGCTTTTCCATATGCTCTGGCAGTGCAGAATCTGAGTCAGTATCTGAGTCACCTGCAAGATCCACTCCCCCTCAGCAAGAGCTCTCTGCTAATTATACAGTCCTTCAGATTTGTAGCTAGCTAGAGTTCCATCACAGCCTTGGTTTTCCTGGTTTGCTCTCTGCAGGTCCGGACCAGAGCAGAGTATTCCTTCTTGGTGGTGGTTCAAGTCCTCCATTCTTTTTAGGTCTTCCTTTTAAAATGCAGGAGGTTCGCCAGTTTCCTGGAGAGCCAAGGGGGCTGTTGTGCCCTTTTGCTGCCTTTCCTCTGAGATGGGATGGACTTTACTTGTGCATCCAGGATTGCTGCCTTGAGGAGCAACCACTCGTCCTGAACTCCCCTCTACTTTGGGTTGTGGCCTTTTAGGGCCTCTCTGACAAAACTCCTTAGCTTGTCAAAGTCAGCTTTCCTGAAGTTGAGGACTTCTGTATTACTGACTGACTTGCCAGCTTTATGGCAGATCGTGAAGGTGATCATCTCATGGTCCCTGTCACCCAGCTTCCTTTTGATTATTAGGTCGCTGATTAGGGTATCCCTGGTTGCCAGTACGAGGTCAAGCAGTGCTTTACCTCTTGTCGGCCTATAGACTTCCTGTGTCAGAGGTCATCCACACAGGAGAGAAAGATTTGTGACTGCTCGGATTTGGCCGAGCACTCTTCCCACAAGATGTCTGGGTAGTTGAGGTCTCCCATGACAACCATGGACTGGGAGCATGCAGCCTCAGCCAATTCCCTGGTGAACTCCTGGTCAAGCTCTTGACTTTGGGTGGGAGGTCTGTAGTAGACACCCACCATCATGTCCCCTGTGCTATGTTCCCCACAGATTTTAACCCAGAGGGTCTCCAGCCAATATCGGCTTGCAGGGGTGTGTAGCTCTCCTTGACATAAAGAGCTACACTCCCGCCCCTTTGTCTACTCTTTCTCTCCTGTACAGGGTAAGGCCATCTATACTCGTGGTTTCGTCATGGGTGGAGTCCCACCAGGTCTCCGTTATTCTTAT
>NW_017729033.1:101700633-101738295 GCF_001723915.1 Gavialis gangeticus
CCAAACTCCTGGCATTCGTGTACAGCCAGGCAAGTGTCCCCTTGGAGGCCCTAGCCTTGCCTGCAGATTGTTCCAGTACTGTGGCAGGGGTGGGGTCCCTTACGTGTCTAGGCCTGCTGGCTTTGTAAGGGTTGCTCAGTGGGCCATCAGTGGCAGTAGTCCCCGCATCCCCCGGTGGGCTTAGTTTAAAGCCCGGTGGAGCAGGTCAGCCAGTCTGGCTGAGAAGAGCCTCCTCCCCAGTGGAGAGAGTTGGAGGCTGTCCCTTCCCAGCAGCTCACTGCCTCTCTCACCAAAGAGCGGACTGTGGTCATGGAAGCCAAACCCTTCCCAATGACAGCAGCACCACAGTCTTTGGTTCACTACCTGGATCCTCCTCTCCCTCCTCAGCCGATAGCCCTAGACTGGGAAGATCGAAGAAAACACCACCTGCACCCCCAGACCCTTTAGCCCTGCTCCCAAATCCCTGTAGCACCTCATGACCTGGCTGGGACTGCTCCAAGCTGTGTCATTGGTGCCCACATGGATAAGGAGCATGGGATAGTGGTCAGTGGGCTGGAGGAGTTTAGGGATCTTCTCCACAATGTCTTGGATGTGGGCTCCCAGGAAGAAGCAGACTTCCTGAGCTAAGGGGTCAGAGCAGAGATTGTCCCCTCAGTCCCCCTCAGGATGGAGTCCCCCCACGACAAACACTTTGCATTTGGTCTTGGGGAGAGCGGGGACAGTAGCTACAGTACAGCCTGTGTTGCGTGTGGGAGCTGGCAACTCAGCAGGCTCTGCTGGGGCTGCAAGAGGTTCATACCTGTTACTGAGGTCCAGCGGGGCAGGGGCCTTGGTGCGCTGGGCCTTGGGGCCCTTGACCACCTTGGTCCAACCCCTTGGCTGTACAGAAGGGGAGGTCCCCAAGTCCTCCTGGCAGTAGGAGTCTATCTCCTGCTCACAGTCCCTGATGGCACGCAGTCTCTGGACTGCGGCCTGGAGCTCCTCCAGGTGGTGCAACAGAGACCCCAGTAGGGAGCAGACCCCACGAGGGGAGGTAGCCGTGCTCCAGGGCCCCAGAGCCTGAAAAAGGGACGGGCAGCCCCCGCAGCCAAGAGCCAGGGGCTCTGTCTGCATGGAAGTCACAACCATGGGCTCTGTCTGGGTGGCGGTCTCCAAGGTGCTGGGAGGGGGGGCCGCAGACCCCAAGGGGAGCTTTGGGGTGTGGCACGTGCCCATCCGTGTCATGCCACTGGTGGACTGACTGCAGCCAGGACTGTCTACCCTGGGGGGCTCACAGGCAGGGCCTTGGGCCCTCCCACTCGCCCTCCTGCATGAACTCCTGTACTAACTCGCGTGCCGGGCCTAGGAGCATGCCTGTTTGTGCGACCTGTTTACAAGGCTCCGATCAGGTGGCTCTCTGGGGGGCTGGGCGAAGTAGGAGCTGAGGGGGGTGTGACCCTCTTTGGCCCACTTAGCCTGCTCCCATCTGACTAGGTCCCTCCCTCCATGGGACCCTGCTTACCTGCGGGCAGGCCAGGCCTCATCGGGGGTTCTGGGGTCATTGCTGGGGTCCTGAGGCTCACGGGGGTGCAGCAGGCTTACAATGAAACCAACATTGTATGAACTGAGGAGATCAATTGTAACATTTCTGTCATGGTAGCCATATTGGATTCCAAGATGACTGACATATTGGCATGCATGAATTGACTAAATGTAATTAAAAAACCTAGTAAACAATAGTCTAATACTAAAACCTTACACATTCTATCACTAAATATTTCACAGCAGGCCTACAGTACTGAAAATATTTTAACTCAGGCTAGCCTACTTGTTCAAGTCGTATTGTGTAAGACAATACAATGTCTTCCTGCATAACATCTCCCACAGAAATACATAACAGCTCATTGTTGGAAACGTTAAACAAGTGGAACCTTTAGAACCTCTCTTGTAGCAATTTGACATCATTTTAATCTTGTTTCAATCATGTCCTTGTCTTTTGTTATGACTAAAAGATTTTGTATTGATCCCAGACATTTGATTTACTATCTCAGTTAGGTAACCTCTTTCATTGTAGTTCAGTTCCCATCATTGTCTATCTGATTTGTTGCATTATATTTGCTATGCCACCAGCAATTTTGCAAACCTTACTAATCTGCTGTATTGCCTACTCATTTGAAATGTTTACAAATGGGGGATTATTTGTTTTGACCCCAAATTCTCCTTCAACAAACTCAGCATACACTGTAGCAGCAACATTTTCTAAATAATACATATATGCAAGATATACTGGACCCCATCTCATGTAATTGGTATGATCATGCACAGCTATCTCTGGAAGTATTTCTTCAAAGGCATGTAAATACTCATGCCAGTTTCCTCCACATTTAGCCCTGATAAACCACAAGAAAGTATTAACTACTTCCAGCTAGTTCATCCAGGACTTGAATGTATATTGATGACAGTGTTTCTCCATAAATTCTTGAAGTAGAGAGTCATTGGCAGATGCGCTAATAGTTCTTTCACTATATTCCTTCCCACTTCACAGTCATCATTTCTGAATGCAACAGCTATGCTACTGGAAAGTTGGTCAATGACATCATCAGTGGCAACATGTAGGGGGTGCATGTGCACCCCCTGAGAGCATTGGTGCATGTTCTCAGGCACTGGGGGCAGGCAAGAGCATTGGTGCCCCCCATGAGAGCACAGCCATGCAGTGGGGGCTTTCCCGGAAGTGCCTGTGCCACCCTCCCCACCCCCCCGCTCAATGACTGGCTACAGGGGGGGGGAGGGCAGTGACTCATCCGAACTCAAAAGGCACCAGTTTCCCATGGACATCATAATTCAATCTTTTGCTTGAACTGGACAACCATACAATGAATTAATTTACCAAAATATGCCATATTACTTTGAAAGTTATCTTGTGTGCTCTGATTGCACAATTTGGTTTCATTATGTTGGGGGTGGTGTTTTCTGAAAATCTGCTTTTTGTTCAACAGTCTTCAAGTCCTGAAGAGGTGAATTGCTGGCCAATTGCTGTTAGGTAAATCGTGTAGATATGGAAGCCTCATAGTCAAACAATTTCTCCTTCAGTTTCTTGTGGCTGAGCCAGTTCATTTGCTTTGCAATACAATGCCTGATCAAATGTTATGACTGCGTGCTGTTGTCCAAGGCATTGTGTAATTATTTTACATCGCATGAATAATTTACATACAGTCCAAGTGGTGTTATACTCTGATGCTGGTGCAGGCAGTATGGGACAAAATCCAACAATTGATGCTGCTGAAGTATCATCTGAAAAAAGTTAGTTAAATGCTGTCCTTCCTGTATGGAAGCATTTTCCTGGTTGTTGGCTGGTATTCTACATAGTATCCATGGTAGCTCTTCTGACATCTGTTGAGCAGATATGTTGTTGAGCTTTTCATTCATGTTACTACCTGCATTATGTATGGATGATTTCAATGACTTTAACAGTCATTCCAGTGATGACCTGTAACAATTCAGGTGGCACATCTTTCAAGATTTTTTTCCCCCTTCCTGTTATGTAGGTGCATTCTTCAATCTCAACTGGTTTTCATGGTCCTCTTTCAAATGCTACCATTTGTATTGCATGAAATATTTGTTTTCCATCCAATGTCTCCTCCAAGATGTTGATGTTGTCTAGTGAAAACTGAACAGAAAATTACTGGGAATGAGATTCCTTGGGATAACAACTCCACTTTCCCAAAATTCCACTTTCTTGTGCAATCTCCACATGTGAATGGGAATGAGAGACGTTGCTTCTGTTGTTCCTCCCACCTGCATTCAGGAGCTATTAGATCTTTGACACCAATTTAGCAATGCAACACTTTATTCTTCTCTGCCAACTTATGTATTGCATTGGCTGATTCAAATGACAACATGACTCAGTTTATTCTTATTAGAACATACCTGGCAGAATATTCACATCTTCCAGTAAACTGCTAGAGTAGAAGATCTGCTTGAAGTGATGCGTGTTCTTCACTTGAAGTTGTTGGTAGGGTTTCCATTTACCCTTCTGCCTTGCATGACTTTCTTAACAGTCTCTCAATGTGTCTTATGTGTGTAAAAAAACTGTAGCAAGAAAGGCTGCAATTGAGGTTTTTGGAATGTTGCAGTGCAGGATCAACACAATGTGATAGTTTGTCAAGAATTGTGCCATAACAAGTGTCAAATTCAGCAACTGTCCTATGTTGAATGAGTGCCTCATCTATTTGCATAATTCCAGCAGGTGTACTTTGGCTAATCATTGACTGTGAATCTACTTCAAGACAAATGGTGCATCTTAGATTCCAAGTTGTACCTTTTGCAAGTTGTTGAGATCAGTGATGCTATTGGCTATGTGGTAATGTTTGCTGAAGGGTGAGTCTGTTATCAACAATCTCCATCAGAAGTTTTAATGTTGAGGTTGTCTGAAACAGAACAGAGTTGATGTAGCAACTTTTCAAACCTTTTGGGTATCTAATAATAAACAAAACTGTAAATTTGTGGCAGCCATTTCAGAATGCAACATGGCTACCACAATAGAAATGTTATGATTGGTCTTCTTAGTTCATATAAGGTTGGTTTCATCATTGGAATTTAATGTTCTAACCCTATTGGGGGCTGAAACATTTACCAAAGCATGAGTTTACAGCAGCCATCTTAGATTCCAATATGGCGGCTACACACACTACTTGGCAGCATGATTTTTCTGACTTTGGTAGACCATCTCTACTTGAAACACACTGTTGAAGTTTGTGACAATGAATTGCCTATGGGGTGACACCTTTACCCTTCTATTTGAACCTACTATAGTGGATTTTGATTATGGAAAGGTGCTTTGACAGAAAATATTTTTTCTTGTTGTGGTGCTTTGTCATATTCCTATGACTGTTCCCAAGTTATGCTGCGACTTGGCTTGATTTTTTTCTGGTGCCAGTATGTGTCCTGTATCCAAGTTGTAGCCATATTGGCCTAGTGGCAAAAACAATCAGGATTCATGATAGAGGTGATATCTTTTATTAGATCAACTAGATTTTTGAAAAAAAATTATTTATAAATACCTGCAAAGGAGAGCATTCCATCTATTTGCTCCTCCATGAAACATCATAACCAGAAGGAAATATGACTATATCCTACTTACCAACAACTTTGAGGTAAACAGAGTATTCCAATGTTTTCTCTGAGCCTAATCTGCATATAAAATGAACTGTTTCAAACAGGAGATTTTACCATGCCTCCAGTTTTCCTATGAAATATGAACTTTCATTTCTATGCAGGAACTTTTACAACCTTTTCTCCTATGCCTAAAGAAGGGTTTTTGGGCCCAAAAGCTTGCAATTAGAGACTTTTTTGCAAAAAAAAATAAAAAAAATCTAGTTGGTCTAATAAAAGCTATCACCTCTACCACAATTAGAGACTTTTTTGCAAAAAAAAAAAAAAAATCTAGTTGGTCTAATAAAAGCTATCACCTCTACCACAAATCCTGATTAGTATGTGTCTTGTGTATTTGACTTCTTTTACTATGACCTGGATTTGATCTGGATTAAACATGCTGTTCTCTGTTTGGGCCATTACCATCACTTTCTTCAGTATCTGCTCATGTTCCTCCCAAGTTGATCCTGTTTTTATGCCACCAACTAGGGTATTGCCCAGAGTATTTCTAAATGATTGATTGATTGATTGATTGATTTTTTTGGTGGAAACCCTTTAGTTGTTGACCTTATTTCAAATATTATATGGAGAACTTTACCTTCCGTGGGTTGAATAGAAAGCCCAGCATTGAGAGGAGTCTGCTTTGTATATGGTTTACCACCTTCTTCTATAGATTAGTAAAGCACTGGGTATCACGTACTAGTTTGAGAACGAAGATACCTTATTTAGTATAGTTTTAAATTCTCTGGTAACCAAATTAATCCTCATCCTGCCAATTTTCTCTTTGTTTATGACCAACATGTTAGTCCATGGAGAGATATGCTCACTTTGCTTGTAACCTCTTCTTATTCTAGTAATTTCAGTGCAAAGGGTTTATTTGGACAACTTAATGTTAGGATGATTGATGAATCAGTATATGTGTCATACGTGTGTATACAGTGCCTTCCATGTGCCTTTGAAAAACATTTTCTTCAGTATTGGGTGCTGTGTTCATAGCCTGTGTATTAGGCAGATGAGTTTGTTTATCTCTAAATTGAACTATGGTGGTGTAGGTTCTTTAGTGACGAAGGACTCAAGGTTGGTCTTATACTTGAACATTGCTGCTGTTAGGGTGATGTCACATTCCAAGTCTATGGAGGAACTGTCATATGCTACAAACACGATATCCTCCTGGATTATCTGGGTAGGACTTTCATAGATTTCATAGACATTTGGGCTGGAAGGGACCTTGGAAGATCATCGAGTCCAGCCCCCCGCGGAAAGGGCAGGAAGTCAGCTGGGGTCATAGGATCCCAGCAAGATAAGCATCCAATTTGCTCTTGAAGGTGTTCAATGTAGGTGCTTGAACCACCTCTGATGGCAGGCTGTTCCAGACCTTGGGGGCTCGGACAATAAAGAAATTCTTCCTTATGTCCAGCCTGAAATGGTCTCGCAGTAGTTTATGACTGTTCAACCTTGTCATCCCTTGTGGCGCTCTGGTGTACAAACATTCCCCCAGATCCTGGTGGTCACCCTTGACAAACTTATAGGTGGCCATCAGATCACCCCTGAGCCTGCGCTTTTCCAGGGGTGGTATAGCTTACTGAAGCTCTGCAAATGTTGATTTGCTTTTTGCCAGCCCCCAGTCAGGCTCCCTCAACAAATGTTCCTAGTGTCCTCCATAAATGACTTGGAGCATATCATTTTCAGTTTTTAACTATGCAGTACCTTGGGGGTTTTCTTTGCCTCATGCTTGTTTGTCGTCTTTTCTATATGTGAGTAGACTAGACCTGATTTGTTCAAGCACGATATTTTATTTTTAGGATTACAGTAGTTCCTAAACATTGTTACAAACTCATCCAAAGTGGAAGCATTTTCAGTTGGCTGCTGTGATAAACATCTAAGAAATGTCCAGAGCTTCCTCTCTCACTGCGTGCAGTAAAATGGCTGCTTTTAAGCCCTCTCTTTTTTTTAATCAGCTTTTGAGACATTTATATAGATGTGGAAGTGTTGCACTCATTTTCTCCAATTCTCAGCAAGATTGCCATTTCAAAATAAGGGCTGATATGGCCCTCTCTGTTCTGCACTTTTTAAACCACCTTGCTTGTATTGACTCTTGTTTTCATTTTTATCTACCCACTTTATCTTAGAAAAAAATAGCGACTCCTGTTCATGTAAAGTGTGATCATTTTTGACACCACCTTGATCTTTTTAGATCTAAGGAGCCCAGACTGAGGCCCAGGGTATAGGATCAGAGCCATAACTCTCTTCATGAGACATTAAAGAGCAATAGTGGCTTGTACAGCTATCCTGCCTGTACAGACATTGCATCAATGTCTGGGTCATGTGATACCCTTTCCCCTGCCATCTGCCTATTCAGAGGCAATTTGATCATACATAACTAATTTTAAAGCAACAGTATCATAATATTCTACAAACAGAAATCCATGCTCTACTAATTGGGATCAGATGTGCCAAAATTCACTCTACCTTTGCAAAAGGTGTTCTATATACAATACAGATAACTTGTGCCTGCATCATCTTCTGTACAATCAGAAACACATTTTAATAGTGGGTGTGTATCAGAAGGGTGGATAAGCTTATTTGGTGAGAAGCAGTTGGGAAGCACTGATAACCATCTGAGGGAATGGGAAGATGAACTGCAGATGTCTCTGCCTGCAACATGTATGTATTTGACAGAACATTTGAGACTCCTCCTTTAGCCTGTGGCATGAAGTACATGGGCACACTTTGTACTGCCATAAAGAATGGTAAGAAAGAGAAAGAAATGAACATCAATTGCAGGGCACCAGGGAAGAGAAGGTAGACTGGGAGATAGAAAGTCCCTAGGGCTATGAAACTTCTGTCCCAGGCCCCTTCCTGGTTCACATTGAATCACAGTCCCTCAGCATCCCAGCATGCTTTTCATCCCTGGGCTGGGCTGTGCTGTCTGCTCCAGTAGAAAAGAGTTGGGGGAGGAGAGGGAGGCAGGGACTGCCCCCCCCAGGCAAATCCTGAATGGGGTTTGGATCCAGGGAAGGGGGTTAAACCCACCTTCCCCTGAGTATACAGATGCTCTGCTGCTAAATGTACTGAAACTTACTGCTGGCTGTCTCTGTGGAATCCCAGAGGCACTGGAAGCAGGAAGAGGAGGTGATGAGCAACCCTGGAGAGTCCTGCTACTGTGAGTCTGGACTGCAAATCTCAGAGACTTTGGGGCAGCAAGAAGAGGAAGCCAATGTACGGCCTATGCTGGCTACATACCAGAGGTGTGCTCTAGCACCCTCCTCTTCCCCCGAGCTTCTGGCTTGAACCACTACAGGCATGTGGCTGCATTTCCTGAATCAAAACTAAATGTGTGTCCAGTTGTTTCTCAGTTTAATCTCTGCAGTTTAGAGTAACCTGCAAATACTGAATTGATTCAGCCTTGGGCTTTTTGACTGTCTGTACTTAGCATATATCTAAAACAGCAGGGGTAGTCGCTGACCCTGCTGGAGAGGAGATAAAAAAATTAGGGTAATCAGAAGTACCCTTGTAATCAGATATGATACCCTTGTTGTAGGTGCTGGTATTGTAGATGTACTGATTTTCAAGGCTCTATGTTAGGGGAGGGGAGGGAATTCTTTAGAAAGGAAAGTAATGGTAAATATAACTAGAGGGATTTTTTTAATATACTGCAATACACTACATATTGGGCACTAGGGGCCCAAGTGTTTACATTTAATTCAATCTGTCAAACCACATGCTGAACTGCACTGTGCCCACATCAAGCTGTTTTCAGTTTTCACTCTGCCTTTCTATTTACAGCATGAAAAACAGTCCAGGGCAAAAACTGGGCAACCAACCACCATCCAACTACCACAGGCTATATTGCAAATACTATATTACACATTATAGGGTAGTTTGCATATATATATAAATGTAAAGCTCTTAAACTGACATTCAGAGTTATGGCAGAAGCAGTGCTGGCTTCCTGGATCTGCAAAGGTGCAGACACAACCTCTAGTCCCAGATTGAGTAACTCTAATTAAACTTATTATCTGCATCTTCCCTCTCTGGCAAGATCTTCTCTTTGTTGGCTGGGGTATTTTGCACAGGGCACTTATCTGGGCCTCTTCTAACTTGCAATAACAACTCCCCCAAAACTTCATTACTGCATTTGAACTAAACAGTTAACTGCCAGCTTCCTTTCATCAACTGTGCTGCTTCCATTCCATTCATGGTCTTTCCTACCATCAGTCTTAATATAACTGTAAAGAAAACCTTAAGTTTTTGTCCATGGCCTTACTAAGTCTGGTATAGAATGTCTTGATCTGAAAATGAATGGGCATGGTTGCATTTATGGAGAGTATTGATAATCCAAGAGGTTTTACAAAGTATTTGTATGGTTAACAACACTATAGTTTCTCTTTAAAAAATGCTGACCACTTCTGGAAGGAGAACATTTAAGAGGAGATATATACATGTAACCATAAGTGGTGAGTGACTAACTAGCATAAAGACATGAAAATGAAGAATAGCATGTTTAATTTTGAGGACGAGAGAAGTAATTTGTTGATTTTGAAAGGGAAGGTATCAGGAAGGGATCTTGTAGTAGACATTTTCTGGCATAAGCTGGAAAATATGAGTTCTAAGAACCAGTGACTGTAGGGGAACCACTTAATGACAACTTGAAGATTCTGAAGTAGATGGCACAGCTGCCCCAGCAATAGACCCTGAATATATTTTTGCATTTGTGTACACATTTGTTGTACATCACCATTTCTGTCCTGTACATTCCAGTCATACTCCTTCCTCCCTCTTCATAAGACAAAAGAAAATTGGAATCACATTACATGAATTTCCTGTTCCTGGCGTCTACAAACCCTTTTGCCCTTCTGCTTTACTCTGGTAATTGGGTTATATATTGCAGCTGGCCAATATGTTTGTGTACTTAATAGTTTATTTTGACAAATTATCTCTGTATGAAGAGTACATCAAGCACATTATATTTTAATATGATATAATTACACTTTATTCATCTATAAACATACTCATTTTACCTTATATAAAACCTATATAAATCTTGGTTAAAAAAAGTAAGACAAACTCCATCAGTAAATCTAAAAAGATATTCCCATGGAAACAGTTGCTAGCATTTAATAATGCATCAGTACCTCCCCCACGCTTTCCTCTGAAAATCTCCCCTCCCTTAACTCAGACACCCTGTCATGGGGATGATTAAGAGAATGCATACATACAAATAAGGGTGAACTCATCACCAGTTATGTAGGGTAGCGGTTGGCAAACTTTTAAGGCTACCAGCTGGATTGATCTAGTTAGTCAGAGGTAAGTGGATGGGTGCTAGGCTTCAGCTGCCACTACTGCCACCCACCACTGAAGCCTCATGTCTGCAGGCTGAATCTGGTCCATAGGCCTTAGGTTACCACTCCAGTGTAGTCAATGATCTCTAAGAGCAACACTCTAATACTTACTTTTGCATTATCAAGGGTCAACACTGCATCCCATTTCCCTGGCTCTCCATAGTTATGGCCAGAATACCTTTTACCACAGTGGTTCTCAATCTTCTTTGTACCAGGACCGATTTGTAAACATCAATGCTGTCAGTCCTGACCCAGTAAATAGTTTAAGTATAAAGCAGGCCCATGGCCCTATTGGTGCCCCCCCCCAACCCACAGGCCCCCATCCTTCAGCCCTGCTGGTGCCCCTCACTCTTGACCTACTGCCCCCCCATCACCAGGGCCCAGTCCCCCAGTGTGGGGCAGAAGGTGTGTGTGTGTGTGTGTGGCATGGGGAGGCACGTACCCCCCAGATTTATGCACCCACAGAGGGCATGGGGCTGCAACCTGGCCGGACTGGCACAGATAGGAGCCACCTCCACAGCCCAGCAGGCAGGACCTAGCATGGGAGGGCAGAGTGCAGTGGTGAGACTCGTTGTTGCCCCCACTTCTGGGACCCCTGCACCAGCTGTGCTGCCAGCAGTGTGAGGAGTAATGGATGGGGCTAGGGGTGCTGCCCCAGCCTCCTCCGACCTCCAGCCACTCGTGCTCCGGGCTGTAGCTGTACCCCACTGCCATGACCCTGCTGCTGCTGCCACTGCTCCCCTCAGGCTGCCTGCACTGCCCACTGCCTCACATCCCCTATGGGGTAGAGCTGTGGCTTGGGGGGGAGCAGTGGTGGTGGCTGCACCATGGCAGTTGGGTAAAGGGTGAGTGGCTAGTGGCAGGAGGAGGGGAAGGCAGCACAATTCCTTTCCCATCTGTTATTTCTTGTATTGCTAGCAGCGCAGCTGGCACAGAGATCCCAGTGGTGGTGGCAGCAATGAATGATATCACCCTGCTCTGCCCTCCTATGCTGGGTCCTTTCTGCTGGGCTGCAGAGGCATCTCCTGCCTGTGCTGGTCCAGCCGGGCTACAGCCCCATGCCCATTGTGGGTGCACAAAACTGGGGGGGGATGTGCCCCACAATGCATTGCCTGTGGCCTTTCCCCCCATGTCTTCTGACATGTCATCTTTGCCCCTGCCCCATATACTTACCTGCAGGGAGCTTCTCTCTGTGCTGCCTGGTTGCCACATGCACGTGTGCATGTGCACATGCACATAGTGCCCCTTGCCTGATTGCCCTCCTCCTGCTCCCCACAGCCCCAAGCAGCCCCTTGCAGGCTGGAACTTTGCCAGTCTGCCAGGGGAAACCTGCAGGTAACCACACTTTTCTCCTTTAAAGGAGAATCCATTTTTAAAATTTGTTCGTGACCCTTTCATATGTTCTTGCAACCCACTTTTAGGACATGACCCATAGGTTGGGAAATGCTGCTCTACCACATCTTCATAGCCACCTTGGGTTTCCTATAATTTTATAAAGCTATAGTAATCACTTTTATTTTGGAACAAGATCTGGTCCTTCATCTGAGCCTCATGAGAAATAAGCACCCAGAAATTATAGCAGTTCTCAAAAGTTTCTGGGAATTTCCTGGAAAATTATGGGAGTTTGACTCTTCTTACAATGACCTAGAACTCACCAGAAAGACTTACAAAATCTACCCCAAGGCATTCCTTCAATTGTTGCATTTGCAATGGAAGAGGGATGTCAGGCAGAAAGAATCTACAAGGCTTGAGATGCTCTGGATTAGAGGATGTAACATGATGCCTGAGTCAAAAATGACCCCCAGGTTTCAGATGAGTGATAAGCAGGACAGGAGTTTAGTCCATTGTGACCAAGAAAGGAGGTAACAGGGAATGATGTAGGTGGAGGCAGGTGGCATTCACATGAGCAACAGAGATCTTGATCTTGAGTTGACCCTTACATTATCTGCAAGGGGATTCCAGAGAAACAGGCTTAGACTGCAGTTTGGACAGAAGAGACCTGTCTGGAGTAGAGAGGTAGATGTGTAGTTTATTAATACAGATGTGGTGGAAGAATTTGCAAATTACTAATGCATAATTCAATATGATTGGCCATTGGGTGAGGATATAGGGGATGGCATCTTTACACTGCAGGGTCAGAGACAATTATAGTACAAAGGAACGAGGTTACAAGATGGGAAAATTGCTTGCCTTTGTTCTGTTTTAGCTTTTTTAAAGCTGACTAACAGGGAAGCTGTCAGCTCCTTCACAAGGAAAGTTGCAGCTTGTGCATTTCTCTGCAAGCTGAGGAGCTGCAGCAGGATATTTCACCTCCTGATGCACAATTTCCTCCTTCTTAATGCAGTGCTACTCTGAGCTTCACCCAAGTCTGGGCTAGCTAGCCCTAAATTTTCAAAACCCAAAATTATATAGCATCATAATGTACAAGCATAATTTAGATAGTGATACACAGGGCCAACTTTTTTCTTCACTTACAGCAATTCTATATCAGTTTAAATTTGACTCCCCTGGAGTTACTCTAGCTTTACACCAAAGTAACTGAGAGGAAATTCAATGCCCAGGTGCTGAGTCATAAATTAATACTTTATTTTCTTTTTCTCATTTTGCATTCCTGCATTTTGGATGCTTGCAGTCTAAATGACCACTAATGCCATAGAAACAGGGAGTTATTACAAGGAATAACTGCCAACAGCATAAAGCAAACAGAGGCAAACCATATCTTGAGTGTATTATTATTCTACTTTTACTACCTACTTATTGTGTTATTGAAGGTTTCTGCATTTTGATTTGTTTGGGGTTTATTTTTTTTGTCTCCAACATTGCAGGTGTTCTGTACAATATTACCAGCGTTGATGGGGGACGGGAGGTGGGAGGAGGGTGGAGAAGCGAGTTGCATGGCAAACTTTGATATGGTCTTTGTTTGATTTTAGCCTATCAAATTCCATGTCAGTTCACGTTCTTCCTTAAGATATTCAAATGGTTTTTAATTTCTGTGAAAGTAGAGGAAGTGCTATAGGTGATGGCAGAATACTGGAAACTGGAGATCCTGTGTTTTCATTTTAGATCTACTTTGAGTTAGTAACTTAGATTCAGATTGAACCTTTTGCTTGTAGAGTAAGTTGCTATTCAATACAAGTACTTCTGTTGATATCAGCAGAGCTATTATCAAATTACTACATGGTGAGAGTAAAGTGTTTGCCAAATGTCTCTTCAGCTCTGTGCCATGTTTTTCTTCTTGGTGAAATGGAAGTATTAATACTTCCATAGTTTACACAGGGGTATCATGGGATTTCAAGAAGACTTGCTAAATGCTTTGAAAAATCTTCATTTCAAAATGGCTAATTATGATATCTTCCAAGTTTCAGGGATATTGGTTTTAGCTGTGTTGGTCTAAAAACAGGCAGACAAAACTCTTGGGGTAGAGGTGGTATCTTTTATTAGATCAACTAAATAGTTGCAGGTAACAAGACTGCTTCAGCCTATTGTCTGTGTCTATTTTGCATACTCACAGAGCAACATTTTTTTAAATGGACTGTTATACCCAGGGGAACCCTACCATGTTTTACTTCTCCTGTGCAAGATGAAGTTTTGTTTCTACCTGGGAGAACTTTTACAATCTTTGGATTCTCCTATACCTGAAGAAGGGCATTTGAACCTGAAAGCTTATAAACAAAGACTTTTTTTGCTATTATTTAGTTGGTCTAATAAAAGATATTGCCTCTACCCCAAGAGTTTTGTCTGCCTATGCTTTTAGACCAACATGACTAAAACCATTATTCATGGACAATCTTAATGTTTATAAATAGGAAGTACTTGTAGCTACAAAGTTGCATATGGAAACAAGTTAATGGGAGGGGTGGAATGCCAAAGGGTGCCTATCACAAGGCCTTATCATAAATTATACTTAAACTTCTATTTCTCTGGGATATTGGGCAGGCTGAAATGGTTTCAAGCATCTTTTTTTTAAAGGAAACTAGTAAAGAGGATTATTGAGTTGATGTATTTTATAATTAGTTGGGGTTTATAAAAATACAAATCCCTGATCTTTTGCTTAATTTGCATTGTTTTCATTATTCTGATGGATCCTGATCCTCCTTTACCTTGTCTTCTGAGAGCCCTCTGAGATTTGCTGAGGGCCCCAGGGAGTTTTCTTCCATACATACTTCATATTTTCAAACTTCCTGAAGTTAAAAAAGGGTCAGAGAATGTGTTCTCTGGTGATAGGATCTAGAGGAGTCTCTGTCAGGCAATGTAAGTGTCCCACAGTACTACTTGGCCTGGGACAAGAGGGCTTGGGACTTAGAATCATAGAGAATTAGGGGTGGAAGGGACCTTCTGAGGTCATCTAGTCCAATCTGTTGCCAAAGGCATCTTGCCGGAGGGATAATTTTTATAGACATAAACATTCACTGTCCTGCTCCAATTCCCTCTGAAATATGCTACTAAAATGTACTACCACTTTTTCTTGGGACATCCTGTTGTATGTCTGTATGGTTATTGACAGAGCTGGCTTTAGGGGTGGCCAATGTGGGTGACCACCCAGGGGGGCATGGCTAGGTGGGTGTACACACACACACACACACACACACACACACACTCTCTCTCTCTCTCTCTCTCTCTCTCTCTCTCTCTCTCTCTCTCTCTCTTGCCCTGCTCTGCCCTGGCCAATCCCCACTCCAGCCCAGGCCAGCTCACCTCTCACCTTCAGCCACTGCTCCTGAGGAGCTGCGTCAGGCAGTAGTACCTGCCTGCCAGTGTGCCTGCCACGTGCCTGCCTCTCCACTAGACTGTGCCCCACATCCCTGCCTACCTGCTTCTGCCTGCAGCAGCACCACTGACTTGAGGGTGGGTACTAAAATACATGTTTGCCCAGGGCACCATTTTCCCTAAGGCTGGCTCAGGTTACTGAGGTTTTCAGGGGGCAGGCTGTGTGCTCTTGCTGGCCATCTGCTGGCAAAGGAAGAGCAATGAAGTTTTAAAAGGACAATGTGTGCTGCTCCTGTTTTTCACCTAGCTCAAACCCTGAGAAAATCAGTTCAAGGTCAAATGAAATGCCTGCATTTGTTCTCTCAAGGATGTTTTGGCCCAAATTGGGAAGGTAGCCAGACTGACTGGCACATGAGCTCTATTTCAATACCTCTTCAGGTCAGCAAAACAGGATCTGATCTTGTGTTCCTTTATTTCTAAGCTACCTTGCATGGAATACATTTAAAATAATTTCTGGACTAATTCTTGCTTTTACTTAGCAACAGAAGGAGGTGGGGATTGTCTGTATTCCAACTGCATTAAATGTTTCTTGCATCTTCAAAACAGCGAATTTTCCATCCAACTAATCATGTGATCAGTTACTCATAATCTGTAATGTATGGAGAGAGTTTAATGACATTTACCGTAGCAGAAAGGAAGTCTGCTCATTTGGATAGCTGGAGTTCAGGGGGTTGGGCATTCTCCTCCTAACAATTTGCTTAGACACAGAAGGCAACCACAGAAGATTACTGATGTGCAGGGAGAGCTCATGTTCTGTCTACACTCAAGAGTCTGTTCATTTTTCCTGGCACCTGGGTACTACAGCGTGTTACGAATTACGCTCTTAAAGCCACGTGCAGTTCGCTCTAGGCTGGGGCAATGATCACGCAGAGCAAGTATCCAAAGTCAGATACAGAATCTTTATTCGCTGCAGCGAGATGCCTCCGAGGAGGGACCCCGCCTACTAGATATAATACTATTTTATACTTTGTTAGTACGTCAGCATTAGTTCGTGATTAGCTCGTGCTCGTAAAAATACCCAATCATCTATTAACTAAATCACTATTCTATCCAATCAAGTGGCACTGTGAGCGTGAACACTGAAGTTTAACTCTCGTGACTACATGCCCCATATATTCTGGCCAAGATGTGTCTTATCTTACAAAAACAATCCTTGTACCGCCTTCAAGGTTTCTCTGTTGACGAGACTCCTCTGTTGACCGGATTCAGCTAGTTTCATATCTTATCAGTAGCCCATACACAGCACCTCTCCTCTCCCAGCCGTCTCGTAAGTGCTGTGTCCTCTTTTATGAAATGGAGGCGAAAGGACAAGGAGATGGCCTCACTTTAGCACTACAAGGCCTTGCTTTAGCCCTACAAGATTCATATACAACAAGTGGAATAAATTTTAGATGCATGGTTTCTCATTCATCTTGGGGAAATAAGGACACAGATCAAAGCTTACTTAGCTTCATAATGAAATTACTGTAAGTGGTCCAATTTAGGGTCCATAAAAATGTGTTGCTTATTCAGTTCATATTTTGGATACATGAGGTAGACCAGTGGGTGACCATTCTTAGTTTACTGCTACTTGGAATGTCACTTCAGGAGTACCCAAGAAGTAAGTTTTCTGCTTTTGTTTCTGCCTCCTCTAAGCTGTGTAACAAGTGATGCGCTAGTAATGACTGACCAAGCAGGTGATGTGCTCAGGGGCCACATTCAGACAAGTGCAGCTGTGCAGTATGTGGCTCCACAGATATGTTTGTGGAACCACATGCCACACGTTCAGTTGTTCTCTGTGCTGCAAGGGAGCAACATGGTTTTTTTTTTTAAATGCAGTATACATTTCAGTATAGGGCATTTTATTACCAGCTGAGCTCAGTTCTCACCTATTTGATTTCTTTACGTCAGGTATTCTGTCTCTTTATTTAACTGTAATCGGATTTGGGCACTGGATCATAAGATCATGTGGGGGCAACATGTGCTGCTCAGAAGTGGAGCTGGGCTGCCCAGAACTATGCTGTGGCTGCCCTGCTGCAGTGCTCCACTACAGCAAGATTAGTCTCTGCAATTTACTACTAAAAGGCCAAAATAGTAAAAAGATTTTTTTAAGATCCCATAAGTGGCTATCTGTACAGATAACACCATTACAAGTTGCAATGGTAAGGAAGAAGAAAACCGTTTTGAGGATTTTTTATTTTTGTTTTTGTTTTTTTGTTTTTGGAAGGAAGATTGGGGAAAAAAAATCTTATTCCACTTTCTTCTGTAACTGGCTTCTGCCGGGCTTCTTGCTCCAACTTCTAAAGCAGCTGCTACAAACCAGAGGCAGGGCTTTGAAAGTGGCAGAACTTTGGTTTGGTGTGGTATGACATTTCCAGTGGAGGACAGCAGTCTTTATTATTTTTCTAAGAATGATCGCTCATGGTCTTTTTTTAAAATGGTCTCCTCAGAGAGGGTGTGCAAACATTGGTAGTAGGGCTGCTAAATACTGTGTCCAGTTCTGGTGTTCACACTTAAAAAAAAAAAAAATGCTGACAAACTGGAAAAAAACTACCAAAAATTATTTAAGGTCTGGAAAGCTTGCCTGTCAGTGGGGCACTAAAGAAACTCAAGCTATTTAATTTGTACAAGAAAAAGTTAGAAGGGGAAAATATTTTTTTGATAGTAGAAGGGCCTTTAATTTAGCAGACAAAGGATCAGCAAGATCCAAGAGCTGGAAACAGAAGTGATACAAACTGAAACTAAAAAATAAGACTTAAACTGTAAAGGTAATTAACTACTAGAACAATTTAAAAATACAGTAGATTCTCTGTTGCATGAAGCCCTTAAATCAAGATTAAATAACAATATATGCTTTAGGTCAGCCAGAACTTACGGGCCTGAACTAGGAACTGCAAGGGGAAATGCAACAGTATGCATTATGTAGTAGAGAAGGCTTACATGATCAGAATGGTTCCTTCTCTCTTTGAACTTTGACTCTTAGTTCACAGAAAGCATCTCACTTTTCTATCATACAGAAAACACTTTTAGTCATTTAAAGCTGAGGGGAAAAGCAGTTTCAGCTACTTCTGTGTCCATTTTCAGTGTAATGAGGTTGTCTCTAATGAGGCCTGCTGTATTACTCCTTTAAAAGGATCTCTATCCTGAGTTGCAAAATATGGCTTGCGTGTGATTTTAAGCTTTTGTGTTTAGTTTGTTTTGTTTGGCCAGACTGTAGTGGTCTCATATATAAATGGCCTGGGGCTTTTGTAATTTAATCATTATGCACCATACCTCCGGGTTTTTTTTTAATGACACTGTAAGTTCCTGTCCTACATCTGGCTTCAGAACATATTTGGAAATGCTCTAGCCCAGGGCTCTCTAGCTTCTTGGCAGGGGAGTCTGGCTCCCCCTTTGCCACGCACACAGCATCACCTTGCTGGGTATACCACATGGGCAGTTCCCCTTCTGCCACTGCCTGCAGTGTTAGTATCCCAGCCCTCTCTCTGCTGCACATCCAGTATAAGCACCTCAGTTCCCCTGCTGCACACGCTGGCAGCTCCCTCCACTAACTCTAAGTGCAGCATGGGGACCCAGGCCACCTCCTGCTGCACTGTCCCACCCCAGGGAATAGGGGCAGGAACCAAAAGCTGGAGAGGGAGGGAGAGCGTAGAGACCCTGGTGGACATCACTGCATCTACAGTGGCGAGGTGAGCTACGGCTAGGCAGGAGCCCCTCATGAGCCGCATGTGGCCTGCAGGCCACTACTTGAACAGCCCTATGCTAGCGAACAACTAGAATGGGTTAACTTGTGTCCACTTTACTGTGTGTTATATTAGAAATGCAATAGAAGCTGCCTTACAGGTGCTGGAAAATACAAAGGGTTTATTTCCTTCTGCAACCTGAGAGCTTTTCAGCAGAACACTTGTTTCTGAGAAATGGAATATGAAACATTAATTTTGATGATTTTTTTTTAAGAGGCATCCAAAGCAGGCACCTGTTACTCCTGCAATTAAGAACGTTTCACATTAAAGTAAAGAAAATACCAGGAACCCATGCAGGGTACATCTAGTTTCTGAGGTGCTAGTTGATTAGTCATTTAATAGAACTTATTTGTACTCAAATATGTACTGTGAGAACTGACAGCATGGGCTGTTTTCCCATCAACTTGTTTTTAAGTATTGTTGCTATTTGCCTGTGACAGAAGGGAAAGAAAGAATTATTGCTCTGATGGTTGTCAAATGAAAGATTCTGATTTTATATAGTCTTACACATGGTCACGGTTTTGCATGTGTTTGATGATGAGTTGTTTTAACTGGGTTTATGAGTAGGCATACCAGATTGCAGTGAGCTTCTGGGCTTTGGAAAAAAACCCTTCTGATTTAAGGAATGCAAATGATACATTTTGGTATAGTGCATTTCATTACCAGCTGAGCTCAGTTCTCACCTATTCGATGAGAATAGATAAGTCTAAATGTCACCTATGTCAGGTATTTTGTTTCTTTATTTAACTCTGTGATTGGATTTGGGCACTGGATCATAGGAAAGTAGGGTTGGAAGGGATTTCACCAGGTCATCTAGTCCAGCCCCTTGCTCAAGGCAGTTTCATCCCTGACTAAATCATACCTGACAAGTATCTGTCTAACCTGGTCTTGAAAGCTTCCAAGGATGAAGATTCCACAACTTCTCTAGGTAGTTCACCACTCTCATAGTCAGAAAGTTCCTCTTAATCTCCAATCTAAATTTCCTCTGCTGGAGGCTGAGGTCATTGCTCCTAGTCCTGTTCCTTACAGTCACTGGATAATTTGATTAAAATTAAATAAAATAACAATATTGTATTCACTTGAATCCAAGACAAGGGGAAAAAGGCTCCTTTTAGATTTGAATACCAACCGTGAGCAGGTAGTCGCTCAGCTTCAGCTTTGGCACTGGGCTTGGGGCTGAAGGTGGAGCTGAGCTGATGCTGGCTCTGGGCTGGATTGGCTCATTTGTGGGAGGAGGCATGTGGCTGTGGGGAGAACAAGGGAGACCATGTAGGTGGGTGTGGAGGGGGAACCTGCAACCTGCCCCCACCCTTGCTTCCAGGCTTGTGCTTTCTCCCTCTTCCCCCCTTACCTTCTGGCTCTGGTTCTTCCAGATTCAGCCTGGCCAGGTTGAGAGCCACTGCAGCTTCTCCTTGGGCAGCCTGGGCTGAGGCCAGCCTGGGGCTACACTGCTGCTGACTGCTCTGGAGGAGCAGAGCTGCAGCAAAAGGTAAGGTGGGGGAGGGCAGGGAAATGCGGGGGGCAGATATGGGGGGCAATGGGGATAGACTGCAGGGGTGAGTACAAGGAGGCAGAGGGCAAGGGGTGGGGAGGCAGGGAGTGTGGGGACAGGTATAGGCATGGGGGCAAGGGGTGGGGCAGTAGGGAGTAGTGGGCAGGCACTGGGACAGAGGGGAAGGTGGCAGGGGGTGTGTAGCAGGGGGGCAAAGAGCAGGAGAGCAAAATGCAGGGGTCTGGCCCTTCCTCCTCCTGTCACATTTTCCCTGCCACAGCAGTGAGAGGGATGAATTTTAGATGACCTTCCACTAATTAGATTACATACATGGAAATTTATAACAAATTATATTTTTCCATGTAAAGACTCTAATTATTGTGCACATCATCTTAAATTCACAGTTGTTTTGGATGTGGAGAAATGTGGTAAGTCTAAATGTTAGTGGTCTACATTGAGAATTGGGATTGAGTTTAAAGTGTGGTCAGATTCAATGAAGATTCCAAATTTAAATAGTCTCCATAATGGGAATACAGACAGTGCAAAAAATCTGCATGTAAGATTGCAGTTCATGCAATAATTGGAGATAAAGGAGTAAGAACTGTATCATGGAGGAGTTCAGAGAAAAAAGTTAGTGTTTATAACTCTTTCATAAAAATGCTATATATACTTTTATTTTTGATGCCTTTAAAACTCAGAACACCAGCTAGTAGTTAGCCTTATTGCCCACTTTTGGTACCAAAGGGCAAATTCTTCTCTAATGTGGGCTGTTCTATATGTGGCATAACTCCCATGATGCCAGAGCAATTATTCGAGTTAAACAACTGACAGAAGAATTGACCCTGGATCTTTATACAGAATTTGTAAATGAGTGCAATCAAAGTTAATACAGGTCCACCTACCACATCAGGTTCAATCTCAAAATTTCTTTGAAAAAAGGCTCGTTATCCCTTACCTTTTATGCACAGTGGAGAAGCCACTTTTTTTCCCTCTGTCAAATTGTTTTTCTTTTCCTAGGCTTTAGGAAAGTAATAGGTCTTGGATACAAAGTTGCATTTTAAAAAAAAACTGTACAACATTCCAGTAAGACAGGTACAGTATTAATTCTGTTTTGCAATTGGAGCATTCTAAGTGAGCCCTAATTATTTGTTCTTAAGTTTCTGTTACCTAAGTTGACTTACATGGGTAGGTCTTGACTTAGACTGCTTGAATGAAATGTCTAAGACAATTATAGGAATAAGCTCCTTGTGAGTTGTGGGTCATTATCTGTTATTCAGTATTATGGAATCCTAGGGTAAGCATATAGCAATTTACACTGATATTGCCTTGCTGCTTGATGTGTTGTCTAACCTTTCAGTTCTGCCTCCTTCTCCCACAAAAAATGGCTTGCTAACAAGGGTGTTGTCATTGAAATAGGTCTATACCAGCCTGAGACCAAGGAGCAAACAGGAATTTCATGTGGGTTTAATTGTAATGTTTGCATTTTCCTTTCCATATTTACAGCATTCACATCTGGAGACCTTTTAATCTTCCCTAGCAGAATAAGACCTCTTGAACTTTATTCTTGCACTCCTCAATGCCAAAATTATATACTGTGGATTATGGTTGGCATTTCTGACCTGATACAGTACAGATCTAATGCCCTTTATAGAGAACTTCTATCAAATGCAAAAACCTCATCTATCCAGTTTTGGTGTTTGGAGCTAGGTTGAATTTTACAATTGGGTGGCGATCTAGAATTGCAGTCTCAAACTCGTGGAATGTTGAATCATTTTGTTTGAGTTGGTTAAATTTTGTTTTAGAAATTGGAAGTGCTTGAGACGGATTTATTTCAAACTCCTCCTATAACTTCTTGTTTTCACTAAGTGTATTTTTGAAGACAGGACTGATAAGGAAGGTCCTTACCAAGCCAACATTCTATATTTAATGCAATGCATTGTGATTATTTTGTAAAATCCAAGCTGTCCCTGGTTCCCCAGCCCCCTTGGCCACTTTTAACAATGACAATATGAAATTAGTTTACTCTCAGTATTCTAAATATATCCAAGAATATATACGTTGTTTTGGGATCTCTTTATGCAGAGCCGACCCTAGGGGATGCAGGGCCTGAGGCAAATCAGCCTATGCAGGGCCCCTTTAAAACTGCATGGGGCTGTGGGACCCCGCAAAGGCAGGGCATGGCAGTGCCATAGCAATTAAATTTGTCACCCAGGGCCAAGCAGATCCCATGCATCCTGGATGGGCTGCTCTTCAGTGGACACGAAGCCAGTGGTGTGCAGCAGGATGGGGTGGTGAGTGGCTGGATGCTTCTTTCATGGTGCGGTGCTGAGCTGCCAGCTCCAGGTGAGCCCCCCTCAAAGCATGGGGCCCAGGGCAGTCACCCCGATTTGCCCTACTCAAGGGACAGCTTTATCTCCCTGTATGTAGTTGCCTCCATAGGCTGATCTAGGATTTTGAAAAGGGGTATATTATGGTGCATCATCAGATATAATGTTACATATGTTTTTCTCCTGTTAAAAAGAAACATGAAGCTTTCTAAATATACTAGATACCTAGGCTATATTATTCAGACTGAAGAAATATTTATTGGAATGTGCATTAATTTGATATAGCAAATGTTATGTATAAGAAACAGAAGTGGACAAAAATAATCAAACGATGCTGTTTCATTAGTTCTATAGTCATTAGGATTAAATGCACGTCTCTTTCAGATTCATAAAGAGAATCTAGTCTTCCTGAGCATCTTGGTAGTGCATCCAGTGCTTCACTGGGCACGTCTACACATGCAATTAATGCAGAGAAATAAACTCCAGTGCTTACTGGTCCAGAGTTTTAGTCCTGGGCATGCCATTTGAATGTGCATCCAGGACTGCAGCACATTGAGCTGGGTCAGAGCAGCCACAGCTGATAGATAAGGAGTCTGGGGGGTTAGCCTGCCAGCCCGGGGCTCTGACCTGGCTCAACGTGCTGCGGAAGGGCTGGCTGGGGCACAGAAGTTCTCCAGTGTGGGGCTAGCCAGAAGGCAGCCCCTGCACTGAAGCACCTTCATGGCCCAGTCAGCTGCATCAGCATCTACATGTGCAGTGCTGTGGAGTAAAAAACGTGGAGTTTATTAGTTTACCCCAGTTGTGGAGTTTATTAGTTTGCTCCAGCCTAGTAGCCCTGCATGAGTAGACATTGAGATGTTTATTGTGGAGTGAATCAGTCAACTTCACAGTAAGTCTCTCATGTAGACGTGCCCACTGAAAGTTATTTCCACACCTGAGGTATTGTTCACCTGAGTTATTACTACACGTTAGTTTATGCTTTTAGCTAGAGTTAAAAACAGTCTGCAGGGTTGTGAAATAAGGGCTACATTACCAGGAACTGGTAACAGACATAGAATTGCATAAGAAAGGGTAAACATAAAGGCCATTACAAAGGAGAGAGGATAGATAGCACTTGTGGAATGAAGAGTTTAGATGAAGTTAGGTAAATTATACTGAGCCAGTGATCCTCACTGTTGCCTGAATAGAAATGCTGTTGTGCCTCCCAGCAGCTGGTTTTAAACTTTGGGTGGAAGAGGAATCACAACAGGGTGCAAATACACCACCATACCCCTTTGGATCTGCTACCTTGGGTGCCTCCATCTTTCTTGGTATACTTTGCTGCTTTGTATGTTTTTAGAAATTCAAAGAAAATACAAACCAACTGGTTAAAATCAGATCCAGGCTACTTCAAATCATAGCACGGGGGTTGGCAAAACTTTGTGACCCAGCCCCCTTCCATGGGCCACAAGTCTCTGCCCCTGGAGTGGCCAGTAACCTGTGCTTACCCTTGCAGTTGACCCTCACCTCTTCTGCAGCGAGGGTAAGTGCAAACACAATGGAGCAGCAGCTCTACAGGGCAGAGTTCCCCATGCCAGATTGGACCTTTGTGGGTTGAACTGGACCTCTTTGCAGGCTAGATCTGGCTTGCTGGCCATAGGCTGCCAGTCTCTGTCATAACAGAATACCAAAACATTGGTTCCTAATTGATTTGCTCTGACAAATCAGGGATTGGCAGGTGTATTTTGGAATATTGCTTTAAAGGGAGTCTAATATTTCCAAGTCCTAGAAGCATAATTCTGTCCCCACTACTGTCCATCAGCATTTTGCTATTGATATGAATGGAATGGGAGCAAGCCCAAGGCACTGTAAAATACTTTCTGTTGCTACAGGGTTAACTTGTCTTGGATAATTTTCAAATATGCAATACTTTGTTCAAATATGGAAATTATTCATAAGTTTTTGTTTTATTGCATCTCGCTGCAGTTCCCTCCCAGAACAGCTGGTGATATTTTACAGACTGTGAGATCTGTGGCTACCTATAGCACTTCCAAGTGAGGCTTTTTGTATTGAACCAACTAAGTAATGCTAACTAATGTACAGAAAACAAATGGAAGAATAATGACACAAGACCAGTCTGGAGCATTTGTTTTCCATTTGCTTTTTTTAAAAAGTCTCTGTTGATTCTAAGACAAGGAGGAGTGGCATGAAGCTAGTGGAGGAGGTGGTTGTAACTAGGTGTTAGGAAATCCTTCTTATTTGGGGAGAGTAGTTAATGAATGGAATAAACAGGGTGGCAATTGAGGCATCCTTGTGGGCTTAGTTCAAGTGTATACAGATACTCCATAACAGGTACTGAGGGAATGAGTGAGTGGTACACAAGCAGCACAGGTCATATTTGGTTACATGATACTGTCTTATGTTCATAATATCTACATATATTTTAGGGGAGTTTAATCCACATATCATCAATATAGGAAAAACCCCCTGAATTTATTGTATAATTTATTATATATCTGGAAGGTATGTTAATTCAGATAAGACAAAAGTAGTAAAGTTTTGGACTTTGAGATGTGCTTCAATTTCCTTTCAACTTAGTTACCATTTTCCTCTCCTTTAGTCTATACCTGATGCCATGTTCCTTGATTTTTATTTTTTTTCCACACAGAATGAATGTTAGATTAGAAATTGAATGAAGACTGTAGAGCCCAGCCAAGCCTTTGCCCTAGTTCTGTAAATAGTACACTATACATTCAGATTAATTTACCCAGGACTTTGCACCAGCAAAGTACTTCAGGAGATAAGGAATCCTACTGAAATCAATGTGATCACTCTTACCATTAAAGTTAGCCTGTGTGTTGTTGAATCTTTTGTATTTTGTGATAATTCATAGGGGTTTTTGTCAGTAAACACAATGGCTGTGGATCAAGGGGTACCACAGATGACAGACTGGGTTATTTTAAGGGAGCACAGCTCTTGCATTTAGAAACAAAGACAGATGCAGTAAGCACTGCTCTTTTTGTTTTATCCATGTTATCAGTATGAGTGTGAGAAATGGGCTGTATTCGATTCAGATTCAGCCCGAATTGGGGACAGTAATTCAATTTGTTGATTTGGATCACTGTCCCTGATTCAATTCAGCTGAATCTGAAGATTCGATGCTGATTTGGACAATCAGTGATTCCGATGTAGACACAGCTTTAAATATTTTTTCTACATGCCTCGAGGTACCAGGCTGTCACAGGCCAGCTGGGTACTGTGAGCATATCAATTTAGTTGCAGGCTGACTGGGTCCTGCAATTATATCAGCCACTGGGCTGTTTGGTTCGGGATTGAGGAGGCAGAGTTGGGAGTGAAGCAAAGGCAAATTTAGATCCAGTTTTTATCATCAAGGCTGAACCCTGAGCAAAAACTGTGAGGTCAGCTAATCTTGCAGCTACAGCTTTGCCTTTGGGGCCCAGTCAGTTCCACAAACAGTTAGTTTTATCATTTTGGTTAAACTTATGATAGACGTTACATTTGCGGGTTACAAACTTACAAGCTTTATATTAGGCAAAAATTCCAAATGCCTCCAAGAAGCACATATTTATTGCTTATTTTAATCCCTCTGGTTCTGGCCGTCACAACAGGCATGTGTTGGAAACACTGCGATGGCGGGGCAGATAAAGCATCCCACAGGAATGCGGGGGCCCACCCTGCATGGTTGTCAGCAAACCTGGAAGTACTTCTGGGTCTGCTGGGGACCATGTGGGGGGCCCCCTGCACCTCTCCAGCTCGGCAATTGGCTGCAGGGGGACCCCAGGTGTCCGCCCAGACCCAGGAGGCTGAGCCAGGCAGACCCAGAAGTAGACTGGAAGTGCTTCTGGTCCACTTCTGGGTCTGCTGCCAAGCATGCTGGGGAGCCCCATGTGCTTCTGTGTGACACTCCATGCGCTCCAGCATTGCAGTATTCATGAGCTGCCTGCTACCTAGAGGTAAGTAGCAAAACCATTTAAAGCTGTGTCTATGTCCAAATCACTGAATATTTCTAAATTTGTCTAAATCAATTCGGAGGGTTTTGTTTTGATTTGGAGAGATTAAAGGGTCCTCTGATTTGAGATTCCAAGATTTGGCCACTGAATTGAGTTGAATCTCCACCAAATCAAATCAGGGACCAAAGCTTTTCATAGCCCTAGTTATCAGTGTGTATCAGTAAACCATAATGGGTACTGACAGATATGCAGGTCTCTGCTCTAACTCATGGCAGTTCACATAAAGCACCATGAGTTAGAGCAACTCACCTGGTATGGGATGTGTGTGGTGTGGAATTGAGCTCCACTTTGGAGCCAATCAAGCAGAGGAGCGTGCTTGCAGCCTCTTTAGCTTAGGGCACCCCCCACCCCCCTGCCCAGCTCCAGTGGTGTCTGCAAGAAAGGAAGGGAAGGGGAATGAAGCTGCAGGCTAGGTTTTGCATGACCTGACTTGGAGTGGGGTGGAGGACGGCTAGGGTGCTCCACTCCCCACCACCGCAGCTCAGGTCAGGCAAACCCCAGCCTGCAGCTGTTTCCCTCTCCCGTCTCCTTCCCCTCCTCCGGGCAGCATCAAGGGGAGGGCTGGGCTGATGCAGTCCAGCCCTGATCACACTGACAAACTGACCCTAGGGAATAGAAGTCAGATTCATCTGATCCCTCATTAGATGAGGGTTAATTTGTTGCCTGATAGGCCACTTTTAAAGTGGTCAGCAGTCGTGCATGTGTGTCATGGCACAGCTGTAGAGCGTTTTTAGGGGACTAATCATGCAACAAATGCCACTTTTGTCAGTACCCAATATTTTTGTGTCCAACATTGGCAAGAAGTATATATGCAAAACCTTTCACTACAAACTGAATTGAAGATATTCTGGTGATATTTTAATGTAATTCAAAAGTCCATCAAACATTTTTATGGGCTAATGAGTTTCATAGCCCAAGTAATAAAAATTCCCATGTGTCAAAATTTCCAACTTCTGTGTGTTCTCTGTTTCAGAATTGTGCTTGGTGCTACAATTTCATTATTCCAATGGAGAGTGAGGGTCAGTCAGATAGTAAATGCCACCTAATTTTTATCTCTTAATTAAGCCATGGACATGGAAGATGTTTTTCTCATTGACTTCTTGCCTTACTAAATGATAGTAAACTCAGAAGTCTATGAAAAGTGCAGTGTGGTCATTTATGTATGTGAAGAAAAGTCTTCATATGTAACACTCTTCCTTTGGTCTTTGTACCATCTTCTTTCCAGTTTGCAACCCATTCCCTAAGCCTCACTTTAGTAAATGTTTTGACTGACAGATAATGACAGTCCCAAAGAACGATGAGGGCAAAAAGCCTATGTTAAAGAATGTGCCCGGGGGCTGGAAATAGTCATTCATTCTGCACCAAATGGAGTTCAACAATGAGGGGTTACTGAATAATGGCTGTTTTGGTTGGCTTAATGTGCATTCAGACTATTTCAGCTGCCATCTTTAAAGGTTACATTTGTTAGCTAGGCCTTCACGCCAGTTCCCCTATTAACTAAGGCTTTATGACACCCAGTGCAGACCATTTAAAACAATGTACCATGCAGAAAACCATCCATCCATCCATCTTATAACACTAGTAAATCTGTATAAAACAGTGACTCAGACATACTGCTTTGTCATGAAACTTTCCCCCTGCCTCTTTTAACCACAGCCATAATATAAAGCTGGGACTTTGATTTCAAACACATTGAAGATCCTTGCTTTTTCCACAACTTTTCCTGTGATGTCTTTTTTTTCTTCCACCTAGAGCAAGACAAAGGATTAATTATTTGAATGAAAATCCTTTCTACTTACTCACTTGTTTTCTTTCATTTTAGTGCATGCATGGTTTACCTAATGCTCTGCTCCTTGGGGTGCTGGGGAAAATTAATTGGAACAGGGGAAAAAACTGGTTTTGTAGAGTGATTTATTGTGTGTAGGGGAATGCAGTTAATCTTTCTACCACTGTTTTTTTGTTTGTTTGTTTTTCATTGGATTGAATTTTTATATCTGGAGCCCATGTTAAATGATTATCATATGTTAAAACTGAAAAAAACTCCAAACAAACTAATCCTTTTTTGGTCAGTGTGCCAGATATGTGAATAGCATCATATATGTTGTATGAGATATAACAGTGATGAGAAGGGATGGAGGAAAATACTTAGTTTTATGCATCTCAATGCTTAATGAGCAATGCTTACACTGTGAGTAGGTTGATAACATTGGCTTGTTTAAAATAGGAATTTGCATTGTTTTAACTAAACCGGCATAATCAGAATGGTACAATTCCCCACAAGTATGGATATAATTGTACCAGTATAGAAATGTTTTCAGTTTGAATTTAAATATTCTGTATCAATAGAAGACCTCTTTAACTGTATAACTGCATCCAACGAGGCCTTTACCAGTGTATATATTTTGGTACATAACCATACCCTGGAACAAAACATATTGTTAGATTGCTGCCTTTATGAAGCTGAGCATTATGGTGGTATTATTTGTACTTAGCAAATGATAAATAGCAACAATAAATGTTCTCAGATATGTACAAGATGCAAGTATGAAGAGAACTTCTCCTACAAAGAAATGAGTGTAGAAAGTAGACACAAAGAGTGCTTAACTTTCTAGAGGACCCAGAGAAGGAAGTCAATTGTATAATCTTATATAATCTGAAGTAATTAAGTTGCTTCTTATGGGCATCCCTTTCTGCTTTGGGACTCGAACCATAGCTTTAGATTCATACACAAGGGCAAGACAATAGATCCAAGCTGTCTAGATTTAAGCAAAGCATTTGATATAGTGTCACATGGAAAATTATTGTTTGAAGTAGAGAAAATGAGGTTTGTATAGGGATATTAGGTTTCTCAAACACAGTTTTTATTTGTCCCAGGTAAACTTGCCTCATAGGACACAAATATGTGATAAAGTCTTTCTGTTGTCAGTTGGGGATTGCTCATTCACAGTCTTTGTTTTCGCAGGGCAAACTCCCTCCTGGAAGGAATCAATGTAAGCAATCAGCAATCAGATGTAAACACAGTCCATAAAGGGTTAACTTGCAATCCTGGAGTCTTTTCCCAGACCCTGAGAAGGTGACCCTGGTTTCATACTGCTTCCCCACATCTGCAGTAATCTTTTCCTTCTCTGTAGTAAGTTCTCTGATTCACCTAGAGTCTTTCCTGAGATCCTGAGAGGGCCACACTGGCTCTGCACTGTAGCCTCTCACCTCAGAACCTTCCCTTTCTCTCCCTATCTGCCTCAGTTCTGCTGGAGTCTTCTCCCAGACCCCAAGAAAGTTCTCTAGCTGACTACAACTTTTAGCCTTGTAGCCTTCTCTCTTCTCTCCTTATCTGTCTCTCTCTGGGAGCTTTTTAACTCCTATGGGCCAGCCAGTAATCATTCTAAGCTGGCCCACTCTGTCAAGGCAAGGTTATAATCATGCTTTGCTTGCTTCCAGTTGGGCTACAGCCCACTACAGGGATTAATACAAGAATTGTAAGATAAATAAGGAGCTGTAATGGGTAAGATGGAGTTACTGGAATTGGAGAGATCACTGGTGGGATTCCTGAGACATTGAGCATTGAAAGGCTTTTTGCTATAGTGGGTAGCAGACTTCTCATTGCTCAGGGTCACTGAGGTGAGGTTATCTTTTTGAGGATGCAAGCTTTAATTTAGAGCAGGGGTCAGCAGCCTACAGCCCCCCATGAAGTAGGGGACTTCAATCTACACCTCCCCCTCCAGCATAGGGTGGGCAAAATCCAGATTGAGCTCCCTCCCCTCCCATCCTGAAGACACCAGAGCTGGGGTGTTGGAGGGGGGAGGGCTAGGGGAGAAATGCTGCAGACATGCAAGCAGCTCCAAAGTGGAGCTCAATTCCTCCACCCCACTGGACCCAACTGAGAATGTCTGTTGAGTTAGGGTAGTCACCGTAACTCATGGCACTTCCTGTGAAGCTCCGTGAGTTACAGCAGGGAGCTGCACAACTGTCAGCACCCTAAGATTTTATCTGGGGAAGGGACAATTCCCAGATATCCTCTGAGCTATAGAGACCTGCCAGTAAAAAGTTGATCTCTCAAAAAGCAGACTTTTCGAAGTTATAAGATAACTGTCAAGTTCTACTTCCAAGCAGAATTCATATGATATGGAATGAGCTCTGTGTAACATGGAATGATCAAGTCAAACATTGTGGCTTGAAGGGGGTGTGTGGGATGGAAAGAAAGGAAAAATATAGAGGATTAAGGTAAACGCATCCATTTCAAGCCCCAAAAAATGGATGCTTCTAGATTCTTGAAAATGATTGCATTTTGTTCTTAGGAGTCAGAGTACACTAACATTTTTACATGGAATAACACCTCTAAGAAAAGCTGTGGTTCTCAGAATTTTGGGAGGTAGATTTCTTTTGTTCACTAGTAGTGAAATGTGTTAAGTTTGTTGTACTTGTTTCTATCTCTCTGTTCTGCTCATGGATCACTTGGTTTGCTTTGTTTTCTTTGACTGAGGCCTTTACACTTCAAATAACTATCACTTTTTTTTTTCTTATTTCTAAGAGGAACACATTTGCTAATATGTTTTTATCTCCTGGATGGCGGTTATCATGCATCATCATTGATGTAACAGCAATGAAGTCATAACTATGAGATAAAGAAATAACCTTCCCCATCACAGGGCCAAAAGAGATGGGAGATGGTAGGATTCACATGCACTTTTAAATGTGAGTAAAGAATCTCTGAGATGGGTGTATGTTTGTCTATCATTGCATGTCAGCAGAACTGCCTATTCCATGAACTGTGTATCCCAAAAAGTAGAGCGTGACTTGCATTGTGCACTCCAGGTACTTACCTCCAACTGTATTCTTAGTATACTTTAGGGCTGTGTTTCTCAGCCTTTTTGGACTCAAGGCACCCTTCATTGGACTGAAGGCACACCTCTAACTTTTTGTGAATTGAATGACAGAAGTATCAAGTTCTAGACCATAAGGCAAATGTTTCCCTTAGGCCAAACTTTCAGTGGCAAGACATCCATTAACTTCTGTAGGCCTGTCATTTGCTAACTATCATCTGAATGTTCTAAATGTCACTGTGTCTTTGTACAAACCTAGATCTGTATCAATTTAACAACAACAACAAAAATATGCCTAGTGGCAGTGTAAAGCTTTGGGAGCTGTAACTTTTAAGGAGTGGAAATATAAAATAAAGGGATAAGACTTAGATTATTCCCTTTTTACCTCCATACTTCCTTCAGTATAGCTGGTAACACACTCTCCTGTTCTGTATAGCTTCCATCTTTCATGTAACAAAAGTAAAAATATACACGATATCTTGATCAAAGTTTTGTTTTTACGCAAAACCTTGGCTGTGACCTTGGATGCTTTTTGTAAAATTATACTAATGGTTTAGCACATCTGACTGTTACAAATCCCATGTACTCAACAACTTAGTCCATCTTAAACTACTGAGGTCACTTTTAATTTTTGTATTAGGGTACAAGATAGCTGAAAATGGAGTATGTTTTGCATTTTAATATCCACTGGTATGGGGAGATTAAAGTTAAATCTCTTCTACAGAGGCTTTCTTAATGAGAGAATCACATCTATATCATCCCTTACATATCAGCGGTAAAGTTTGCATTCCTTGTTTTACAGATTATTTGTTTAGGCTCTTATTAATTGATGTACAACCCAAATTATTGGCCTGTTTGTAAACAAGCCACTGAAAGTTGGTCTACATGTCCTCTGGGGCTGTACAACTATTTATTACTCAGCAGTAGAATTCTGATGATCAGGAGTTCTGGATTCTATTTCTATGATTTGAAGAGGTACATGGTATACATTAGTTATAACTAAACTATATATCATTATAGTTATATCTATACATCTAGTTATAGATTTAGAACTATATCCTAACTATCAGTAGGATAACTAAAACTTATTTAGTCACTTGGCAAGGAAGGATTGTTCAGTGGGTGGGATAGTGGATAGTTTTTATTTATTTATTCCCCTTCTCCCTGTTTGAGATCTGGGCCTGTGGCCTACAGTATAAATGTGCATAAATCCTTTGCCAACTTATTTGAAAAAATTAGAGTAAGTGCTCAGTAAATCTTTCCTGGAATGGACTCATGGCTTTGAGTCACATGAGAATGTACAGAGAAGTTAAGCAAGGTGAGAGTTGAACTGATGGTGTCCTATTTCCCAGGCCTAGGAGCTTTCTTCTAAGTGAGAGGGGTATTTTGTGAAGTAGAGTTGATTTGTCAGGTCCTCAACAAAGTTTTATACTTTTGATTTGGGAGCAGGAGCTGCACCTTGCCTCGTCAGACTGGCTGCTGTATATGAACATATGTTAACTAGATGAAGCTGCTACTTGAGGTCTTCAGGGGACTTAGCAACACAAGACTCGGTAAACAAAGACTGCCATTAGCAGACCTAAAATTTTGAAAAGGGGTGGAGGTGCAATGGTGTGATGCATCATTGTACATAACACAACATGCATTTTTCTCCAGTTAAAAATAAACTAGGAGCATTTACTACTATGTTAAGCGCCTAGTGCTGTATTGAAGCAAAAACAAATCTAACTTCATTAGACTAAGTTAAATACATTCTGCAGGACTGTGAAATAGGAGCTTCCTTACCAGGAGCAGTTAGTAAGCATAATAATGGCAGAAAGAAGGATACTTTGACCATTGATTTGATACATTAAGACCATTAAAAAGAAGAGAGGTTTGTTAACACCCATGGAATGAAGAGTTTAGAAGAGATCAAATAGATTATAATGAGCCACAAAGTCAATTGACTCCCCCAGCACTAGAAATCCTGTTCTCACTGCCAGGCAGTTGATTTTTAACTTTGGATGGAGCAGGAATCAATGTGGGGTTCAAGTGCACTGGTCTCTCCCTTCCCCCACCCACCCCCCAACCAATCTACCCCTGGACACTGCTGTGTAACTAACATTATATGAATTGACACATCAAGACCAAGAAATGGATCAGAGCATTTTAGAAATCTTGTAAAGAGGCTCCAAGAAAACTGAGATGATCCAGTGAAAAAATGCTCAAAAGCATGATTTTTGACCAGTCTTATACTTTCAAACCATCATGAAATAAATTAAATAGTGCTCAGAGTTTATGTTATGGTTTTGTTTTTGTCATTTCAGTTGAGTTTTCTTTACAAAATAAAGGTTGAAATCTTTTGTTAAATATATCTGTGTAATGTAACCTTAACCTATGCTGCTCCTGCTATACCATATATAGTTTGCTCCTAACTAGGCTTTTAAAATGAAACACCATTCCTCAGAAAGAAAAAATGGAAGGGATGCCTTTGAAGGTCAAACAATCTTTCATAATATTCCATGTGAACAGTTGCAGCAAACAGTGTGAAAGACACTGCAGTGTAAATGATCTCCATTTTATATATGATTTTATGTATGCATCTCTGTCCAGCTTGGTATCCTGGTATCTTCCCCCTGCAGGATGTGCGGTAGACTTCAATGGGAATTATCTCTTGTGGGGAGAGAATGGGCCCAGAATATCCTTAGCATTTTGTTTTGTGTAACTTGTTTTTTTAATGGAAAATTAGCTTTAAGATTACATAGCACAATTCTAAATCTCTTTCTGTTGAGGCAATCAGAGACATAATTCAAGGGTGGGACAATTTTTTTTTAAAGAGGGCTGCTTACTTATTTTTCAAATGGACATGCAGCATTAACTGTCTCCTAAAGGCCTTCTGATTCTTTGTTGGCTGGCTCAGATGCAACTGAGAACAACTGCATCCATATATGAGAACTGCATCCATATATGAGTATTTGAGAAGTGTGATGTTTTCTCTAGAAAAGCAGCTTGCCTTCTGTCAGACTGGTTGCTCTACATGAGCATCTGCTAATTGAATGAAGTTGCCACTTGAGGTCTTCAGGGAACGTAGCCAGGTTCTAGCTCCCCCTGGCAGGCAGGCATTTAATTTTATGTTATGCAAATAGAGACATGGAGAAATCACCATCATGGGGGCACCTTTATTGGTACTAATAGTGCCACTCTGTCTCTGGTCCAAAGCACAGAGTTTACTTATGATTTGCCCTAAATTTCTGTTAATGTAATATCAATCTTGCACAACTGAGGATAATTTCCACTGATTTTTCACTGGCTTCCACCAATGCAAACCCTGGAAGAAGGCCTCAGCAGTGAAAGTGTCTCTGGGAGTAGACCAGACAAGGTTCTTTGGGTGAATCTGATATGTTTTATTAGACCAACTAAAATAGTTGGGGAAAACATGTTTAGCAAGCATGCAAGATACCAGCCCAGCCTCTGGCTTCTTTACTATTCATTCCATCCAGGCAGGGCACACGCCAACTGCAGAGACTTCCTCAGCCTGATGAGGGTTTTTAAATCCAAAAGCTTGCTAAATATTTTTTTCCAACTATTTAGTTGGTCTAAAAGAAGATATCAGATTTACCCAAAGAACCTTGTCTGCCTATGTCTGTAGACCAACACAGCTGCAACCTACACCCCTGGGAACCTTTTGGAAAACACTCACAGCCCCCCTTCTCTGGGTGCTGTAGGAATGCAGGTAGTCAGTACTGACTCCACTGTAGGAATTTCTGGACCCAGAGAGTTGTGGTTATAGCTGCCAGAGAAGGTGTTGACTTAAAGCATCAACCCAGAAGCCTTTATGGTTCCTTCCTGATGCAGGCGTTGAAGTTGGCTTCATCTGCCAGAACCCCCAAACATGTCTTCCTTGTAGCACAGCAAGACAACTTGGTGCATAGAAATGGGATGTACAGTTCTCCATGCCAGGGATGTAGGTATGTGAAATCTGTCTAGTGGCTGAAAACAAATGACAGAAGTGGCTGGAAAAACGGAAATGAAAGGAGAATCCTTATCTTCACATCTGCCAGGGGAACTGGCTTTTAAAGCAAGTGATTTGGAAAAGAAAATAAACTAAAATAAAAAGGCTGGATTCGTCAGTGATTTGGAGCTTGTAATCAGGAACTGGTATAAGGTCTACTGCTCTGATTTGCACTCGTTAAAATGAATAAACAATATGCAGGATCTACATATTCCCCTTATATTCTGACACAGTGCATATACAAGGTAAAGTTGGAGCCATGTACAAAATGCAGCTATTTTAATTAAAATATATTTATTCCCATTTATTCCAATGTAGATAAATTACATCTACTTGCTGCCATCTAAATTGTCAGGGCACTTCTCAAATGTATTGTGTGCCATAATAAGTAAGATGTCTCAGAAATGCACAACAGGTTGGCTGCTTTCTTTGAAGTTAACCTTGGAGACTAAAGTATGGGTTCATATGTGGAGGAGCTGAAGGAATGGCGTGCATGCATGTACGTGTGTGTAAGAAAGAAGCTTATTTTCCTCTGGAGTATCCTAATATTTTCATATGCAAGATTGAGAGTAGTTCTGGTAATCCCTCAGTATATAGAATTTAATAGTGCAACCTCTGGTTTCTTCATTTTATGACTTATTTGACATTTGCATTTACCACTAGTTTAACACTGTCAAAAGGCTTCTGCACAAATATTCTGAAGGGTGATGTGTTACCAGTGGGTCAGAAGATTTCCTTCTGTTTTTTCCACACTCCTTATTCCTCTGATTGCTGCTTCTAGCAATCACAACTGTGTTATGCTGTGCTTAGTGATGGTGGGTAATAGGCAATTTGAGTAAGTAATTATGTATTTCTAAGCGTAGTGATTTCTCTGTCTGTCTCTCTTTCTTGCTATTTCTGTAACAGCCAAAAGGCAATACATTTGTTTAACAAGGCAGATATGCCATTTGGTGACAGCAGACACACCTTAGGCAACAGAATCAAGTCTCCTAGCTAAAGGTTTTAATGTTACTAAATAGATTATTTTCCTTGTTACCTTCAGAGAATACAGTTCCAGTACAAAACATCACCAGGCGCATATACCAACAGACAATGAAAAAAGCAATGTGTAATCAGCTGAAGTAAGTTTGCCTGAAAAATGATAAGTCTGAATTTTTGGCTAAAACACCAAAGTGATCCTCATATCCTTGGTAGAATTGAAAAACAAAACAAAAAGCTCCAAATCTTTATCTGGAGTTAACAAGTATACAGGTCCAGTAAAATCAGCAAAGCCATGCTCAGTTTTAGCAGCCTAAGGATCTGGCCTGAAATTCCCAAGGTTCATGATCTCACAACGCAAAGCTGATTTCTTAGGCTAGAAATAGAAATCACCAAATGAACTGGATCATTTGTGTCATTATTTTTAATGGCACAGCTGATCCACTTAATTAGGAGCCTCTTGTCCTGCCCTTCATGTTGGAGGACAACGGGCAATATGATCTCTCCACTTCCCCTGCCCCACCTCAGCCAGAGAGGTCCCTCATAATCCTGTGAGAACAGGTTTGGCTGAGTGGGGAAGGGCTTTTCTCCACTCAGCCAGACTCAGTCCTGCGATCAGGGAGATGGGTCTGGCTGAGTATGGAATCCCAACTTGCTAGTTTATGGAGAGATGCCCCAAGGCTCTCTGGGTTGATTCTCTGTAAGTGGGGAAAGCTGGGTAGGTTCTCTGGCTGGAGTGGCCCTCAAACCCCCAGAACATCTACCTGGGGTAGCTGGAGAGTAGGTGTGGCTCAAACTTATCATACTAATAGATGTCTGCCACAATAAAGTGGCAGTCTTACTACCTTTTGTTGTGTACTGATTTTCCTTTGATGTGATGTGACAAAGGGTAGAGACATCTGTGGCGGGTGCAGAGATCCCACCTCAGGAACACAGCTGGGTATTCGTATCCCTCCGCTGTTTCCACCACGTGAGGCGGGCCAGTAGGGGGTGCTCCTGCATTGAGCCACCCACCTCCCTGCGCCCGACCACCTTCCAGGCTCCGAATGCCTCCCTAGGGGCGCCTTATGTCCGGCCGACCCC
>NW_017729033.1:101743295-101749434 GCF_001723915.1 Gavialis gangeticus
GAGGTCAGCCCCAGTTGGCTGTCAGCCAACCAATCTGAAATGCATCACCTGTTACCGGGCAGATTCCAGCTTCCCAGGTAGAAACCCCTTACCCAGGTAAGTGATGCAAGTCACGTAAGCAGAGGGAGCAGGTTTCCCCCTCCCTCAGGAATGCAGCCAGCTCCAGTTCCCTAAAGAGACAAGCTGAGGGTGTGGTCCCCTGGGTGCTGGGCCCATCCTAACTGAATGGTCACAGCACAGAGATTTAAATCACAGTGTCACAGGGCAGAGATTTTTGGGGAGAAACCAAGGTGGCTTTCTGCCACAACATCTATTTGCTCACAATTTGTAGTGGCACAAAGGAGATGTTAAGTGCCACTTGTTTCCATCCTTAGTGATCTAAGCTGGACAGGGAGACAATAACTTCAGTAAGTCAAGCTGAATGACTGGAGAGTCCCCTGTGGTTAATATCATACTAGTTGTAAGCATGCATTAACAAGTTTCTATTTTTCCAGTATAGTTTTCTTTTGCATCAATTTCCCCCTCTTGCAAACAGCCATAGCCATGCTATGCAATTGTTCAGTGTTTCTCAAACTTTTCTGGTTGCAGACTCCTCATTTGCAGTAAAAAATATTCATGACTATCTTACACTTCCTACACAAGAAAGAAAAAAAATGTTTTGGGGCAATCATTATAAATATGTATACAATTTTGTATGGGTGTTTTGGGAGAGTCATTGACCTTTGAAGGCTAAAGGAGAATGGGGAGACTAGGGGAGTGTAATAAAATTTTCAAGATCTCATTACCTTTTGATCTTGTCTCATGATCAACTCTCAGAGTAATGACCCACCACTTAAGAAACATTACTATACAATCATGCAACTGAATTCATTCACCAATGGGAATGCATGCTACATTACAACTTGGAGAGGAACAATTGTACATGAATGTGATCATTGCTATAGAATTTAAAACTGAAGTCAAAAGAGAAGTTTTAGGGTTGGATATTCCATGGGAATTATTTAAAACAAATATGGTAATTAAGCAACTGTGCTGCTTAGAGTTGACTTTGCTAAATAATGGTAGTATCAAAGTTCTAAAAAAACCCAAACAAACCAAACCTGTAACTTCTTTCCTGGAAGTAGATTAAAGTCAGAGAAATGATTATATAAACAAGCTGAAAGACAAGAATAGATGAGCTGCATCCAGGAATCCCTATGTCCATAGCAACCGAAAAGCAGACACCATTTTTACTGGAAACAAATAAGTGTCTGAAAACACCAATCCAACAAATATGGTGTATAGGAATAATAGAGCTTTCTTTAAGGCAATGGTGATGGGTTTTTTGTCAGCTCTCCTGATCACTGTAACTTTGCTGCCACATCAGCGTGGCCAAATAAGACCTGCTGTTCTGAGCACTTCCATGTTGCATCTTAGCTTGTTCACAAAAGTGAGGAATACTAAAATGTATATTTCACAGAAGATGAGACAGAAACCATATGCATCAGAGCCTTCTTTTGAGCTGAAAACCAAAATGTACAAAATCACGGAAAAACTATTTTGAGATGTTTTTAATTGGGGAAACAAGAGATCAACCCCTTTAGATCTGAAAAAAGAGGAGAAACAATGACATGTAATGAGCTTCCAAAAATGCTCAGAAGAAAAACAGTGTAAAAAACCTGAGAAGCCCTGATACAAAGCTTTGGGAACAGGGAATATAGAGGAATACCTGTGGATAACATTTCTGGAAAACATGTCCACCCATGAAACTGGGTGCTACAAAAATGTCATAAAAAGCAATAAGGTATATATGTGTTGTTCAAAAGATGGTGGAGGAAAAAAACATGAGAGAAAAAGTAAAGAATTCTGAGAGTTGTTTCTTGGCAAAATGTGAACAACAAGCAATGTAAGTCAGATTGATTGCAACTCTGTTTGAATGACAAAAGTCATCTGGAAAATAAATACAGAGGTGCCAGCTTTAGACAGCAGTCCAAGCAACCATTATGTATCTGTAGGTAACAAACCAATAAAACAAGAGATTCTGTAGGATATAGGTTAATTCATACATTCAACTAACTAGGGTTAGGTGAAGACATTCAGAAAGCCTGAGCCTGAATTGATTCAGTCTTTGCAGGTTAACTGAATCTGGCTAGGCTGAACCGTTTTCCAACCATACAGACAATCCGTCTGGACCAAGGAAATTCGGGCACATGCCTGCAGTGGCTCAGGCTGGAATCTGGGGGGCACTAGAGCAGCCCTCCCTGCCCTTGCAGAGTTGAGCTGAGTGGGGTGTGGCCAGGTCCCAGAAGGAGGCTGTGATTAGGGAGGGATGTGAACCCCCAGCCTGCCTGCAGTCCCAGGCTTTTCCAGGCTCCCTACTCAAGGGATGGGAGTGTTGCCAGCCCCCAGTTATCACTGAGGCGAAGAGGGTATGTGCAGTGCATGCATCTGTTGATGACATGGAGCTTTTCAATCTCCGCCCCTGCTTTTGTATACTGTCTGTAGCAAACTGACAGGCAAGAAAGCTGGGGGTGGGGGATAACAGTGTCACTCCTATCTCAGTGTTTATTTCCCCATTAAGAAAACAGAGGGACACTAGCAGCTACCTGTTGATCCAGCATGGACCTGGCATGTGGTATGCTAGCTAATACACAGTTACCTTCTCTGAAAGGCAGAGGGGAGTGGGGAATTCATGCTTAGCAGGGAGTGGTGAGGGGGAGCAAACAACTCTTAAACAACTTTTCTAAGGAAGAACATTAAGCTACCTGTTGAATAGCATTAAAAAGCCTGTCTACCTATGTTGTCTCCCACAACATGGGATGTAGCCAGCATGTGGTCTGCTAGCTAATGCTGAGGTGTCTGTGGGGGAGCCGGGAAATGCCTGCTTAGCACAGAGTGGGGAGGGGAGGGGAGGGGAGTTGGGAACAGAAAACAGGCAGATGCCTTCAGAGACTGCTGAGCTCCAGCAAGGCAGCAGGGCCAGACCTGCTGTGGAGCAGAGAGCCCCACCCAGCCCAGAGAGCATGCTGAGATGCTGCGGGACTCTTATTTATCTTAAACCAGCAAGGGGTCTGGGACAGACATTGCATAAACTGGCTTGAGGCAAATTAGTTAAGTCTGATACTACATTCAACCTGTTTTATCTCAAACTGGTTTCAACCATTTTCAAACTGGTTTATGTGCTTTGAAAATCTGTTCTGTTACAGGTTTAAACCAGTTTCTGATCACTTAAACTGGTTTATGTGTAATGTCTGTCCCTGTCCCCAAAGGCTAGCTATATGACTCTATGTACTGAAACAACTGTGAAGAGGTTAAATGGAAGAAGTGTAAGCAGTATTTTCGTAAAGCTTGGTAGAGTCCGGAGAAGTAGAAAATAAAGCTCAAAGAATTGGTGCGTTTCTTCTTTTGTTTGTTTTGTTGTGAGTTGGATTCTTTCTTTGCTGGTAGCAAATTAGCCATAGTTTTGAAAAGGCTAAGGGAGAGTGATTGTAATGATTTTTGCATGGCTCTGTAGAAGAAAGAATCATTGTTGTTTTGACTCTTATCCTCATTAAGCTCTGAAACTGCATTGTTTAAATATTTTGAGGGCACTCACAGTTGGTTCATGGAGGTTTTAGTGGTGGTTGATTTTTTTTATATAAGTGTGTTTCTTGATGTTTTGGTCCTTGTAGGCCTGAGCTTTGGGTGAGAAACAGCTGAGCATCTATTGACATATCTGAGATTAAGGCAACAACTAGGGAAACTACTTTAATGGAGATTTTCCAAGTCATTAATCTTTTTAATTTAATGAGGCAGGAACTCTAGCAAGGGATCATTCCAGGGTAGGATGGCAGGAAAGAGATGCATCTAAATTTCATATCTCCATACAGTTGTAGAAGCTGGCTTCTAGTTTCTTCACCAGGAAGCACTGATGTGCCTTTTTGTTATTACAGTAATAAAAAAAAATTAAATATAACATAATTTATATTGCTACAAGGTTGCTACAATTGTATGTATTTTAGGCCTTACAGCTGTAATTACCATTAGCTACTTTATGTATTCTCTTGTGTTATTCAGCTAAACATCATGTCAGGGCATGGCTGCTTCAATTTTTGGCATGTACCTATGGCAAAGCATGGTACATATAGTGATTGCCATAAAAAGCCTCTGCTTGCTCCAGCCACAGAAGTATTATCTGAAGTTCAAAAGTTAACTTTTTGTTATGAAAAATAATGTGGTTATCAGGTAATGCTCTCTGGTAATTGTTCACCTTTAAAAGCTGACTGTTTTGTTAATGTTGCCATGGAAATAATAATACATTTTAAGTCAATGGGTAAGGAACTACTCTATTAATTAGTAGATTTTTTTCATTGCCAGAACAAAGCCAATAACTTGTATGTCAGTTTAGAAGGGTAGGCTCAACATATGCAGGCTATAAAAAAGGATATCATAATAGGATTTATATTGCCAGTGATTCATGGTCTGTGATAGGTTAGTTGATTCTATCTCTTTCTAAAATAATTTAGGGCCAGACTACACTTCAGTACTCTACTGGATTACAGGTTAGAGTTGGATGAACAGACATTCATGATTCATGATACTGGTAGTTTTGATGATACTGGCAGTTATTCATGATACTGGCAGTTTTGTCCATCTTCATAGCACATGTCTGCTTTTGTATTAACTATTACCTTTCTTCCTCTCCTTATTTTTTCCAGAGAGTATTTTCCTCAGAAAGCATTATGCTCTGAGAAAATCTGAGCTTTAGAGGTCCACTCCTTTTAATCCAGACTGGCAACTGTGCCAAACACCTTGGTGGTACCGTAGAGAGATAGCATGTATGTGGAAGAAAAGTGATGCTTTGTGAAAGCTGTCATGTTACATTGCACTGATGGAGATGCCAACTGAAATCACTGAAACAGAATTCTTGTGGCGAGCTCTAACTTCTGATTGTAGAACTAAAATCTATTCTTTTTATAATGAACATTGTTCTATAGTTATGGGTTAATTTGGGATGGGAAGTCATAGTCCATACCTTTTCCCCACTCTATCCCATTCTTATTGCACTGCTCTTCTCTTGACATCTTAACCAACTGCACTTCTGAGGTATTAGGGATGGACATGGAATGTGGAGGCCGATTATGGATAGCATTAGATATGGCTATTGCTTATCAGCAAGCAGACAGACTTTGTGTCAAGAGGTGAACTTTGCAACCAAGGCACAGTTTTACTAACTGTAATACGGAAGCCCACTGTGATGCTATCTAATGTGCCTTCACTCCCCTTCTTCTAGATGAAGTGGTAGAGTAGTTTTTTATATATTTTGTGAAATGTCTTAAATTCATCATTTATTCAATATTCTTCATCAGTGGGCACGTCTAAACATGATGCTACCTCACCATAGCAAACATGCTCTGGCAACATGACATCCACAGGTGTCTACACATGACCAGAAGCTACTTTGCCATAGCAATGTGCTCCCCTGGTATAGCACACCAGTATAGCGTGCTGCTGTGGCGAAGCAGCTGCTAAAAATAACTGTGTGCTATGCATATGGTGGAGTATGGGTTGTTACTGCACTGTGATTTAGTACTTCCTTTTGGAAGTACTAAATCACGGCACAGTAACGTCACCATAGTGACATGTGTAGATACGCCTTGTCAGTCCAAACCTCAAAACAGCCATGGTTATAGCAGATGGACAAATGGCTTATACTTTGAGTCAACAGCCTTTATATTTGCACTCCCTTAAATAAAAAGTAAGTTCAAACAGAAATAAACCCTTCTAGATGCACCTTAATTGTGAATCTTTAGCTCTTGAGAATTTTATGTTCTCCCTAACCAGCAGTGGTCCAAGAACAAATACCAATTTAAGTGGAAATACAGATCTCTTCACTCTGAATTGCTATGTATTTAAACATGCTCAAAATATAGTTCAGAGTTCCACACACTCCTGATTAGAGTGCAGTTGAACTACATTTTCAAGGCCAGAGTAGGCTTAGTAAAGCAACCCAGCAGTAAGTGAATATTTGTCCATTAAAAAAAAAATGCATAGAGAGGAAGGCAACCATATCAAGAGAAGACATGAACCAGAATATGAAATGGACTCAACCCAGACTGGAAGATGGGATGGAATACACCCTTGGAAAGTTTGTAGATGGCACTAAGCTGTGTGTGTGTGG
>NW_017729033.1:101749685-101769400 GCF_001723915.1 Gavialis gangeticus
GGGGGGGGGGGGGGTAGTTGATACACTGAAGGGTAGGGCTAAGATTCAGAGAGACCTTGACAAATTGGAGGATTGGATTAGAAGAAATCTCATGAGGTTCTATAAGGTGAAGTGCAGAGTCCTGCACTTAGGACAGAATAATCCCTGGTCCCTGCACTGGTACAGGCTGGGGACTAACTGGCTAAACAGAAGCTCTGCAGAAAAGGACCTTATGCAAAATATATTTTCAAAGGATGTAAGGGGCAATATATTACCCAGAATACTACTGCATGTGTGTGAGACAGAGAAAGGCGCACGCGTGCGTGCGCATGCGCACACACACACACACACACACACACACACAGAGCCACTAGGGAGGGGTGAGCAGTAACTTCATTTTGTCTCATAAAGTCATAAATCAACTCATGGCTCTTGCATTTACACTATTATGACCCCCAGTTCAAAAAAATCCCAAATCTGGTTCCTCTGAAATCATGAGATATTTTAGAATCACACACTTTAAACAGGACTCTAAATGTATTATTTTATTTGACTTCTGGCTTTTGTACTTCAGGGGGCATGGTAGTAGACCAATTTAAGGTGTCTTGTGATGGATCAACAGGTATGTGAGCCTTGCTCTGAGCTCATGTTGAAGGCGACCATCAGTTGACTCAGCTGTAAATTTGTGCCAGATCATTAGGACTGGAGAGCCAAAGGTGGTCAGATGGGATGCTGGCCATTTCACTTCTTCATGTGCCATTTGCTAGACACTAAATTTTGCAAGACTTGTGATGCAAGTGTGAGAGCTGGCAATACCGAGTCATTTTTTGCTCTGGAACGGGGTGTGCACAAACAGTAATGAAGGCTAGCCAGTAGGGGTGTGTGAAGCGGGCAGTAGATTTCACAGATTTCATAGACAGTAGGGGCTGGAAAGGAGCTCATGAGATCATCAGGTCCAGCCCTGCCCCCACCATAGGCAGGAAGTCAGCTGGGATCAAGTGACTCCAGCAAGAAATATATCCACCTGTTTTTTGAAAGAGTCCAGAGTAGGTGCTTGCACCACCTCTGGGGGGAGTTTGTTCCAGACCCTGGACACCCGCACAGTAAAGAACTTTTTTCTTATGTCAAGTCTAAATTGGCCTTCTTGGAGTTTATGGCCATTAGACCTTGTTATCCCTTGGGGAGCTCTGGTGAACAGCTGTTTTCCCAGGTCCTGATGTTACCCTCTTATGTAATTGTAGGCTGCCACCAAGTCCCCCCTGAGCCTTCTCTTCTCCAGACTGAAGAGTCCCAAGTCCCTCAGCCTCTTTTCATATGGCCTTCCCTCCAAGCCTTGGATCATACAAGTGGATATCCTCTGGACTCTCTGAAGCTTCTCCACATCCTTCCAGAAGTGGGGGGCTCAATACTGGATGCTGTATTCCAGCTCTAGCCTCACCAGGGCTGAGTAAAGCAGGAGGATGACTTCCCTGGTTTTGCTTGAGATGCATCAGTGGATGCATGCCAGAGTTTGATTAGCTTTGCCAGCCACAGCATTGTATTGATGGCTCATATTCATCTCATGTTCAATCAAGACCCCTAAGTCCCTTTTGGTCATGGTGCTAGTGAGCGTAGCACTGTCAAACCTGTAAGTATGTTGGGTGTTCTTCCTACCGAGGTGCAGCACCTTACACTTCTCTGCATTGAAGGCCATCAGATTTTGGCTGGCCCACTTTGAGAGCATGTCCAAGTTGGCCTGTATCCCTAGCCTGTCCTGTGGTGTGACCGCCATCCCCCATAATTTGCCATCCCCCATGATTTGGTATCATCCGCCAACTTGGCCAGTTCACATTTGACTCCCAAATCCAGATCATTGATGAAGATGTTAAAGAGTGCCGGCCCAAGTACCGAGTCCTGAGGGCCACTGTGTGCCATGTTGATTTGCTTCCGTCAACTAGTACTCTTTGGGTCCGACCCCATAGCCACTTACGTAGCCATCAGACTGTGTAATGATCAAGGCCAGAGTTCCCCAGCTTAAACATGAGGACATCATGGGGAACTAGGTCAAAGGCTTTCTTGAAATCCAGATATATGACATCCATATCATCTTCCTTGTCCAGGGCATGTTACCTAAACATAGAAGGAGATGAGGTTGGTCAGACAAGGCCTGCCAGTCACAAAGCCATGTTGGCTAGCATTCAGAAGCTTGCCTTCCATTAGTTTGGTGGTGTTGGTTTTCTTGACAATTTTCTCTAGGATTTTTCCAGGGATGGATCTCAGACTGATTGGTCTGTAGGTCCCCAGGTCATCACTCCTCCCTTTTCTGTAGATAAGGACTACATTGGCTCTTTTCCAGTCATCTGGGACTTCGCCCGAGCACCATGAATTTTCAAATATCTCTGCCAAGGGGGGTGCAATGATGTCTGACAGCTCCTTCAAGACTCTTGGGTGCAGACTTTTGAGTGTCCAGTTTCTCGAGGTGTTCCCTCATCTGATCCACATTGATTTTAGGCCTGTCGCCCACTCCCAGATTGGTTTGTGCCATTCCTGACAGTCTGATCCTCCTGGGAGGGTGAAAAAACCAATGCAAAAAAGTCATTTAGGAGATTGGCCATTTCTTGGGCATCAGATGTCAGTTGCCCCATTGGATTGTGCAGGGGCCCAATGCTATCTTTGTTCTTTTTCTGACTTCCCATGTATCTGAAGAAGGACTTTTTGTTGTCCTTGATTTCTGTAGCTGGTCTGAGTTTGGTTTGTGCCTTGGCTTTTCTCGGCCAGTCTCTACAGGTGTGGGCGAGTGCATGTAATCCTGTTTGGTAATGCTTCCTGTTTTCCAGCTGGCGTAGGCTACATTTTGAGCTTAATGAGCTCCAACAGTTCCTTATTCAGCATTGGGGGATTACTTGCTCGTTGACTTCATTTCTTGCAAGATGGTATAGCTTTCCCCTGTGCTTCAAGGATTATTTTTTTGAGAGATGACCATTCCTTGTGTACTTCCTTTTCTGGGGGCGGGGGGGTGGGGAGGGCAGAGTATGGCCTCTAATTGCCTGACTGACCAGTCCTCTCAGTTTGCAAAAGTCAGCCTTCCCAAAGTTAAGAACTTCTGTTTTAAGGAGGGGTTTGCCTGCTCTTCGGTGAACTAAGAAGGTGACCAATTCATGGTCACTGTCACCAAGCTTCCCCTCAATCCGCAGATCACTCACCATGTCCTCCCCTTTGGCCAGGACCTGATCAAGCAATGCCTCTCCCTTAGTTGGTCCATAAACCTCCTGGGTTAGGTTGAGGTCATCAATGCACGTGATAAAGCTATGCAACCTGTCAGACTTGGCCATCCACTCATCCCATGAGATGTCAGGAAGTTTAAGTCTCCCATGATGATCATGCATTGAGAGCACGTGGCTTCAGCCAGTTCCCTACTGAATTTGCAATCTAGTTCTTACTCTTGGTGGGGAGATTTATAGTAGACTCCTACAAGTATGTCACCCTCTCCATGGGTCATATCTTGACCCAGAGGGTCTCAAGATGCCCTTCTTGGTTTGGAAACTCAATCTGCAGGGAGGTGAACTGATCCTTGACATGGAGAGCAACACCCCCACTCCTGTTCCCCACACAGTCTCGCTTATAGAAGGTGTACCCTCTACTGCCACCAACCAATCATAGGTGGAGTCCCACCAGGTCTCTGTAATCCCTACAAGGTCATAGTTATTTTTACATAGGAGAAGGGCCAGTTTCTCATGCTTACTTCCCAAGCTCCTGGCGTTTGCGTACAGGCAGTTAAGTCTGCCATGAAAAGCCCAATGCTTCCCTGAGGGGTGAAGCGGGACCTTTCCTTGGGCTGTCACCAGAGAGGGTTCCCTTGGGCTTCCCAAGTTATTGGTAGTGCAGCTGACACGACCTGGGCTGTAACTGTTAATAGACTGCCCATCCCCCAGCAGTCTCAGTTTAAAGCCCTGTCAAGAAGGTCAGCCATTCTGGCTGAGAAGAGCTTCTTTCTTTTCCAGGTGAGGTGGAGGGCATCTGTTCTCAACAGTCCACTCTCTCTGAAGTGCGGACTGTGGTCAAGGAAGCCAAACCCCTCATGATGGCATCATCACTGGAGTCTTCTATTCACCTCACTGATGCACCTATCCCTCCAGAGCCCATGTCCTGTGACAGGGAGGATTGAAGAAAAAAAATATCTGTTGCCCAGATCCTTGAGCCCAGCTCCCAGAGCCCTGTAGTCATACATGACCCAGCCTGGACTCCTCCATGCTGTATCATTGGTGCCCACATGGATGAATAGTAGGGGTGTGCAAAGCAGGCCCTATTTGATTCAGATTTGGCCTGAATCGGGGACAGTAATTTGATTTATTGATTTAGATCACTGTTCCTGATTTGATTTGGCTGAATCTGAATCTGAAGAGTCAATGCTGATTTAGAGAAGCAGCAATTTGGACATAGACGCAGATTTAAGTGTTTTTTCTACATGCCACAAGATACCAGCGTAGCTTGTGAATGCTGTGATGCTTGGGCTCATGAAGTATCCCACAGGAATGCGGGGTGGGGGAGACCCCTCTATGTGCTTGGCGGTGAACCCAGAAGTGTTCCCCCAGACCAAGGAGGCACCAGTTGCTGAGCTGGGGTGGGGGAAGCATGAGGGGAAGGGGCCCAGCATGCCCCCCAGTGGACCCGGAAGTGGACCACAAGCACTTCTGGTCCACTTCCAGGTCTCCTGCTGAGCATGCTGGAGACCCCCCCGTGCTCCTGTAGGATGCTGCATGTGCCCCAACACTGCAGTGTTCACAAGCTGCCAGCTACCTAGAGGTATGTAGAAAAAACATTTCAAACTGTGTCTATGTCCAAATCTCCGAATCTGTCCAAATTGATTTGGAGAGTTCCAATTCAATTCAGAGAGATTAAAGGGTCCTCTGATTCAATTTGGATTCAGAGATTCAGCCACTGAATCGGGCCAAATCTCTGCCAAATTGAATCAGGGATCAAAGCTTCTCACAGCCCTAATGAATAGCATGGGATGGTGGTCAGAGGGCTGGATCCTCTTTGTTACATCCCAGACACGAGCTCCAGGAAGGCAACAGACCTCATGGGCTAGGGGGTTAGGGTGACAGATGGCTCCCTCAGTCCCCCTAAGGAGGGAGTCACCCTTCACGATAACTCTGTACCTTCTTCTAGGCACAGGTGCTGGTGGCCCTGAATCCTCACATGCTGGAGCTGGCAGTGTGACTGGCTCCATTGGTGCAAAGTGGTTGTGCAGTTCCTGGGGAGTGGTAACCCTAGTGCTGCACCTCTTAGGGTTGAAGACAAGCATCATCCAGGCAACCCCAGGCTGGACTTCATGGTGGTTCCTTGGTTCTGCCACTCTATCATAAGCCATCAGGTGGAGAGCCTGAAAGTAAGAGTCCAGCTCCTGCTCCACATCTCTAATAGAGCGCAGCTGATGGACCATTGCATAGAGCTCCGTAATCTGGCACTCCAGGGCCTCGACCATTGAGCACACGCTACAAGGGGAGGTATGAGTGTCCCCAAACCCAGATGCCTGCAGTCTTGCTAAGGAGCCTCCACATGCATTCAGGGGCTCCGTCTGAGTGGAGGCTGGGCCATGGGCCCTGCCTGGGTGGGGGCAGGGACCGCAGGCTCCGTTTGGGACGAGGCCTGGAACCATGGGCTCTGTCTGGGTGGAGACCCCAGTGGTGTCAGAGCAGGGGAGTCCAGGTGCATGGGGGAGCCTCGGGGTGCGACATATCCCACCCACAATGGTCCTTGTAGTAGTCTGGATACTACCGTGCAGACCCTTGGCTACGGCTCAGTGCCTGGAGCCTCAGGCCCTCCTGGTCACCCTCCTGTGCCAACTCCTGTACTAACTTGTGCACCAGGCAGACAAGCGTGCCTGTTTGTGCATTCTGTTCATGTGGTTGCCTGGGGGGCTGGGTGAAGTAGGAACTGGGGTAGGGTGAGACCCTTCTCGGCTCCTCTCACCTTCCCCCCTGCAACTGTGCTAGCCCCCTCCCAACATGGTCCCTGCTTACCTCCAGCTGTGCTGGGGGTCAGATGGGGGTTCTCCATGGTTGCTGGGGGTCACTGGGGGGCTTCAGAGTGTGGGGGCACGATGGGCTTTCACTTGTATGTCCCATGCCACTCCCGGAGCCTAACTGCAGCTTTTTTCCGTATTTGATTTTGATTCGGCCTAACTGCTGCATTTTTCAGTATTCGATTCTGAAAATCAGATTCTGATTCTGATTTGGCCCGATTCGAGGGACAATGATTCAATTCGCTGATCGGGATCATTGTCCCAATTTAATTCAGCCAAATCTGAATCTGAAGATTCAATTCTGATTCAGAGAGTCAGCAATTTGGCCACATACACAGCTTTATCTGTTTTTTCTGTGTACCTCAAGATACCAGGTGCAGCTTGTGAACGCTAAGATGGTGGGCAGATGGAGCATCCCATGGGAGCATGGTGGGGGGTCCCCCGCATGCTCAGTGGTGGACCCAGAAGTGGAGCAGAAGTACTTCTAGTCCACTTCCGGTTCTGCCACCGAGTGCGCGGGGGATGCCCCGTGCTCCCGTGGGATGTTCCATCCACCCCACCATCTCAGTGTTCATGAGCTGCGTCTGGTACCTCGAGGTATGTAGAAAAAACATATAAAACTGTGTTTATGGCCAAATTGTTGAGTCTCTCCAAATCAATTTGGAGGCTTCCAATTCAATTCAGAGTGATTAATGGGTCTCCTGATTTGATTCGGATTTGGAGATTTGGCCACTGAATTAGGTTGAATCTGTTCCAAATGGAATTGGTGACTGAAGCTTTGCACAGCCCTACTAGTCAGAACCGTTTTCTGCCCATGTAGGGGAGAGTGTATGTTTCTCCATTAGAATTATGGCAGTCATCAAATTCCTGCTGTGCTCCAAGAGGCATTGTACTTGCCTAGGGCAACTGACTGGAAGAGCTCCTGTCTGCTCTTTGCCAGCAGCTATTAAGTCAGTGATTTACAGCTACAGTTTAGCTATTAATCTTGTAATGGTTTATGACAGCGGTACTGAACCTTTAGGCCCTGTGGGTCAGCTAAGTGGCACATGGTCAGTCTGTGGGCCAGATTGAGCCCCATATACCAAGGCTGGGCCCTGGGTGCCTACCACTGCACCCTCCCTGCTTCATGTGCTGGAATTAGGCTCTGGGGGCCTGGTGTCACCCTCATTCACCAGGATTAGGCTTTAGGCCCAGCATTGACCCCTTTCCCCCCACACTCCAGCCATGTACTCTGAGACCAGGCATCCGATCCAGTGTCCAGGGCTCGAGGCTCCCCATGGGTCTGGAAATTTGCTAGTAGGGGAACAGTGCCACCACTTATCACTGCCATATCGCTGGATTCATCAGCAAAGCTAACTGCACTTTATTGTGCATCAGCAGATGCATGACAAACAGAACCAAGGTGGTGATACTTCCCCTCTGTCAGCCACTGGTCAGACCGCAGTTGGAATACTGCATCCAGTTTTGGGTGCCACACTTTAAGAGGGACGTGTATAACCTGGAGAGGGTTCAGAGAAGGGCCACTCGTATGGTTAAGGTCTTGCAGGCCAAGCCATGTGAGGAGAAACTAGGGCACCTGGACCTCTTCAGCCTCCGCAACAGAAGGTTGAGAGGAGACCTTGTGGCTGCCTATAAATTCATCATGGGGCACAGAAGGGAATTGGTGAGGCTCTACTCACCAAGGCGCCCCTGGGGGTTACAAGAAATAATGGCCATAAGCTAGCAGAGAGCAGATTTAGACTGGACATTAGGAAGAACTTCTTCACAGTTAGAGTGGCCAAAATCTGGAATGGGCTCCGAAGGGAGGTGGTGCTGTCCCCTACCCTGAAGGTCTTCAAGAAGAGATTGGATGGGCATCTGGCTGGGGTCATCTAAACCCAGCACTCTTTCCTGTCTATGCAGGGAGTCGGACTCAATGATCTATAGAGGTCCCTTCCGACCCTAACATCAACGAATCTATGAATCTCATAGTGCTGACATAGTGCTGTGGCCTGGGTCTGGTCTTCAGGCTGGAGGTTGAACATCCCTGGCTTATGATTAGGGCAGAATGTTTAATTTTTTATTCTTCCTCTTCATTTTAAAACTTGGATCATGAAAAAAGGGATGGATGCTGGAACCATTGATAATTGATGAAACAATTGATTATTAAATTGTTTCACATTATGGAGCTTTTTGCACATTTAAGATTTTGGTTTGGAGGGGAAATGGTTCAAAGTCAACGTGATTTTGGATAGAAGAGTGGCTGTCACTGAAGATTAGGAAAATTTCAGCTTGGTTTTACAGATCGAGATGCAGCCAAGTATGTAAGCATAAGCGTAAGTACCTTTTGAAATTATTGAGATTTGAACACATGCTCAAGTATTTTGTTCAAGCTGGGCTTTAATTTATTAAGCGGTAAACCTAGCCAAAAGATTAATACTTCAGAAATGTAGATACAAAAGTACTTCTGTCAGAAGATCATACACTGGTTTAACCGTGTGATGCAAAACCTATTGAAGGTAGTGGAAAGCCATCCATTGAATTTGAATGAACACTAATCAGCATCTGGTGTATTGTCATTGAGACTGAGTTTGTTCAGAAACCAGGGACTCGAAATGAAGAAAAGGAAAGTAAACTGCAACAAAGAAATCTTGCCAAAACCCCTGGGACCCTTATTTATGCCCAGTTTTACAGGACTCTACACTTTTGAGATATTAATAAGACATTTCATTTTAATAAGTGTTGAGTATTTAAAAGGTTTTAAATGAAATTTAGCTGGCCAGAGAATAAGACAACTCCACTGCCTTGTAGAAAATGTGGGTAGCTTGCAGTCTATGGTTCAATGTGATGTATTTGTGGTAAGATGTTGCAATATCATAAGTTAATTTCATTCTAACCTTACCTGAGAAGGCTTAAAACCAACATTATTACTAATTACATCCTTTATTCTGCATGCTCTTCTAGTTTTCTAATATTTTTCTATTGTATGAAGACCACTGGAAAAATATTTCTGACAACATGGAATTAATTTCTTAAGCAAAAGTACATCTCTATGGTTAGACATAACTTGTGATGATGGTATAACACTTTCACTGAGTTGTTTGTTTGTGTGTTTAACACTAACATGGTTCTATTATAAAAATCCAAGATAGGACTTTGTAGTAAAGTAAATTCTGAAGCCTCTCCATTAACTAATCAAGTTAACTAATTCAACATCATTTTATATAAAATCTCATCTATTGTTGACTTGAACAAAGAACGTTTAGTGTGCTTACTCCTATCATTAATGACTAATTATCCATTACTTAATACTTGATTATTATCCATTTTTCCTAGTAGCGGGAATATCAGTGGCTTATTAATACCCTCCTAGCTTTTTAATAATAATTCTTTTTATGAATCTGGCATTTAAGGAATACCTTGTGGAGAAGATTGATTGATTTTGTTTTAAAGGCTTTTCTTAACTTGACTACCATATACAATTTCTTTTCTTAAATTATATCTCTTTTCTGCAAGCTAGCTTTCTTGTGACCTCTGCTATTTAACCATAAAGGACATTTTTTGTTTCTTTTAATTGCTTCTTTTCTCACTTTTTCTGTTTGAGTATGCATGTCTTTTTGAATCAGCTATAGCATGTTTGAGAAGTAAGCCTACAACCAGCCCCTGTTATTTGTGGCTAGGTCCCTCCTTTAGTTTGTTGTAGCTGTTCTAAGATAGGCTGACCATAAGAAAATCCAGGACACGGCCTCTTCCCCACCCCCACTCTCCCAAATCAGGGATGCTGCTGCAGACAGAGGTGGGGGTGGGATGGCATGGTGTGCTGGCCAGGTGGGTGGGTAGCAGTGCCTGCCTTATCACCTGCCTGGTGCACCATGCCACTTTGTGCTGCTCTGCCTCCCCACTGGACTGTGTCTTGCAACCTTCATTTCCAGGATGCTCATTTTAATTCTTGCCAGCCTGCCAGGACCAGCCTCTGAAATCTGGGACTGTCTGGCTGAACTGGGATATATGGTCACCCTATTCCAAAATGATATACATTAAGACTTCTTTATAATAGCTTTTCTAAATCTTGCTTATCTGATTGTCATGTTTCACTGGTTTGTGTGTTAAGCTAAAGTCACCCCTTAGTTCCTTCACAGCAGTCTTGTTCAGACTCTGGTCACTTCTGATATTTTCTTTATAAATATATTTATATAAAGAAAACACACACACACACATGTATTTGTGTCCTTGAAATATGTCCATATTAGGTCCTTGAAATAGAGAGCAGCACCCTAAGTGATATGATTTCACAGAATTGAATGAACTAAAATTTCTGAGATGTAGTTAGCCTTGTTAGTCTGGAATCAAGTTGAAGGCGAGCTAGATTTTCACCCTATAGGCCCCCTCTACACATTACAGCTATTGTGCAATAAGCGGAGACCAGATGCACATGCAAAGTACCTATTATGCTATAAAAAACCCAACCAGGTAACCAGACATATCAGTATCTCACTATATCTATCTCGCTATATAGGGACATCTAGTTAGCTGCTTGGGTTGCCAGTATGAGGATGAGCAGCGCTTTACCTCTTGTTGGCCCATAGACTTCTTGAGTCAGACAGAGGTCATCCACGCACGAGAGGAAGCTTTGCGACTGCTCGGATTTGGCCGAGCACTCTTCCCACGAGATGTCTGGGTAGCTGAAGTCTCCCATGACAACCATAGACTGGGAGCATGCAGCCTCAGCCTCTAAGTTCCTGGCATTTGTGTACAGGCAGGCAAGTGTCCCCTTGGGGGCCCTTGCTTTGCCCACAGATTCATCCAGGGCTGGGACAGGGGTGGGTTCCCTTACGTGTCTAGGCCTGCTGGCTTTGTAAGAGTTGCTCAGTGGGCCATCAGTGGCAGTAGTCCCCGCATCCCCCGGTGGGCTTAGTTTAAAGCCCGGTGGAGCAGGTCAGCCAGTCTGGCTGAGAAGAGCCTCCTCCCCAGTGGAGAGAGTTGGAGGCTGTCCCTTCCCAGCAGCTCACTGCCTCTCTCACCAAAGAGCGGACTGTGGTCATGGAAGCCAAACCCTTCCCAATGACAGCAGCACCACAGTCTTTGGTTCACTACCTGGATCCTCCTCTCCCTCCTCAGCCGATAGCCCTAGACTGGGAAGATCGAAGAAAACACCACCTGCACCCCCAGACCCTTTAGCCCTGCTCCCAAATCCCTGTAGCACCTCATGACCTGGCTGGGACTGCTCCAAGCTGTGTCATTGGTGCCCACATGGATAAGGAGCATGGGATAGTGGTCAGTGGGCTGGAGGAGTTTAGGGATCTTCTCCACAATGTCTTGGATGTGGGCTCCCAGGAAGAAGCAGACTTCCTGAGCTAAGGGGTCGGAGCAGAGATTGTCCCCTCAGTCCCCCTCAGGATGGAGTCCCCCCACGACAAACACTTTGCATTTGGTCTTGGGGAGAGCGGGGACAGTAGCTACAGTACAGCCTGTGTTGCGTGTGGGAGCTGGCAACTCAGCAGGCTCTGCTGGGGCTGCAAGAGGTTCATACCTGTTACTGAGGTCCAGCGGGGCAGGGGCCTTGGTGCGCTGGGCCTTGGGGCCCTTGACCACCTTGGTCCAACCCCTTGGCTGTACAGAAGGGGAGGTCCCCAAGTCCTCCTGGCAGTAGGAGTCTATCTCCTGCTCACAGTCCCTGATGGCACGCAGTCTCTGGACTGCGGCCTGGAGCTTCTGCAGCTGGTGCGCCAGAGACCCCAAAAGGGAGCAGACCCCACAAAAGGAGGTGGCCATGCTCCTGGGCCCCAGAGCCTGAAAAAGCGACAGGCAGCCCCCGCAGCCAAGAGCCAGGGGCTCTGTCTGCGTGGAGCCTCTGAGGAACAAGAGGGGTCGGGGCACAGACCCCAAGGGGACCCTCAGGGTGCGGCGCATGCCCATGAATGGCATGCTGCTGGTGGGTTGGCTATGGCTGGGACTGGCTTCCCTAGGGTGGGGGCCTTGGGCCCTCCTGCTTGCCCTTCTTTGCAAACTCCGCGCTAACTCACGCATGGGGCAGACAAGCACGCCTGTTCGCGAGGCTCTGGTCGCACAGCTCCCTGGGGGTCTGGGCAAAGTAGGGGCTGGGGCAGGGGGAGACCCTCCCTGGTTCCTAATCAGCTGCATCCCTGCAGCTGAACTGGGCTAGTCCCCTCCCACCATGGCTCCTCCTACCTCCGGCTGCTGCTGGAGGTCAGCGGGGGTCTCTGTGGCAGTTGGGGGTCACTGGGGGGCTTTGGGGTGCAGGGGCACAATGTGCTTTCACCTGAGCATCTTGCGCCTCTCCCTAAGCCTCTCTCAGGCTTTTTTCCTTTGGCGGGGCCCTTTTAAACTACGCACATGTGTAGTGGGCCCACCTCCAGCACCTGTAGTACTCCCGGGCAATAGGGGGAGCCCTGCCTGCCTGGAGAGGGGTTGGTGAGTACCCCCTCCCCACCTTTACTGTCCCCGTGGGGGGCTGGGCCAAGTAGGGGCTAAGGCGGGGCGAGACCCTCCCTGGTTCCTAATCAGCTGCCTCCCTGCAGCTGAGCTGGGCTAGTTCCCTCCCACCACAGCCCCACTTGCCTCCGGCTGCTGCTGGGGGTCGGCGAGAATTCATTCTCACAGTTACTGCTCTACAATGGTGCACTTCCTATGCTGCTTTGACACATCACTCAAGTACCAGGTTGGGGGTAAGCCAGGGGGACTTACTGACCTACAGAATCTGAGTATTCATCTCTGCCGTTTACATGCAGATGGTGTATCTGTGCTACAACAACTACAGCTGTAGGTATGGATTTGAAACAGCTTTAAACCAGCTAGCTGAGGTGCCAGTCTCTGTGTTGGTGCATGGAGCTTAGTTCAGGGTACAAAACCCATGTGAGGAGTAGGGTAAAATCTTCATTATTTAACCTGTGCTCAGCTTATACTATTGGTCTGACTCGTATCAGTACACAAGCTAGCTTGTTTGTACCCAGTTTGCATAGACTTGGAAATATCCTGAGGCTGCTATTCTACAAGAGGATCCAACTTCTATCATGGATTTAAGAGATGCTTTGCATATTAGGGTGTGCCTCTGACTTTACAGTGACACCCAGGAATTCTACTTATGATCAAAACCATATTTGCTGTACTATGAGTCCAAGCTACAGACCTTGGATCCAAGATCTGAATTAGTTTCCCTGAACTTTGAAGGTGTGTGGACTAAGTGCTTTGATTTAGTTTTATAGAGACATATCTGAGCTGCAAAATGTCCAAAGCTTCAGAGATGGGTTGGGTCTGATGTCCTGATTCATATCTGACTTTAAAATGTATGCGTTACGTTAGCACAGCATAAGTCCATTGCCTGAGAAGTGATGTGCTTCCAGTATTTTAGTAAGAGGTTTCCCATTAGCCTGCAATAAACTCAGTGTACCTGGGATATTATGTGTGCTGCAGAGATGAAGGATCAAGGACAGAACTGTCTTGGTGTTCTGTCTATATCTGACGTGATATTTGCCATTTGGTGCAATTTAGTCCATTGCAAAAAAGATACCTAAGAAGCTGTAATATATAAAAATTTCCATAAATGATTCATTTCTGGCACGGTGCAAGCTACCATATTATTATGAATATAACATGAGTTCCCCCCACTCCCTCCCCCAGTCATCATGGTGAAAAAAGCCCCATATCTTATTTTCCCATATGAAGCGGAGCAGGGAACAGGCAGCTGTTGTGGCTCTGACTCTGGCCCTGAGCTCAGGTCAAGGCCAGTCAGATCTGTATCAGCCTCCCTCCCATTCCCTCCCTGCCCGGCCAATCAGCAGCACAAACATTGCTGCATGGCCAGGCAAGGGCTAAACTTCCATGTGCTATGTGCTGGGATGAAACAGCGTGCGTAGTATCTGACTGCTACTTTGGCTTACTTATAGAGCCCATTGCAAAAGAGGTATGGAAAAGCTATTTGTGCTTCCCTGAAAATTTTTGATCATGCTTTCCAAGCTGTTCTTTCCATTTTTGATTCTTCTTTGAAATCTGGTGGTGTGCAGTCACCTTGCCACAGATAGTAATTGCAGATGTATGGCACTCATTGAAGATGTTCATTCTAATCAGCTCAGTGAGTAAAGGCTTATAATTGGCTATCAGTGCTTTTCTTGCACTGAAGTTATGATGTCATCAATTGGCTAATTTTTATGCCGGTTTCTTGAAAGATCACTCTCTGAGACCCAGTGTCAAATAGAACTTCAGTATTCTCATGGACACAGTTATAATAAAATCCCATATGTAATTATCTCTGCCTGATAATTTCCATGGTCTCATTTTAATTTCCATGAATAACCACATACATATGCACTGTAATTCTTATGTGTTAATATATGCATGCATATCTGAATATTTAATTTTATCCTTAAATGAGCTGTGCAAATAATTTGTAATGCAGTTCATGTAGAGACTGCAGTACTTATGTTGATTGGCTAAAAGAAATTAGGAAGGAAGCTTTCTAGTGTTGTCAAGTGTGGCCCTATACAATTAACCTGGTGGGCTATATCAAATACACTGGCAGCTCCTAGTTTTTTAAATTTGTCCTTGAGATTAATTTTGTAAAATTACCTGTTGTTTCTGTTTGTATTTTTGTCATTGCCCTCATTTTCTTTGAGGATGGAGGGTCCAAATACAGAAGGGATTCTCCACCTCTTGTCAAACAATGTTGCCCCATAGTAACTTTTCAGAATATACTGTGCACCTGGGCTTGATGATTGGCAAGTAAATCCACCATCATATTAACCCATAAGCCTCAACACCCTGTCAGCATGGGGGCCACAGCAGCTACTATACTTCAAATAGTAAGCATAGAGCAGCTAAAAAGCTGTACCATTCCACAGTGAGAAACTATGGATGGATTTCTTAACCTTTTATGACTTGAATATAAGAGAATTTCTTAGGTTTTATACATAGGGGTAGGAACATATGGCCCAATGGTCCCTTCAAGGGGCACAGAAGAATTACATTGTTGTTCTACCATACTTCAGTACAATGCAGCCAAATGAATGTTGGTGATCTTGTCTGTGTGCCCAACACAATTCAGCAATTGTAAGCTTGCATAAATGCAATGAAACATAGCATTTGATTGGCGGGATCTTCTGAAAGCCTTTCCCTCTACAGTCAGATTCACTTATGAGTACCATATTTACCTGTGTATCACATGTAGCTTTCCCTCTAAAATCTGCCCTCTAAAGTAGGGGTACATACCTTAAATAGGGAAGCTAATTTTTCTCTGTTGATATAGAAGCAGGGGGGCATAGAAGCAAAAAGATGCTATGATTCTTGGCAACCAAGATGCCTGCTGTTTCCCTATGGCCCTGAAAGGAGACACGGTGGTAGGTGGTGTTAGCTCTCTCTCAAAGCCTGTTACTCTGAGCTGGTTGAAGGCAAGTGAGCTGCTTCATGCAGTCTGTGATAGCTTGATGAGGTTTGTGGCATGGAAACAACACTTCATTTTTACAGGAACTTATATAAAGATATATTTACAATAAAGAAGTAACAATCTTGTCACTGTCTTTGCAAGGGTCAAAGGCCTACTCTTGTTGCTGTCCTGACACATCAGTAAGTTCCTGCAGTTCTCACCCAGACTGTCTCCTGGGATGTCACAACTCCTTGACATTCTTTGTTTCCAGGATAACTTACTCTGTCACATAGTCAGCCATTTTTCTGGAATATATATATATTTTAATTTTGCCTTCCAAAAACAAGGTACTCTTCTTATTTGGAGGCATGCAAAAAATATTGCTATTCTAAATTTGATAACCTCACCACTCTATCCAGGTTATTTGAATTATGGATCCAGTTGCAGTCTCCACTGGGTAAAAGTCAGCATGCAGTAATTATTTTGTTGCTCAGATACAAATTATTTACATAACATATTAAAACAGTGCCATAGCCTTTCCCTGGAGAGACTTGACCAATTAAGTTAAGAGCAGAGGTCCCACAGCTGGGATCAAAGTTATGAGAAACTAGCAACAAATAAACTTTTTATATGGCTTCCAATGTGTACAGCAACATGCCAGTATTGCTCAGCAATGTATGGATGTTCTCAAATGCAATCAGTATTTTTACTAGTTTACATCTTTTCTCCAAAATGGGGCCCACAAGGAAAAAAGCATAATCTACATGTGCCCTGACACAAATGTATGAAAGTAATCAGATTTCAAGTTGCTTATACTGGACAGTTTGCTCCACGATAAGGCCAGATTCAGATTTTAATCACTGATGCAGCAGTACATGAAGAAAGATGGTCTTCAGGTTAGGGCCGCATGTGGGTGTTCAGCTCTGAATTAAATTCTAAACTCCATCACAGACTTTCTGAGCTATATTTATAAGTGAAATGCCAAGTGCAATTGGGGCCACATTTTCAGAATAGTTTAGTTTCCATATAAGCACCAAAAAAGTGAACCAAAATTTAGAGGTATTCAGCATATTGGGGATTGAAATACTTGCAAAATCTGGCTGTCACAATGTGATCTGCTGGATGCTGAGTACTGATATAGGTAGGGCTCAGAGCTCTTCTGAAAGTCCGACCTTTAATTTCCCCATGATTTTAGCATTAAGTTGGGGAAGTGGGGATAAAACTATTCTTTTTCTCTTCACTTTTTTCTGCCAGGTCTATTTAATCTCAAATGCTTTTGGATGCAATCACTTCCTTCCTACAAATATTTAGCAGTTTTATGGCCCCAGTTTTAGGACCACACTATGGCCACTATTGCTTCACAAATAAATAACAATACATCTTTATTCTGGGTTGTGATCATAAATTTTTGTTTTTCATTTCATATAAAATTAACTGCCTGGTGAAGACTTCCTGCAGTTATTACTATATGACCCCAGGTGAAGACTTCCTGCAGTTATTACTATATGACCCCAAACCATTGGTACCTTAATGCATCTTTCACTGTATCTATTACAACCACTATCACATAATACCATGTATAAAATGGATTGTCTCTATAAAACTTCAGATTACTAATTTTATTCTCCTTGCCTGAGCGTGCCTGAGAACTTAGTTACAGAGTAGTAAATAGAACCCAGATATCTTAATCAAGTCATGTAACTACAAGACCTAGTATAGAAAAAATATTTTGAGTTTTTTCTTGACTCTCTGAAAACCTCAAGTAGTTCTTGATCAGCTTCAGTTTCAAAATGCTGTACTCTGTAGCCAGCACAATAATTGGCGCACACGAGAATATTGGCGCTTCAATATTGTGAGTTACTTTTCGTTATGCTTCTCATTCCCATTTGTCAAGATCCATCAGTTTAATTGCTTAATTGGTGGCAGGCACATAGATTTGGAATTTTTGGCTGTGTCCAAGTGGCTGCAGAGACTACAGTCTCCATGTTTGTAAGATTATGGGAAGTATGTTCTGGTCTGGTGAATGGTTGTCAGTGGGTGCAATGTGTCTTGTGGCTCTTTCTGAAAGATGCTGCCGGCTTCTTTATGCTTGCCTGCTACACCTTCCCTGGTGGTATCCTTTTTGACCGGCACAAATATCACCCACTAGCTTCCTTGAGAAGCCTCACAGCTGCTCCCTGTATGAAGAGGCTCATCCCTGTGTCCCAATCCTGGTAGGTTAAGTGGCTGACTCTTCTCAGGCAGTTGCTCTTCATTGGTTTGCTCTGACTATCTGAGGCTAACCCCTGGTCCAGGACCTAGATTCGTCGTGCTCCTAGTCCTCCTCTGTGCCTCTACACAGAACTGCACCTCTCTCCTCCAGGAGACCTTGCATTCCCTTCTCCAGTGGCCTAAGGGTCTTGGCTCTCTTACTTCTGAATCTGCTGGGTCTCTCAGGGCCTAATCACCTCCAGCTCCCCAGCCACATATTTGCCAGCAGCTGGGGATTGCCAGAAGCCAGGGTTTGCTGGCCCTTCTGGGTTCTCTCCTGGACAAGGTGGTCAGTGGTGATGGGAACTTGGCCTGGCTCCTGGCTGGGTCTGGTGGGGACCTGGTGCTCCCAGTGTCAGGGCTGGCTCCCAGCTGTACCTGGATGAGCCTGCCAGAGACTGCAGAAGCTGAGCATGGCTCCTGGGTGAGTGAAGTGGATACACCAGTTGTATATCAGGTTCTGCTCATAACAGGGGCCAGGAAGCAGCTCCCTGTTACAACGGTCAAATTACTTTATATTTTCTTTAAATTTCTAGGCCCTGAATACTTCAGGGAAACAACATGGGTGAGTTCCTTTTAGACCTTCAAAAGATAGAACTCTGTGTTAGTGTCTTTTCTACTTACAATAATACTTAAGTTACCATAAAACTAACTCCTTGCATCCTTGGATATAAAATCATGGGGAAGAGTCGACAGAAAATTTCTCAAGAAGCAGAAATAAAATTACCGTACACTCCCTAACATTGTGGCATACAAAAACATCAAGTGCAGTTGACAGATTTGTTCAGGAAGCACAAACTGTAAGTGACACAGGAGCAAATGCAGTTTGGTGAAAATACTCATGGAATGAGCGATACATCTTTGAGAGGGGAGTGGAATATGAGGTGAATTAGTGTCACAAATCCTAGTGGCCTCTTGAAGATTGATGTCAAGTTGGTAGAATGATCTTGTTGTGTATCCTTATTATTCCATATATTTTCTTTTCTTCTTACTATTCTGACAGTGGAAGACATTTGCCTCTAGAAGTACTTAGAAATCTAACTGATGGTGATGTAACCAATGACACAGAAGTCAGTGACAGCATAAAGGGATTGCTTCTTCAGATTAAGGGAACCCACCTCTACAGTTGTATATGCAGCTGTCATTACCAAGTTTGCAAATCCATCCAGCTTGCCAAAAAAAGGGGACTAGGCCAATAGCCAATTTATTGGAAAGGATGTCTAAAGGGGATTAGTAGAATGCTTACTTGTTCTAGGGTGATGAGAAAAAAAGGGTAGATGGATTTATTGGTTTCAAATGAGATGGGAAAGTAATACTCGTCTGGAGATAACAGTGGTTAAACCACATATAGAACACTGCTGAATGTCCCTGAAAATGTAATAAAGATATATTGCTTTCCAAAGATTATACTTACAGTAACATGAATTATAGTCTGTTTTATAGACTGCAGTCAAGAAAAAATGTTATGGTTTGTTTCTTATCATTGGGAGATAAGAAGTCTGATAGGGCTCCAGTGATAAAGTATAGTAAAATCCTTCGGAGAAGCTTTTACGATAATGATTTATATTAACAGGGGCCAATCTTTTCAGTAGGTGCACCACAAATTAGCCTTATGCCTTCCCCAAGTACCACCCTGATCCCCTTCCCCTGTCTGATATGTTGCTCTGCTTTCTGCTCCGACTCTGTGCTCTCCATCTGATTTACTTCTCTGTTTTCTGCTTCCTCCCTTATGTCCCCTGCTCAATTTGCTGCTTTGCATTCTACATCCTTCCCTATCTGCCACTGTGGTGGCTGTCCCCTCTGATCTGCCACTTGCTATACATCGAGGCAGCCTGTGGCAGAAAGCCACCTTGGTTTCTCCCCAAAAATCTCTGCCCTGTGACACTGTGATTAAATCTCTGTGCTGTGACCGTTTGATTAGGTTGGGCTCAGCAGAGGAAACCACACCCTTACCCTGTCTTTAGGTAACTTGAGCTGGCTGCATTCCTGAGGGAGGGGGGAAACCTGCTCCCTCTGCCTACATGACTTGCATCAATTACCTGGGTGAGGGGTTTCTACCTGGGGAGCTGGAATCTGCCCGGTAACAGGTGATGTATTTCAAATTGGTTGGCTGACAGCCAACTGGGG
>NW_017729033.1:101774400-101774857 GCF_001723915.1 Gavialis gangeticus
ACTGGGGCTGACCTCCACTGGCCCAGGTGAATGAGGTCACAGGGGCTATATAAGTTAGGACGGGGAAGGAGGCCGTCTCTTGGGCCATGAGGTGAGGCTGGAGCTGTGAGGGGGGGACTCAGAGGAGCATGAACATCTGAAAGGGCCCTTTCCCCCAAAAACTCATGAACCAGGAACAGCCGGACGCTAGAAAGGATCTCACCAGTCTCTGGATGAAGTGTGTGAGTAAGCTACTCGAGATCTGATAGATATCTAGCTGGCAGTAACTTAGATGCGTTATCAAAAGGCTACCACAGCTAGACTGTTTGCTCTTTAGGATTTCTAAGATATTGCTCAATCCTGTACCCTAGTTTACCCTACCCCTTGTAATCAATAAAGTTCTCCTTTTTGACTGGTGTGGGAGACTTATTGAGGGGTGGGTCTAAATTATGCCTAAGAGACCCCTTAGGTCTGTGGA
>NW_017729033.1:101774997-101796360 GCF_001723915.1 Gavialis gangeticus
GGGCGGCTCAATGCAGGAGCGCCCCCTACTGGCCCGCCTCACGTGGTGGAAATAGCGGTGGGATACGAATACCCAGCTGTTTTCCTGAGGTGGGATCTCTGCACCCACCACACAGCCCATGCCACTTGTGGCACCTGTGCTGAGAGTTATCCAGCCCTGGTTTAAATGAAACATTGACTTTAAGAAAATAGTCAACCTTGAAACAATACCAACAAACCAACAACCCCTGTGTTCATGGGTACTTAAGGCTGTGGTAGGAGCTACCCTGTCTAGGCAAAACATTAGAAGCAGAGAAATAAAAGGAAAAAGAACACCCTGTATATTTCTTTCTGGCTTCATCAGCCCTGCTGGAAACCTAACACATCCCAGATGCCATTATGTAAATTATTTCATCAGAGCTGTATATCTGGCTATCACATATTCCAAACATTTCTGAAATGATTCTATGTTAATATTGCTGAAATAGCTGACAAAGTGTTGTGTAAGAGTGCAAACTTGAGGATGTAGAGTTCCATGTTGCTTTTGAGTAGCTATTGAAGGTAAAGGTATGTTATCCTGATCCTCCATGATATTTAGCACCCATCTTCAAGATGCTTCATATAAACTAATGTATTGCTCACAAAATTAAGTAAATATTATTATACCCAGTTTATGGATGGGGAAAACTGAGTCAACCATTAGTTAAATGGAAAGCCTAAAGGCTGAAAGTTACCTTTACAAGAGTTAGAATTAAACCTCAGGCCTGGCTTCTCATTCTATCTCCAGATCAGAAGGCTATATTTTCAAGATTAGCCAGTGGCAACTTTTAGCTTGTTTGAGTTGTAGCTCCCTCTCAGAGGGAATCTCACATGCAGCTTACATGGAGGAGCTACTTTCTTTGAGCCTAATGGGTTCTTCATTTTAGCCTTTGCTGCATGTACACCCAGTATATTTGTCAAGAGGTTGTAGGATCCAGTATTTGGTTAAATTGATAGATCTGCCAACAAGTCATTCACAGATGCAACACAGGATGTTATAAATGAGCTGATAACAACAATGCAATGATCCCGGTTATATCTACACTGAGTTATCTGAGATGCAATACTGCAGTTATTTTCTACTCAGTAACAGAACTATTGATAAATAAATCTTTTTTTCATAGTACCAGTGTTTAGCTTGCAAGCAGAAATTAGGTGGAACAAATGTAGAAAATGCCAGCAGTACAATTAGCACAAAACAGAGATGTGGAGAGGAAAAGCCAGGGTAATAGAGATAGAAACAATCCCCCTGCAATGGCGTAAAACATGCTGGTTGCTTTCATATATATGAAACACACCTGTGTTCCTTGATAACTGTCATCTATCCTGAAAGTGTCATTCTTGGTAAGTCCCACTTTCTGGGCCATGATTTTGTACTATAATGTTACATAGACTATCTGTTGCTAGACACAGTTTCTTGGAGCTCACTCTTTGCAAGGGTCATGCTTTTGGAAATAAACTGAAATTCCCAAATATATATGATGGATATTTGGATAGACCACTGGCAGAAAGGAACATATCCTTGCTGACCTCTAAAAAACTTCATCAGTTACCCCAGTAGAAAGCATGGTCCTGTGGGTGTGCCATGAATTTTTGTTTTTGTAAGGAAGCAGAGGGTATACTGAGCAGTAAAAAAATATACTTTTAAAAACTACTTCTTGACAATCTGGTCCCATTTGGGTTTTGAACCCTTTTATCAGTCTTTTCTGGACAGTTTTATTACTTTGTCTTCCACTGAGCCTACACACTTGTTCTCCTTTGAAGTTTATTGTGATGAAGAAGTTATTTGTCAGTCCCCTTGAGCAGGGGAACCTGTTTACTACACAACTGATCCAGCTCATTCCCTGTTATGATTTGTGGAGTCAGTGCTTTAGTCATATAGAAAAATAATAGGCTCTTGCTTTATTTGCTAGCTTCTGTAGCATAGCCATGCAGATGTCAGTTTACTGAGCTCATTTGCACTTCTTCAGTACTGGTATATTGCCAAGCTCTGTAAAAATATTGTTTATTTTTTGTTTTCCACAGAGATTCTGTAGAAAGAATCTATAATGCATGTTTTACTTTCTCCCTATAATTTTTTTTCTCAGGAGTTGTATGAGATGCTATATAACTCCTGTTTTGTTTTGTTTTTTGTAGTAAAGTATTGTAGATATCTCTTAGATGCAAGATGTCTCAAAATGTGAAGATGGTATGTTTTGCCATCTCCCACTATTAAACTCAGCAGAACTCTGTTCTGTTACCTGGATATCTCTCCAATAAGGAAACTGGATTTAAGTTGCAGAAACATTCTGATCTCACAGATATGCCAAGCTCTGTGGAACAGAGGGTCTGGTCTGAGAGAGAGGGAGAACACCTAGCAGGATGAGAACATAACTTAAGTTGGAAGCATGTGCTTGAGACATTCAGTGGTTATGACACATTCCCTGGGGTAAGGAGACTCTACTTAGGTAGGAAGAGAACTTTGCCAAAGTGCATAAACCTGGCTGCTACTGCTTCATTCTGATGTGCCATTTGAATGCAACTTTAAGCCCAGCCTTCCCAAGTGAAGCCTTCCCATTGTTGAAACTGCTGAATACTGATTCTGAGAAGGGCGAAATATACTCCTTTTGCTGCAGATTTGTGCATGCCTTGCAGATTTAGGGCTTCAAGGCAGCTTAAAAGCTTATGCCACCCTAATGATGTAAAGCATCACAAATGCTTATCCTGCTCATAGACTTAATATAGCTCAAGCACATAAGCTGTTTTAAATTTTAAAATTATTAATATTCTTTCTGTGTATAGGTCTGTTAAATACAGACTCCAGGTTCTTTCATCTTCTCTGAAACAGATGAGGAGGACCAACGACCCGGTTTTCAGTCCCTCCTTCTTTTCACTCTCTGCTCATGAATTCCTTTAGTCTGATTTGTCATAACTAGTGTTGTCTGCCTGCCAGAGGGGAAGGAGAAGCTCAAGATTGGTGCTGTCTAGATCCAGTTACAGAGTGCAGTATGCTAGTTTAGTTGGGAGTACACTGTGCAGGTATATGTGCTGCATCTTTTTAAATCACAGGGCTGTGTAGGAAAAGTAAGTTTCAGTGGCACTGTGAGTATACCATGGCTGGAATTAATTTTAGAAAGGAGACTTCAGCAGTTAAAACTCAACCACATAGTCTCAGTTCAAACCACAGATAGACATCATTTTCTCAATGGTTAAACCAGATCTGGTCTTTGAGTCAATCTTGTCCTGTTTTTAGCCGATGCTGCTCAGGCTTTTATGAATTCATACCTTTTATGGGCTTATAAACATGACCTACAGATATTGTAAAGGCTCTCTAATAAACAGTTTGTACAATCCTTTAATCTTAATAGATGCTTTATAACTTGAACTATAAGTTGCTTTACAGTTCCTATAGTTCAGAATGTTATCTCATGCTTGTCCACTTTACAGTAATTTTATTGGATTAACCTGCAGAATGCTGTGGATGCTGGGTGTTGCTGTATAATAAACCCCACTGTCTAGTCCTTCAGTGATAACACAGCAACTAATAAATACCATAATACGGAGCTTAGGCTGTATCTCTAAAAATTCTGAGCTGCTTAAAAGCATTATATACTTCATCTGAGATCATTGTTGCTCAGTACTGCAGCTAGTTTTTCTTAGCAGTAGCTATGTTCCATTTCAAATAGCTTTGTGTAAGTGGATAGTATGTCCTGCCAATGAGGGAAAACAAGAATGAATTTGAAAGCAAGGAGTCAGTCAGGATAAGAACAAATTGTAATAAAAATCTGAAGAGGATGATGATAAAGGTTAAATTTTCAGTAAACTTACTCACATATAAGTAAAATGTGGCCTCTGCTTTTTTGCAACAGATCCTGTTTGAAAAATGTCCAGAGTAGTAAAGGGTTCTCTCCTTGGCTTTTTAGTGTTGAAATGCAGTAAATATTTTATTGTGACATGAATAGGCCCTGTGCACAGAGTGCATCTGGCACATTTCTTCTAGATAGAGAAGATAGTTAAATCGTGTCTTGTGTACAAGGCACTACTATTTTCTGCAATAAAAAATGGGTAATGTTATAGTGAAGCCGAAAGTCCCAGTAGGAAGCTGTCTCTGTGGAATTATAAATTATGTATGCCTTCACTGTATGGTTAATGCTAGCTCTTTCCAATCTTTTAACCCAAATTTCCCCACTGTCCCCAAAGAAAAATCTTTGACATGGATTTAGAAGTGCCTAAAGCCTATTCTAGTTTATATTACTAAATTCATAGGTTAAAACCTGGGTTCTGCTTTCACTCTGACTGAAATCCATCCATTTTGCAGAGAAGACTGGGGTGACCACATTTTCAAAATGCAAAGGAGGGGTACATGTCCCCCTTCCCCTGTGGGTGGCATGGCAGGAGCAGAGCCAAGCGGAGCCTGTGTGGGGTGGCAGGGAGGATGTTGGCTGCTCACTGTGGGCTCAGGGCTCCCCACGCCACTGCTTTTCCTCTGTGGGCCTCCACGGGCCAGCAGATGGGACCTGGTGCAGGACCTGGTGGTAGCAGCAGTACCAAGCCTGCAGTGAGCAGCCTCCACCTTCCCCTGACCCATGCACAAATCACTGGGGTGAGGGGCATGTGGCCCCCCTTCTCAGGAGTCCATGCAGTGGTGGGGGGCCAGCTCCCCTGCTGCCCCCTGGACAAGCCACCCATGGCTCCATCCCATTCCCCAGCTGGCCCCGCAGCCACACATTCTTTCCAGGCCTTGGGCCCCAGGCCCCACACACTGCTCTGCCTGGGCAGTGCTCTCAGCCATCAACCCTGACCCACTCCCTCCCTTACTGTGGGGGCCTTAATCTGCACCCCCTGCCACCCCTATACTTCCTCCCTGCCCATAAACTTACCTGCAGGCAGCTGAGGGAGTTGCTCTCCACTGCTGCCTGGCTGTATTACTGGCCATGTGCATGTGTTTGTGTGTCCCACTCCCCTTAGCCCCAAGCAGCCCCTTGCATGCTGGAACTCTGCCAGCCTACAAGGGAAACCTGTGGTTTTACACATTTTTATTCTTCAAAGGAAAAAATATGTGTTTTTCTTTGGCAAACAGAAAATCCGACTCCCTGCATGTGTTACTCAACATGATAGTTGAATGTGTTCAGGGGAATCCAGGAGAAATGCTGTCCCAGAGTCATTCAGCCCAGAAATGGGACATAATGTTTGTTTTGGGACTGTCCCACCTGATTAGGAGTGGGTGGTCACCCTAGAGAAGCCCCAAGGTAAACCACCCAAATGCTGATTGTCCTCCAGTGCTACGCCTTCAGAATGGGAAAGTTCTCTACATAGTTGATTGGGAAAGAATTTTAGAGTATTTGAAGCCCAAGAATAGGAGAGAGAGACAAGTACAGAATCATGAGTAAAACTGTATTGGTGAGAGTTGTACCAATGTACGTGTCATGTGCCTGCAGTTTATCCTGGGGTAGGAGTTTGCATAAGACAAAGAATCTATTACCTGTTTTCCTGCCACTTTACTGACAGGCACCATTTTATAGGATTTGTTTCATGGGACTAAGCTGTAGAAAGCCACCAAAAATATGTCATGTATTCAGACCCTAGGGCAGGGGTGTCAAACTCATTTGGCCCCATGTGATGTGAGCCTCACTAGCCAGAATGGGCACTGGATCTGGCATGCAGGAGACCCACAGAGTTCCCTCTCCCCTGCCAATTCATTCCTTCTTGGATTCAATGGTCTGGGATTCTGCTGCATAAAGTGCCTGCCCTGGGACCTACACTGCACATTGTGCTCCTCCCAGAGTGGTTGGAACTGGTGTCTCATATGGCTCATGTTCTGGACTGTCCAGAGCAGGCCCCACAGGATCTGAATCAGGCATGCAGGCGGAAGGGATCTTGGCCTGGCTTTATGCAGGGGCCAGTACTGGGGGCTGGATATTGTGGCTCTGTGGGGCCACATCCAGCCTGCAGGCCATATTTTTGATGCCCCTACCTTAGGAGGTTGCTCTAACTCAGGCTTCTTGCTCATTTTGTGTTTCAAGTCTAATTTTATAAAAAAAAAAAAAAAAAAAAAAAGAGCATTCCAAATTTTAAATAGTTTAAACTGCAGTCCACCAAACAATGTAGATTAGGAGATTTTTCTGTTGTTTTTTATTACAGTTAATTTAATAAATCACAAGCATTTCCATGTATGTCATGGTTTTGGAAATTATTTAAAATCTTTAATACAAGAGATCTGCCAAAATAATTTAGAGCTCTTTTAAATAAGAAGCTATCAGATGCCTTTGAATTCATCTGAGGTAACCCAGACGGTTCTGTGGAAATGTTATTAGAATAGTATTTGCACTCAATAGAAACACTACTCTCTAAGCTCTTATACTTGAAATTGCTTTTTCCCAGCCACTAATGCCATAACTTTGAAATAAAAGACACCAGTGCCAGGAAACTCTTATAAGAATGAATGATCTATGGCTTGTTCTGATCACTTATGGGATAGGATACGAGTCACAAAAGAACTGATCCTCCTTCCATTACAATGACTCACACAGCTCCCATGGCCTTGTATAGAAACAAGAATCACCATATGACCAGTATCTTGAATTTGTGTCTGTAGGTCAGGCAGACAGACAACCTGAATACTTGCTTTCACTTGCAATGTAGCATTGATATCCAGACGTGTGAAAAATTATGTGATCAATTAAAATCACAAGGCTTTTTATTACAAAATGGGGACTCTTTTGTCTTCCTATTTTTGAACCTTTATTGCTCTGCATCAGTTATCAATTTGTTCTCTGAAGCAATGAGAATTACAAACTAGCTTTTTGTTTTCATTGAAAGCTGAGATTCTCCTGTTATGGGACTACTATGGAAACCTGTATTTGAAAAGCACCAAATAATGCAAACTGTGTAATAAAATGGTGACAGCCATGGAGAGGCCTGCGAGTGTTAATCACACTAGATGATGGATTAGAATCTCAGCTGGTATAACCTTAACTGTCAAAGTCATTGTAACTATATTGGCTGCCAGCAAATGAGATTCTGGTCAAAGAAGTCAGATGCATCTGATTATCAAGATTGATCATGTTGGTCTTGCACTGGTGTTTTTGTTTGATTTATAAAGCATCTTCTCTCCAGTTCAGTTTTGAAATGTGCACATAGGATTGTTAGATCCTGACTCCACACAGCGCCCAATGACTAGGGAGACGACGTTCCAATTGCTTATGGATCCCGGTACTCATTACCCAGAGCAAGCAGGGAGCAAACACCTGCACACATTGCTCACAACAGCTTTATTCAGAACTGAGACAGCTTCAGGCAAGCTCCCTCACAGACACACAGCCTGTGAAACCAGGGGAGCAGCCCCGAACCATAGTTCTTTTCCAACATTTATAGACCTTGGTTCATACTTATTAACATTTACTCTGCCTATGATCCTCCTTCAGTTCCACCCATTTCTCCTCCCATATCAAGCTCCGCCTCTGTTCACTGTTTGCTTCCTTAGCCTGGTATTGCCTATACATTTCATTCATTTACATGCTTCTCTGCTAAGAGCGCATGGATAAGACTTTGACCCCCATCTTCTCCCAGTTAACTGTGGTTTCTTGCTGGTTCTTTCTATTTTCTTGCTGACTTCAGACCTTCTCCAAGGCCGTACTTTTGCTTTATACCCTAATGATAGCCATTGGTTTGTATCCTATTTTTACACAACACATCATGAACTTTGAATCCTATCCTTTTGTTAGGAATCTGCTTACTTAAGCATTAGCAAAGTTAGTTACTTTTAATATATCCAGCCTTGTGACCAGCAGCTTTTGCTGAGAAACAGGAAAAAGCCTTCATTCAGCTGCATGCTCAGTGCTCCCCAAGATCCATATTATTACCCTAACAAGGACAATTCTCACTAGCCACTAAATAGTTACCTTGGCCAGCACTGGGCCATTTTGTTTTATTCCCTATAAAAACCCTTTGCTGGATTTTGCAGATTCAGTGTTCATCTTGTCAGCAACAGCAGCTGCTTTGTGCTGTGCTGACTCTGCATGTTTGAAGAGCACTACTTTGGAAATTGTCTTTGCCATTCCCAGTAAAGGAAGTGATTCTCCTGTGGAGCTGGTACAGAGCGCATGTCATTTCATTTTTATCACCATTGAAATGCATCCAGGACCAGTCATGAAACCACCAAATATGGAAATATTTCTCTGTGGCTTGGATAATGTGCCTGTGATTGAGCAATGAAAGATCAGGCTTGATTTGACAATAGCTTGAATATCTAATTCATTATTGCTAATGCTGGAAATTTCATTTAGCTGACATCTGTTTTGCCAACAGTGAGAGAGAACTTTTTTTTCCGGCCCTTTTCTGGTGTTTATCAGGATTGAGTAGCTAGTATAAGTTGCCATCTCTATCCTGAAACAGAAATCATGCCTCTTTATAACCACTTTGGGTGCATCTGCATGAGTGGGAATGTGCATTTCCCCAGGGACAAATAGCAATTGCACATATTTGTGCCTCTGCTAGTTGTCCCCTGGCACTCCCCTGCATGCGTGCACTGGTGTGCAGCAAATTGCTTTAGGTGGGGTAGGGGTGGCTGGGACCAGCACCCAGGCTAGCCAAAGACACACTCTCTGGCTACTGGCCAGGCTCCACATGCCAGGAGGACCCCAGAACCCCAGGTAAGGCTGCCAGGGCCAGCCGAGGTGCTGGCACCAGCCTTCCGGACCTCACCTGGGGCAATTTACCATGTACCAGAGCGCACGTGCCAGGGCATTCCCTGGGGACAGCTAGCAGTGGCGCAAATACACTGCTGCTATTTGAACCCTGGTGTGACAGGAGTATCTCTGCTAGAGCCTTTCTATTGGTGGCTCCGCCCTCCTGTTCTGGGCTAACTGCCTGCTTACTCAACTGCCATGTCTTGATCTTAATTGATTGAGTGATGTAATTAGCGGGAGGCTGCCCACTTTATACGCCCCGGTGCCAGGGGGCGCTATCTGCGAATCCTTTTCCTCCCCTGCACCGCAGCCCAAGCCTCGCAGATGGTACCGACAGGATTTTGACCTGGGCCCTGCTGTGATTTGGCCCTCTCCTTTACCTCCCTGGGGCTCCTTGCTGCCCCCCTTCGCTCTGGGGCTCCTCGCTGCCCCCTAGCTCTGGGGATGGGGCCAATGCACCCCAAATGCTGTGCCCACTCTGACGCCAGGACCCCCACACTGCTGTGGAGTCCCTATGAGGCCTCCTCCAACCCCTAATAGCCTCACCCGGTCCTCCGGTTATAACAGTAAACACAAAAACACAAAGCCCCTGGGCTAGAACATAAAACTAAACCGTCTGGTCAAAACAACATTCTATCCCTACTGGGAAAATACTCCAACCCATAGCAGCAACCAGGGGATGTTCCCAGTCCCATTTCTCTTTTTGGGGTTTTTTGTTGTTCTCCCGCCCTGGCGGGGGGTCGGGCTAGAAGATCTACTAGGTTCCTTCCGACCCTTAATCTATGAATCTATGAATCTATGCAGTTGATCTTGTCCTTTCTCTTTCTGCATTGGCCAAGCTCCCCAATCCTTGGCTGCCAGAGGGGAACTGCTCTCCTGGCCTCATGCCTGGGCTTAAGATGGGCCAAGCCCTGCCCCTTCCTGTTAGCTGGTTCCCTTGGTTGCCCTAGCAACCAGCACCTGTGCTGCCCTGGTGACTGGCAGTTGAGCTTCCCCCTTCTCACCACTAGGGATTTCTCCCAAGCCATTTCTGCTTTCAGGCGCTGGGCACCCGAGTGCCCTGCTACACCTGGGGAAATGCACAGGTACACTCATGGGGGCACACCCTCTAGTGCTACTAGAGGAGCTTAATATATGAACTGGAAACAAAAGCAGGTGTTCCTGAAATGTACTCAGGGTGTTGTCTTTTAATGGCAGCTCTGGAGAGGAAAGTGTCCTCCTCTGCTATAACAGAGAGGCTATATCATAGGGAGATAAAGTGTAATCTTTTTCAAAAGGAAAGGGATTAGTACTAATGCATCTTTTAGTTCAACAGAATGCTGTATCGTGTAAGAGGACCCTAAGTGATAATTTTTATGGCCAACAGATCCATCTGTCATAACCAAGTGACTGCTTGGTTTCTCTTCTTTTTAAGGAGCATGTGCATCTCATTTGCTTACTTGAACAGTTCAGTGGCTTCCATCACAATAGTGTCTGAAACCCTCACAAATCTAAATGACTTCTTTCTTAGTGTTTCCATAAGGTGGAGATCAGAGAGAATAAGTGAATTGCCCAAGGCAGCACATAGGAAGCCTGTGGCAGAGCTGTGTTAAATTACTGTTTTAGGATGGTTCTATGGGTAAGGTATTTTCTCAAAAGGGAATGGCCATTTGTGCAGGGGTTTCTGAGAAGCTGCACCTCAGAATGCTGACAAGCAACACTTGTGACATGGGTGATACTGTGTGTGTGTTAAGGTGCAGTGGGGTGAAAACTGCAAGCATGGGAGCCCCTGCTGAGGCCACAAAGTGTGCTAGGTTTCAAGGAGATAGGTGCAGGGTTTTCTGGGAAACCGCATCTCAGGCTATTGAGAAGCAAAACTCATGACATGGGTGACAGAAAATAGGCCAGTTCAAACAATGCTGCCTTTTATGCTGTTTTTCCATCCCTCCCCCAGAGCACTGGGATTGGAAAGGACCTCAGGGAAGGATGACAGTCACTGGCCAGCTACACACAGTCAATATGAAAGTAGTCCTTTGCACCTCTTCCCCCTTCCTCTCCTTAGTTTCTGGTTCCCTGCAGGCAAGCCCAGCTTGAGCTTCGAAACTTGAAACTTTTTGAAACTTTCCAAATGTTTTGACTGCCCTTATTTCATTTCATTTAATTTCATTTCAATTTCTCTGTTTTAAGCTCGAAACGGGTCCAAACAGCATTGAAATAAGACAAATGGCAAAATTTTACACAGCCCTTAACCGTAAGACCTCTATTCTGGGGAAGGTCTTAGAAAAGATTATCAAAGAGGCCATTCTTAACTGACTGGCCGATGGCAGCATCCTGAGGGATAGCCAGCACAGGTTTGTTGTGGGTAGGTCTTGCTTGACCAATCTTATCTCCTTTTATGATCAGGTGACCTATCATCTGGACAAGGGAGAGGTGATTGAAGTCATATATCTTGACTTTAAAAAAGCCTTTGATCTGGTATCCCATGATCACCTCTTGGCAAAACTGGCCAACTATGGCCTCAGGTTTGCCATGATCCACTGGCTGGGGAATTGGCTCCATGGTTGGATCCAGAGGGTGGTGGTTGACAGAAGACAATTGTCGTGGTGTCCTGTGACCAGTGGGGTCCCTCAAGGCTCTGTCCTTGGACCAACACTATTCAACATCTTCATTAATGATGTGGACATTGGTATCAGAAGTGGACTGGCCAAGTTCATTGATAACATGGGGTCAGACTCAGTGATCTGCTCAGGTCCCTTCCGACCCTACCAACTATAAAACTATGACACCAAACTCTGGTGTAAAGCGTCCACACCTGAGGATACGAGGACAATCCAGGTTGACCTTGACAGGCTCAGGAAATGGGCAGATGAGAACCTGATGGTGTTGAACACTGAAAAATGCAAGGTCCTCCAGCTTGGGAAGAAAAACCCACAGCACGCTTATAGGCTTGGCAATGCTACGCTGGCTAGCGCTATGGATGAAAAGGACTTGGGGCTCATGATTGACCACAAGATGAACACGAGCCTTCAATGTGATGCTGCGGCCACTAAAGCGAGCAAAATGCTTGCTTGCATCCATAGATGCTTCTCAAGTAAATCCCGGGACATCGTTCTCCTGTTGTACTCTTCCTTGGTGAGGCTGCAGCTGGAGTACTGTGTCCAGTTTTGGGCTCCACAATTCAAAAAGGATGTGGAGAAGCTTGAGAGGAGAGCCACATGCATAATCAGAGGTCAGGAAAACTGACCTTATGATGAGAGGCTGACAGCTGTGGGACTCTTCAGCCTGGAAAGGCGCAGGCTCAGGGATGGTCTGGTGGCCGCCTATAAGTTCATCAGGGGTGCTTACCAGGATCTGGGGGAACATCTGTTCACCAAAGCACCCCAGGGGATGACAAGGTTGAACGGTCATGAATTCCTTCAGGACCATTTCAGTCTGGACATAAGGAAGAACTACTTTACAGTCCAAGCCCCTAAGGTCTGGAATAGACTGCTGCCGGAGGTGGTTCAAGCACCTGCTTTGAACATGTTCAAGAGAAATGTGGATGTTTATCTTGCTGGGATCCTGTGACCCCTGCTGATTCCCTGCCCCTGGGGCAAGGGGCTGGACTCAATGATCTTCCAAGGTCCCTTCCAGCCCTAATGTCTATGAAATCTATGTCTATAAGATGTATTTTCCACCAACCATCCAAATGCTTAATGTTGTCATGCTTGTTGGCACAGGATGTAATAACCAGAGAAATCTTTAGTCAAGAGACATGTGCTAGTTATGCTTTACCAGCAGCATCTTAGCAACATGACTTTTGGGAGATGCTGGAAATTATATTGAAGTCAGATGCTGGTAAAGATTTGTTATGAAACATTTTCTCGCTGCACTATAAGTTGCCATTGCAGTAGAATATGTTGCTGTTTGTATCTCAGTTGCCCCAGCCAAGAGAATCTGAGAGCAATTTAAGGTGTGATAAATTGGTGCTGTTTAATTTTCAGCCAAAGAATAAATCAAATATAATGCAGGCAAGAAACCCAGAGCAATGAAAACCCTGAATGACAGGACAGGTATACAAGGAAAAAGTACTCATGATTTTGCCAAGTTATTTATTTAAACTGGAAGAATGTTGAGCACTGGTCTTCTCTTCCAAGTTTTCACATGGAAACTCTTCAAGTGAGTATCACTAAAGAGATTGGGTGTATAGCTCCTAAGCCTGACCCATTGCCATCTTGATCACTTGGTTTGAAGAGTTTGATTAATGCATTCATTAAAGTTACAAATAAAATGGCAGTTTTGCTCCTCTGTCTGAGATCTAGGAACCATGAGATGAATTGAGAAAACCCTACAAGGAACCACATAAAAAGCCACCCCAGAACCTGGGAAAATCTCTGTGGGTCATCTCTGGGGAACATGGCTTGGGGGGAGCGGGGAGTGGCTGAATGCACATGTACTTCATTAGTGCCTAAAAAATGTCAAGCGGATTTACAGATTACCTGAACAAATGTGCTGGGTAGTTGGCTACAAGCCCACTTAACTCTTACACTGCTGGTTAATTTAGCCCAATGTATATTGATTTCTATTAGGGATATGCAAAATTTTGATGGGTGTTTTGTTTCAAAGCTGTTTCAACACTGTGCCAGGGGCACAGGACCAGGAATGGGGGGAGCCTTGCCCAGAGGCAAAACCCCAACCGAAGAAAAGAAAGGAAAAAATAATAAGTTGCCTGTTCAAGGGGCTGGGAGGAACAAGGAAGCTTGGGGCGAGAAACCGCTTGCACGGTTTGTAAGCCGCACCCATATACAGCTGGGGCCAAGCGACGTCATGAGGAGACGCCACCCGGCGGAGATGAAAGGGGGCTGTGAAAGCATGGGAAGGCTGTCGAGGGCTGGAGAACTGGTAGGAACCCACTAGCTAGGAGGGGACCAGCCGCGGCGGACGGCAGCCAGTAGCAGCAGCGGCAAGGGTGGTGACAGCAGCTGCGGAAGCGGCAGAAGCAGCAGGGGATCCCTGACTTGGGGAAGACCGGCAGGGATCAAGACCACTGGTGGAGAGGCCGGCAAAGGCAGCCGCAGCAGCGACTGCAGCAGCAGGAGCGGTGGGAGATCCCCGAACTGAGGATTGGCAGGGATTGAAGATGCCGGCAAGGAAGCTGGCTGTGGTAGCCGCAGTGGCAGCAGCAGGAGCAGTGGGGAACCCTGAGCTGGAGAAGCCCAGCGAGAGCTGAAGGAGCTGGCGGAGGGACCCGTGGTAACTCCAGGGAGAATTGGCGGCCAAGCCTAATCATAGACACCAGGGGCCATACACTCGAGTGGAGACAGGGTTGGGAGAGGGAAAGAGAGGGACCCCGACTGGGGGCGAGGCTCAGGTCCCGGTCCGTAGGGTACCCCAGGCTAAGGGCAACGTGGGTGCTAAGGGTGTACGGAGTTCATGGTGGGTGCTCTGTTTCCTTCAGGGTCCTTCTCCTCTTCATTTCCTTTTTGGTTACACCTCACCAGTAGCCACGGTGGTCGGTTTGTTTATTTGGTGTCACGACGGGTGTTTCAGGGAAGAGGGGATTAGGGTCAAGGCAGTGGCGGTGGTCCCCTATAGGTTCTGTGTATTTCCATCCCCTTGCTGAGGGTAGATAAGCAAAGTCTTCAACTCCAGGCAAGGGTGGCTAGGACCCTGTGGAAGGGGAGAGTGAGAGGCTGCACAGGAGCATACTGGGAGCAGGCGCTAAGGGCACCAGAGAAGACAGGCCTGAAAGCCGAAGGTATCCAGGCCCACCCACCGGAGTTTGGCTGGGGCCTAGGGTGGTCACCGTTGTGAGGCAACACAGAGACCAGGGAAGACACCTGTGGGTCTGGCTGCAAAACTAGACATGGAGGCCCGTCTCAAAAGGGTGGCATTGGCTGGGGTGTAGGGGAAGTTGGAGGCTCGGGAGCCTCTGCCAAGACGCACGACAGCCCTGGAGGCAGCTCCGAAGGGGACCCCCTCCACTGAAGAACCATTCGAAGTCATGGCAGGCGAGTTAGGGGGTCTTCTGGAAGACAACTGAGGTATCCTCTGGGGTTTGCATGTGGGACCCTGGCAAGCAAGATCAACTGCTTGGGCAAAAGCAGTGCGGGAGTGCACAATAGAGCGGAGGCGGGCACAAACACATTTTGAGCTTGAAACAACGAAATCAACATGAAACAGAAGGCTTTGAAACAGCTTTGAAATGAAATGAGGGCACTCGAAACATTTTGAAAGTTTTGAAACATTTCAAGTTTTGAAGCCGGGCTTGCTTGCAGCTAAACGGAAACTAAGGCAAGGGCGGGGGAAGGACTGATGTGATATTGACATCTAGCTCCCTGTTCGATTCCCCAGCTCTCTGATCACTTCCTCCAGCTCTCTGATCATTTCCCCAGCTCTTCCTGGGGAGCGCAGGCTCCCAGATCTGTGTGCAGGGTTTCAGCAGGCTGCCACAGTGGCAGTCTGCTGAAACTCTGTGCACAGATCTGGGGCCTGCCCACCCTGGGAAGAGCTGGGGGTTGGATTCCCCAGCTCCCCAATCTTTCCTCCAGCTGTCTGATCACTTCTCTCAGGTCTTTCTGGGGGGCGCAGGCCCTTGGATGATGTGGGATGACAGCAGACTGCCGCTGCCAGCTGATGGTGACAGCTCTGGGCTATTTCCCCAGCCGGCAGCAGCAGCCTGCTGAAACCACGCACGCAGATCCGGGGGCCTGTGCCCCCCAGGATGGCTGCGGGGCTGTTCCTGACTCATTCCAGGGGGTGCGGGCCCCCGGATCTCCACCTGGGATGACAGCAGGCTGCTACAGCCAGCTGAGGCCAGTGCCAGGCACAGCCTGTGCCAAGCACCAGGAAGATTGGTGCTGCTGATGGCCTCAGCCTGCAGCAGCAGCCTGCTGTCATCCCACATGTAGATCCAGGGGCCCACACCCCCGGGGAGGGCTGTGGGGCTGTGCCAGACTCCTCCCAGGGGGTGTGGGCCCCCAAATCTGCACACAGGATGACAGCAGGCTGCCACTGCCGGCTGGGGCCAGCGTCAGCACTGGGTGCTCCTTGGTGCTTGGCACGGGCTGTTCCAGGCAGACTCAGGTGCTGGCACTGGCCCTGGCCAGCAGCCGTAGCCTGCTGTCATCCTGCATGCAGATCTGGGGGCCCATGCCCCATGGGAAGAGTCTGGCACAGCCCTGTAGCCCTCCCAGGGGGGCGTAGGCCCCCAGATCTGAGTGCAGGATGACAGCAGGCTGCAGGAAAGTGATACGAGTTTTGTTTTGAACAGTTTGAGGTATAGTTTCCCAGAAACCCCTGCACATATCTTCTTGAAATGTGGCAAGCTTCATGCCCTCAGAAGGGTCTACCAGCCTTGCAATTTGCATTCAAATCAGGCAAGAAATGACAAAGTTATAGGGCATGATTCCCCATTATTGCCCATGAGTGAAATGTCAAAACAGCAGAACAGTTTCGACAAAACAAAATGTAACAGTGCTTCAGAACAGCTAAATGAAACACTGTCCCTTCAATATGGCAAAATGGAAGTCGAAACAAAGTGGTGCTGTTTTGCACAGCCCTAATTTCTGTGTTTTTGAAATACTGACAGGACCAGAGTTTCAGCATGATATTGTTATTTGTGTGTATTAGGTTAAGGAGCTAAAGCTAATCTATATAATATCAGCATAAGGCAGGAATCTCTCCATTGAAGGTGATGAAATTTGTTCATATTTTATGCCAGGATTAGTAAAATTAAAAATGATCTCTTTATAATAGGAAGAGAAAGGGATAAAATCTAACCTAAAAGAAAATGAGAATGAGCAAGGAAAGAAGTTTTCTTCATCTTTTGTTTGTAGTTTGGCAGGGTGGTTTGTCACATGGACTTGCTCTTCCAGGATTGTGTGGGAAGCACAGCATGCTTGCTGGTTACTACCACAAGCATGTGGAGGCTTCTGAATGTACCACGCTTTCCCTTTTAGCACTGACAGTCAAGGGCCTCTTGTTTTGCTGTTTGCTCTTTCTTTAGCTCATGCCTTAAATGAAACTCAGTGTACAATACAACCATTAGTGCAAGGTAACGGCCTTGGTGAGATAAATATACAGTCTACAGTGCATATTGTCCCAAGCCCTTTAGAAATGCATTTCAGCCACCTATAGAAACAGTTAATGGAAGAAACCAGCAAAGCTCTTGGTTGCCATGGGTTTTGCTTAGTGCTACTGCCTGAGCTATTGAGCGCTGCCCTGCTGCTTATTTTATTACAATTTCCAGTTTACTCAGAAAAACTTTTTCCCCCTCTGCTTTTTAAAGTGTTCTTTAGAATTGTTCAGCAAGGCAGAGTGGAAAGGCAGAGTCTGAAATTGCCAAAAACAAAAGAAATGGGGATTGGACACTATAATTAAATACTGCAAGCACATACAGTTGTATAGATCATTATGGCTGCTGAGGAGCTAGCAAAGAGACAATTATAATACACTGGAACAAATAATACATGGATGTTTTTAAGGAAAAACAAAAGCAAAATGACTGCAGAAATGTAAAATCAACTGATTTGTACATAACTTGGACTTTGAAAGGGCAGAAATTGATATTTTGCTTTCATATTTTAAAATACAGTCTTCATTAGCTAAGACTTCAATTTAGGCTTTTATATAACCTGTCAACACTGACAAGTGCAAACTGATGCACCTGGGGAGGAACAACCGGCACCATACCTACAGGTTGGGGAACTCCCCTCTTGTCATCACGGAGGTGGAAAAAGATCTTGGAGTCATCATTGACTCCAAGATGAACATGGGTCAGCAGTGTGGGGAAGCAGTCAGGAAGGCCAACTGTACCTTGTCATGCATCCACAGATGCATCTCGAGCAGGTCCAAGGAGGTGATCCTCCCCCTCTATGCGGCACTGGTCAGGCCGCAGCTGGAGTACTGCATCCAGTTCTGGGCGCCGCACTTCAAGAGGGATGTGGACAACATGGAGAGGGTCCAGAGGCGGGCCACTCGTATGATCAGGGGGCAGCAGGGCAGTCCTTATGAGGAGAGGCTACGGGACCTGAACCTGTTCAGCCTCCACAAGAGAAGGCTGAGGGGGGATCTAGTGGCATGTTACAAACTAGTCGGGGGGATCAGCAGGCACTGGGGAAGTCCCTGTTCCCCTGAGCACTGCCAGGAGTGACCAGGAATAACAGTCACAAGCTGGTAGAGGGTAGATTTAGGCTAGATATCAGGAGGTGCTACTTCACGGTCAGGGTGGCTAGGGTCTGGAACGAACTTCCAAGAGAAGTGGTGCTGGCCCCTACCCTGGGCGTCTTTAAGAGGAGGTTAGATGAACACCTTGCTGGGGTCGTTTGACCCCAGTTATCTTTTCTGCCATGGCAGGGGGTCGGACTCAATCTACTTAGGTCCCTTCCGACCCTAGAAACTATGAAACTATGAACTCTGATACTGCTGGATTGGTTAAAGACAATTTCCATAGGCTTTAAAATGAGAAGAATGAAAAATTCAGTTACATCTGAAGTGGGCCTTGGCAGTATTATGCTTGATTATTTATTTGTATTGCATTAATACTTCGGATCCTCAGCTGGGGACCAGAACTCCACTGTGCTAGGTATGGCACAAGAACAGAACAAAAAGGTGGAAACAGTCAATTTTAATTACATAGGTTGACTTGAAAGATCTAAGTGGTCCCTAATAAATTCCAGCAGAGTGGGGTGGGTGGTTCCTTTAGCATGTCAGTATTTTTAACTTAATTAAACTTGGTGATTTATGGGTGTTATGTTATATTTCTGTAAGTACCCACTTACTGCCTGGTTGTGAAATTATGTAATATATATAGCAATACATATGTGATAGTTATAGGCATGCAGTATTCATGGAATAATTGTAGAACATTCAGTAAAAAGAATTTATAATACACTTTGATTTCACCTGCACTCCACCTTTATTTTTTTTTTCATGTTTGTTCCCTTATTTTTCCAAGGCTAAGTACAGATGTTCAAAAAGCTGTGGCAGAAGTTCTTTAAGTATTGTGCTTTGCTCAAAGTGCTCTAAATTAGGTTGTAAGCAAACGGAACAGACATTCATTGTTTGTTGAGGCAAGCTCAGAGCCTACTTGCACTGGCTAAGGCCAGCAGGCTGGGAGTGCTCCCACATGCCTTCTAGGAGGCTGCAGGAGAAAGCTGGACCCAGCTGAGCAGCCAGGCACCCCTGACTGGCTAGTGTGGCCCTGCCCCCCCCACTATCTGGCTGCTGTTGGTGCTGGAGGGTTGGGGGAGGGAAACAAAGCCCCCCTGCCATGCAGGTCCCCCCAGCTTGCTGGCTAAGGCCCTGGGGGGTGGGGGTGGGGAGCTGGCCAGGTAAGTACAGTAGGAGGTCTCTGTTCCCCCCTTTCCCCACTTAGATCCCAGTGTAGTGAAAAGCCATGTGCAGTGCCAAACTGCAGACTCGAAGAGGCTGGGGCAGGCATGGGGGGAATGGAGCCCCCCTGCTGCATGCCCACCCCCCAAACTTGCTGGCTTGGGTCTTGGGGGGACCAGGCCAGACCCACATGGCAGGGGGGTTCTGTTCTTGCCTCAAGCCTGCCCAGCCTCCTGATGGTTGCGGCTTGGAGCTGCATATGGTGGCTTTTCACTGCAACAAAAACTAGGGGCAGGCAGGGGAGAGAACAGAGCTCTCCTGCTGTGTAGGCCTGACCTGTCCCCCCCACCCCGAGACCCGAGCCAGCAAACAGGGGGGAGGGTGTGCAGGCAGAATAGCTCTATTTCCCTCGTCCTGGCCAAGGGGAGAGGAGGCAGATCCTTTTCTGTCTCCTGTTTGTGAAAGCCCCAAGGGTGGGCTGGGCCAGTGCTTTCTCGGAGCAGATGAGCACCAGCTGAAGTGAGCATGCTGCCTTGCAAGGGGCCTTGGGATGCCAGTTGGGATGTGGTACAGACATTTGATGAAGTGCTATAACTTAAAGCACTTGAGTCTGATACCACATCCATCCAAGGTTGACTTAAATTGGGATCCACCATTTTTAAAGGTGCTACGTACCATGAATGTCTGTTCTGTTACAGCTGTAGAAAGCTTTCTGTGTGCTTATCGAGCCATAAGTGTAACATCTCTACCTAACCCAAATGTAGAATTTCACCCTCCCCTACCCCGTACTGTATTGATTTGAGGTGCCTATACAACTGACAAGTTGAAGACATACTTTCTTGCTTGTTTATATTCACCTCTGCTTTTAGATACACAAATGAACAAAACACCCCCCCCCAAGAAAGCTCTTTATTTAATCTAGGGTTAGCTGTCTCTTATCAAATTTGTACGTGGTCACAGTGATCCATACCCATGACCTCAAGGCTTAATGACTTTAGTGGAATGTACATAGAACTACAAATGCTGAGCTTAAAAAGTTCCAGCTGGTTCAGAAGATAACAACCTGCTTATTCAGCAACACAAACCATTGAGAGTGCATCACTCTTGTGCTCTGCTCTCTTCACTAAGAGGATGGAGAAATTGCAGGTACTTATCTCACCTCAGTTCTGAGTCAACTGTCCCAGGTAATGTAAAGGATGGCTTATACTTCTATGACTTTGACCCCCCCACAACAGTGGAACAAAAGCAAGACTTGTTTAGGCAGAGCTTATTGACCAGTGGTTTGGTCAATAAGCTTTGGAGCATACTCTAGGAAGAATGACTGCAAATACAGCCTCTTCAGAACAAAATGTTATATCCCCTTGATTCAATTCAGTCTTTCGCTAATAACCTTGCTAAAGCCACATGGATATACTTGAAAGTCAATCCTCACAGAAATGAAAATTTCTACAGAGCATGGAAGAATGATAGGGACTTTCTTGTGTTTGTTTCAATATGCTTGAGGGAGTCAGATACCAGGATGATGAGAAAGGTATAAGAACACAGACAGACATGAATATGAGTTTAGTCAGGGGAGGATGACTCATTATTCTGTGGAGATTCCTTTATTTTAAATAGCCCTAAAGGAGAAATGGCTGGAGCTAGAGAGCTGACAGATGTCTAATTGTCTATGACATTGCATTCATTTATGAAGAGTACCTTTAAAAGACAGATTTGACTGATTTATGAATTTTTAGGGAAAAATAAACATACTGTATGAGTGAATGTGATGCTTTGAATGATGATATTAGTAAGCTTGGAAAGTGTCCAAGCAAAGAAGGTCACATTCTGTATATGTGTTTGAGTATAGCAGCTCACTTTACCATGTGCTCATGGGTTTAAGTTGTATGTGAAACACCCACTCCAACATTTCTAAACTTTTGAGTGCATAGCTGTGTATCCTCAGGTCCCCATGTTGCAATGCCTTATACTTGCACATGCAATTATTCACATTAACGTAAGGCATTGTAAGGGGCTTTGTAAGAAGTGTATGTAGTATAATGTATAAAATATTATTTAGCTTGTAAATTATTTGGCAAGGGACTATGTATTCTGTGCTTGTACAGTGCCTAGTACAATCAGGCTTCTGTTTTTGGTTGATTCTTGGACACTATCCTAGCAAACATGATTAACAAAAGCCTATCTGCTAATACATGCAGAGTTAAGTGAAGATATTTTCTGCTTGGCATTTTGTAATACATGTATTTTGGAAGCATAGTGTTGTTCATAACTTCCACGGGAAAATCAGATGGTTCCATTGTAAGTAGCCCTCCTTTACTTTGTCATCTGCTGGTGAAGTTAGTTAAATCATGTGTAGTGAAATAAGGATGCTTAGTATCCAGTGCCCT
>NW_017729033.1:101801360-101803687 GCF_001723915.1 Gavialis gangeticus
TGTTACTTTACTTTGTGATTAGTTTCCTAAGGAAAAAAGGGGCCTCCCAAGATTGCAGCAGGAGGCCACGAGGAGCTCTAATGGCTTAACAGCCGATTAAGTGTCTGTTCCTCAATGGTAGGAGCTTGGCCAGTTACTTCTGCAAGATTATTCTGCTTTCAGATTTAAGAAATATGGAAAAAGTATAAACATAAGGTGGAGGATGTAGGGCAGAGTATGAGACAAGGGGGGTTGCATCACAATTAACAAAAGTTTAATCTGTAATGAAAATAGTTTATTTATGGCAATGTTCAGTACATGCTGAATGCATTTACACAACATGCTTTATTGTTCATTAGACTAATCTAATGAGCAGTAAAATGTCACTGTCTACATGTGCACAGCAATTGCTGCACAGTAGATAAATCTAATGCTTTATTTTCTAGTACAGGTTTCCCTTGCTTTATGCGGGTTCTGTAAGTGTGAATTTGCTCTTATGGGATGACCTTTTTTATACCAAAAATTCATTATATGCGAGATAAGTTCACTCTTATGCAATCAGTGTGGTAGAAGCCCACAGTCAACTGCTTTGTGCAGTGCATTGTGGGAGTGATGTGCACCAAAATACAGTCTTCTGTGTGGATCTGTGCTTCTCGCTCGTTGTCTGTGACATGTTTCTGTAGGTGCCATTATGATTGTGCCCTGTGCTTGTGTGTACTGTCTGCTATTGGTAAATATCAAAATTGTCTTGTAAAAGTGGTAGAAGTGGGTCTGGGAGTCAGTATAGTTGAGGTCTTGGAACATATCCCTATTTGTTGCATTGTAAAGGGGGCAGGGAGAACTGTCTCGACTCAGCAAGACACTGCCTCCTAGGCAAGTGGAGATTGAGGCAAGTCCCCACACCCCCCACCCCACATAGATTAGGGCTTCCCCCTGATCTGGAACAGCTAGGGCTGGTGCCCAGGGAAACCTGGAGCTCCCACTGGATGCTGCAGAGGGACAGAGCAGGGCAGGAACAGCCCTGGATTGGGCTGCTCCTGTTGGGTGCAATTTGCTCCCAATGTGACTGCATGTGTAGATGTGTGCCCAGGAGCATTTTTATGAACCTGAACTTTCTGCAGAGAAAATTCAGGCACACTAATTGGATGTGTAGACAGGCCCTCTGTGATGCCGAATTTCAAGTAACATTTATGGATCAGCTCCCTCAGCAACTGCACATTGCCCTCTGACAGTTTGACATTACTCTTCCTGTACATTGTTACTGACTGGTTGTTCCTGGCTTGTTCTAGCTGCTGTTAACTTATTAGAAAGAGCTTCTTGTTTTACAAGCCTGTCATTATGAAGGAGGACCAAAGTTTGGTTGGCATGAGTGAGGCAACAGGCAGGAACAAAACATGTATATTTTTGTAGGTAACATTACTCTATGTATTGTGTGTAGCTTCTTTTGCCAGCAACTGGAAAATTACAGTTTTCTGGTAGACTGGGTAAAGAGGGGTCCTAGACAATTAGAGGCTGCCAAAGGTATAGAAGGAGAAACTAGAGGCTCAGAGAGAGCTTTGAAGAAGGAACAATGTTTTGGGAGACTGGAAAAGCTGGAAGAAAATAATCTGGGGCAGGAAGCAGGAGATGTAAGGACTGAAGTATCTGAGTACCTTGGGCTATCCTCTTCTCTTAATGGAGCATATTTTTACCCTGTCCATTTAGAAAGGAAATGATCCCTAAAAGATATTTACATTCCTTGGGCGCGTCCAGATGAGCATGCACGTGCCTCTTGCCCCGTCTCAAAACCCTTTGAGATGGGGCAAGAAGCATGTGTGGGAATGAAAAAAGGTTCAGTGCGGGGAGAAAATTAGACCCCTGAATATCTAAAAAAATGGAGTTTAACAAAGCAAGGCAGGGCTTCCTTCCTGGAAGAATATTCATAGATTCATAGACATTAAAGCTGGAAGGGACTTGGGAAGATCATCGAGTCCAGCCCTCTGCCCCAGGGGCAGGAAGTCAGCAGGGATCCTAGGATACCAGCAACATAAATATCCAAATGTCTTTTGAAGGCGTTCAGAGTAGGTGCTTGAACAACGTCCGGTGGCAATCTATTCCAAACTTTGGGGGCTCAGATAGTAAAGAAGTTCTTTCTTATGTCCAGCCTGAAATGGTCGTGGAGGAGTTTGTGACTGTTTGACCTTGTCATCCCCTGGAGCACTCTGGTGAACAAATGTTCCCTGAGATCCTGGTGAGCACCCCCGATAAACTTACAGGTGGCCACCATATCACTCCTGAGCCTGCGCTTTTCCAGGCTGAAGAGTCCCATGGCTCTCAGGCTTTCATCATAAGGTCTGTTTTCCTGACCT
>NW_017729033.1:101808687-101815285 GCF_001723915.1 Gavialis gangeticus
GAGTCCAAAACAGTACTCCAGTTGCAGCCTCACCAAGGCAGAGTACAAGGGGAGAATGATGTCCTGAGATTTGCTTGAGAAGCATCTATGGATGCAAGCCAGCGTTTTGCTTGCTTTACTAGCCGCAGCATCACATTGAAGGCTCATGCTCATCTTGTGGTCAGTCATGAGCCCCAAGTCCTTTTCGTCCATAGTGCTAGCCAGCGTAGCACTGCCAAGCCTATAAGCATGCTGCAGGTTTTTCCTCCCAAGGTGGAGAACCTTGCATTTTTCAGTGTTAAACATCATCAGGTTCTCCTCCACCCATTTCCTGAGCCTGTCAAGGTCAGCCTGGATCACTCTCCTGTCCTCAGGTGTGGACACTTTACCCCAGAGTTTGGTGTTGTCAGCGAACTTGGCCAGTCTGCTTCTGACACCAATGTCCACATCATTAATGAAGATGTTAAATAGTATAGGTCCAAGGACAGAGCCTTGAGGGACCCCACTGGTCACAGGGTACCACAGCAATTGACTTCCATCAACCACCACCGTCTGGGTCCTACCGCGGAGCCAATTCCTCAGCCAGCAGATCATGATGTGGCTGAGGCTGCAGTTAGCCATTTTTACTAAGAGGCGATCATGGGATACCAGATTGAAGGCTTTTTTGAAGTCAAGATATACGACATCAATCTCTTCTCCTTTGTCCAGGTTGTAGGTCAGCTGGTCATAAAAGGAAATAAGATTGGTCAAGCAAGACCTACCCACACCAAACCCATGCTGGCTATCCCTCAGGATATTGCCATCAGGCAGTCTGTTAAAAATGGCCTCTTTGTTAATCTTTTCTAAGACCTTCCCCAGGATAGAGGTCAGGCTGATGGGCCTATAGTTTGCTGGATCCACTTTCCTCCCTTTCTTGAAGATAGGCACCACATTGGCCTTCTTCCAATAATCGGGCACTTCACCAGAGCGCCAGGAGTTTTCAAGGATCTGTGCCAGGGAATGAGCTGCTGTGCCCTTTTGCTGCTTTTTGTCCGAGATGGGATAGCCTTTGCTTGCACATCCAGGATTGCTACTTTGAGGAGTAACCACTTATCATGGATTTCCGTCCCCTTTGGGTTGTGGCCCTTTGGGGCCTCCCTAACAAACCTTCTGAGTTTGTCAGTCAGCTTTCCTGAAGTCGAGGACTTCTGTATTGCTGACTGACTTGCCAGCTTTATGGCGGATGGTGAAGGTGATCAGCTTGTGGTCACTGTCACCCAACTTCCCTTTGATCATTAGGTCACTGATTAAGTCATCCCCCATTGCCAGAACCAGGTCAAGCAGTGCTTTAACTCTTGTTGGTCCAGCGACTTCCTGCATCAGATAGAGCTCATCCATGCATGAGAGAAAGCTTTGCGACTGCTTGGATTTATCTGAGTGCTCTTTCCATGAGATGTCTGGGTAGTTGAAGTCTCCCATGACCACCAAGCACCGGGAGTGTGTGGCCTCAGCCAATTACCTGGCGAACTCCTGGTCAAGCTCTTGATCCTGAGTCAGAGATCTGTAATAGACTCCCACCATTGTGTCCCCTATGCCGTGTTCCCTGTGGATTTTAACCCAGAGGGTTTCTAGTCATCCACCCTGTGTGTCAATATCAGCTTGTAGGGATGCATAGCTTTCCTTGACATTAGAGAGCAACACGCCCGCCCCTTTTGTCCACCTGATCTCTCCTGTACAGGGTATAGCTGTCTATACCTGTGGCCCAGTCATGGATAGAGTCCCATCAGGTCTCTGTTACCCGTACGACGTTGTAATTATTTGTGTTAAGCAGGAGGAGAAGTTCCTCCTGTTTATTGCCCAAGCTCCTGGCATTTGTGTACAGGCAAGCAAGTATCCCATTGGGGACCCTTGCCTTGCCTGCAGATTGTTCCAGGGCTGGGGCAGGGGTGGGCTCCTTAAGTGCCTTGGCCTGCTGGCTTTGCAAGTGTTGTTCAGTTGGTCATCAGTGGCAGTAGTCCCCCCATCCCCAGACTGGGTTAGTTTAAAGCTGGGTGGAGCAGGTCAGCCAGTCTGGCTGAGAAGAGCCTCCTCCCCAGTGGAGAGAGGTGGATGTTGTTCCTTCCCAGCAGCTCACTGTCTCTCTCACCAAAGAGCAGACTGTGGTCATGGAAGCCGAAGCCTGCGCCACAGTCTTTGGTTCACTACCTCGATAAAAAGTGACAGACGGTCCCCGCAGCTGAGAGCCAGGGGCTCTGTCTGCGTGGAGCCCAGAATAAGGTAGGGAACTAGCTTTTCTGTACAAAACACGTTTCAAGTAGTAGTATAACTTGGGAGGGGAAAGGTGGCCAGGGGACCAACCCCAAGTGCTGATTTACAGAATATGCCAGAATGGCAGCCTCTAGGGAGGAAGCCTGTGCAATGGCCAGAGCCAGTGTTGGTGGAGCCTGCACCAAAACAGCAACATCCTGTACTACCACCACTGCTGCAGCCTGCACAAGGAGGTAAACTCTTGTTCCCCTATATTGCTGTGGGCACCAAAACGTAGTTACATGTCTAGTTTTAAGCACTACTAATAGTAGAAAACTCTGAATGTTGCTTATCTATGGAATCTTTATCTGACTCACCAGATAAAGATCTTGATTGCCATTGTAGAAATTCCTGCATACAGGGTTCACCTACATGTGCAATTAATGCACTCATTAAAACACTCCCCAGCAAGCATCTACACATACAACCCTGTCAGGATCAAATTGAACCCAACTTTCCCCTTTGCAACAGCCAGAAGGAGCTCCAGGCTCACCCATGTGCCAACCCCAGGTTGGCAGGAGGCACAAGGGCTTAGCCTGGAGCTCCATCCTAGCCAGGAGGAGATTGGGCGGGGGGTGGGGGGAAGGGTAAGGAGGAAGCTGACCCGGCTGGGAACTCTACTGATCTGTCCTTGCTGCAGGGCAGCTGCCTTCCAACCACGTGGAGGACAGGAAGGTCCTGATCTCCACCATGGCTGGCAGGCAGTGTCCTAGAAAGCCAGATAACTTTTGTATTTTCTTTCTTAGTAACTTTTCTTTTTGCATGAAAGCTATGATAAGACTATTCATAGTTTCATAGTTTGTAGGGTCGGAAGGGACCTGAACAGATTATCAAGTCCAACCCCCTGCCTTGGCAGGAAAAAGTACTGGGGTCAAATGACCCCAGCAAGGTGTTCATCTAGCCTTGTCTTAAAGACCCCCAGGGTAGGAGCCAGCACCACTTTGTTTAAAAGTTGCTTCCAGATCCTAGCTGCCCTGACAGTGAAGTAGCGCCTCCTGATGTCTAGTCTCAATCTACCCTCTGCCAGCTTGTGACTGTTATTTCTAGTTACTGCTGGTAGTGCTCGGGGGAACAGGGACTCTCCCAATGCCTGCTGGTCCCCCCCTGACTAGTTTGTAAATGGCCACTAGATCCCCCCTCAGTCTTCTCTTTGGAGGCTGAACAGGTTCAGGTCCCTTAGCCTCTCCTCGTAGGGCCTGCCCTGCTGACTCCTGATCATGTGGGTGGCCGTCCTCTGGACCCTCTCCATGTTGTCACATTCCTTCTGAAGTGCGATGCCCAGAACTGGATGCAGTATTCCAACTGTGGCCTGACCGGTGTCACATAGATAGGGAGGATCAGCTCCTTGGACCTGCTTGAGATGCATCTGTGGATCCATGACAAGGTATGGTTGGCCTTCCTGACCGCATCCCCACACTGTCGGCCCATGTTCATTTTGTCATCAATAATGACTCCAAGACCCTTTTCTGCCTCTGCAGTGACAAGAAGGGAGTTCCCCAGCCTGTAGGTCTGCTGTTGGTTCTTCCTCCCCAGGTGCAGTACCTTGCACTTGTCAGTGTTGAAACCCATTCTGTTCTCATCTGCCCACCCCTGTAACCTGTCTAGGTCTGATTGCACCCTATTCCTCCCTTCTAGCATGCCCACTTCTCCTCACATCTTTGTGTTGTCTGTGAATTTGAACAGGGTGCTTTTTACACCCCTGTCCAAGTTGCTGATGAAGATGTTGAACAGTGCAGGCCTGAGGACCAAGCCCTGTGGAACCCCACTGCCCACATCCCTCCAGGTTGAATAAGACCTATCCACCACCACTCTCTGGGTGTGGCCCTCCAGCCAACTAGTGACCCATTTGTTATATTGTTCTTGTCTAAAATACTGAAGAATAACATTGTTATTATTATCATTATTATTGTTCATAATAATAATATTGTCTTTTGCCTTCCCAAGCACTTGAATCTTTTCTGATGATCATTTTAAAGGCTTTGTTTTAATAAGCTCAGATCAAAATACTTGAGAATATTACTTACATATAATAATAATAATAATATAAAAAAGGTTATATGGTTTAGATTCTACCTGTTCAATGATGATGAGTATCTCAACGTTTATTTAGTGTATGGTATGTCAAGGGAAAAGAAGACAATCTAGATGTACTTTACATATGCCTGACTTTAACTTGGGGTTTACAGTAGAGTTGGACCTTCAGCTGATGCAAATTGGCCGCTGCTCCATTTCACTTCAGTATATCTAACACTAAGGGAAGATCTTACCTTGTAGCAGACATGCATTTAAGCATGCCTACACTCTCTAAGTCATTTTAAATGGTTTTACGTCTAACAAAGAACATACTGGATGTGATTTCATCCTCCAAAACTGAAGCTTTTTAAAGGTGTGCTGAGAGAGAAACATGTCTCTTGGGCTCCTACACACATGCGGGGAGTCTGCTCCAATGCACTGGAAATCCAGCGTGTTGGAGAAGACTCAATTATTCGAGTCTGCTGGAGCATGGAAATTGACAGCCGTCAGGCATCCTTCCACATCACTGATATCCTTGTCCCCATGCATCCACATGCTGAAAAAATGGTGGCAGGGTTCTTTAAATTAAAGCTCAAACATTTTATTTCAAAGTGCTCTGCTACCATTTTTTCAGTGGAAGGATGCTCAGGGATGCTGATACATGTGATGTGTGGGCACTTTTGATTAGCGTGGTTCTCTAATTAAAGCACCCGATGCTGTGTCCCAAAGTTCATGTAAAAATGCCCATTGACTCTGGATGATTGGAGGTGGGCATGCATGATGATGTATGGAGATATTTACAGTGTGACACCTGTGTTCTATAGGTGCTGTTACATCTCACCATTAGGCTATTATAAGAGCTTTTAATACTCAATTGTCCACACATTAAAGAGTGAAAAATAGTGCTAAGAGCTCTTTAGGTGTATTAGTTATTCCACTGTGCATGAGGTTTATCTTTGAGCTGCATTGCCCAGCTCATGCTACAGTAATGTGCGACTGGTCTGCAGTGATAAAACAATCAATTTCCAGTCTTCCAGCATCCCAGGAAGCATTGTCCTCTCCCCCTACCCCCTATTTTGTTTGGACAAACTTTCCATCCCACAAATTCTGCTGCCCAAGAAGTGGTACTGACACCAAGTCAATGTCATCTCCCACTCCCAAGCATGTGACCCCATGCAAACAGTGCTAGCCAGGGCAGCATGACCCTGCCAACTGGTTTCCCCAGTCCCATGCCTCAACCTTATCCTAATTAATTAACACACAAGACTTTTTTATTTTTATTCTTTGTTAATTCTTTTATTTTATTCTTTGGTGTTTTATTTCTTTTATTTCACTTCCATCCCCCCATGCCTCTCCACTTCCTAGCTCCATGATCCCACCTCAGCAACTCACCACTTGCGCCCCATCTCTACCTAGAGCAGGTGTCCTGGCTAACCAGCCCTCTAGTGTCAGGTCACAGTTGCATAGGTCAGAGATTGTATTAAGCTTTCATGTGTGACTGTTCAACGCTTGTTCTAACATTGACACCAGTCAAGATTCCACAACACTTCGTGGAGTCTAAAGGTAATATGTAACAAAAACCTAAGGATGGTAAAAGGATCATAGAAATGGTGGCCACATCATGGAAACAGCTGTTTTCCTCTTACTGGGTCTCCAGCTGTGTGCTATTTTAGGATAGAATAGAACTGTCATGATATTAGTTAGCATAGTGGATTTGACTCCACTGAATCCTTAATGGACTGGCCGATGCCAACATCCTGAGGGATAGCCGGCACGGGTTTTTTGTGGGTAGGTCTTGCTTGACCAATCTTCCTTCTTTGACCAGGTGACCTATCACCTGAACAAGGGAAAAGAGATTGATGTCATATATTTTGACTTCAAAAGAAGCCTTTGATCTGGTATCCCATGATCACCTCTTGGCAAAACTGGCCAATTGTGGCCTTGGGTCAACCATGATCCACTGGCTGGGAAATTGGCTCCATGGTTGGACCCAGAGGGTAGTAATTGATGGAAGTAAATCATCATGATGCCCTGTGACCAGTGGGGTCCCCCAAGGCTCTGTATTTGAACACATATTGTTCAACATTTTCATTAATGATGTGGACATTGGAGTCAGAAGTGGACTGGCCAAGTTCACCGATGACACCAAACTTTGGGGCAAAGCATCCACAACAGAAGACAGGTGGGTGATCCAGGCTGACCTGGATAGGCTCAGCAAATGGGCGGATGAGAACCTGATGGTGTTTAACACCGAAAAATGTAAGGTTCTCCACCTTGGGAGGAAAAACCTGCAGCATCCTTATAGGCTGTGCAGTGCTAT
>NW_017729033.1:101820285-101826083 GCF_001723915.1 Gavialis gangeticus
CAGTCTGCCATCGGAGGTGGTTCAAGCACCTACATTGAACACCTTCAAGAGTAAATTGGATGCTTATCTTGGTGGGATCCTATGACCCCAGCTGACTTCCTGCCCTTTGGGTGGGGGGCTGGGCTTGATGATCTTCTGAGGTCCCTTCCAGCCCTAATGTCTATGAAATTCAGACCCTCTTTTGATGAAAGGTACACACTGTCCTTGCCTTTCCTTTTAAAATAATCTGAGGCACTCATCTTACATCTAACCAATTGTTTCAAATGGCTATAGTTTGTAAGTTCCTAAAACTGTACTCTTGGAAGATCTGCAGCAGGGAGTATCAATGGACTCCTGGGAAGAGACAGCATCCACCTCACATTGAAAAGTAAGTCCGTGTTCTCAGCCAGGATGGCTGATCTTCTAGATAGGGCTTTAAACTAAGTTTTCTGGGGGACAGGGAAACACTGACTAGAGTTTACCCAGGGACCAACATACAAGAAAGGTCCATAGATAGGGACACTAGGAGAGCCACTCCTGAGAGAGCTGAGGGAATAACCCTCCTTCAGCATGACAGGTAGCCAAGGGTCTCAACAGGAGGACTTGGGTGCCTGTACACCTATGCCAGGAGCATGGGGAACAAGCAGGAGGAGCTAGCCCTCCTGCTCTCCGATGGGCAGTACAACCTAGAGATTACAGAGACCTGGTGGGACACCTGACATAATTGGAGCATAGCCATGGAGGGTTATGCCCTGCACAGAAGAGACCAGGTAGGAAAGAAAAATGGATGTGTAGCTCTCTATGTAAAGGAGGAATACATCTCCTTGGAGGCCAGCATCAACTCCAAAAAAGAGCGTCTTGAAACCCTCTGGGTCAAGCTGCAGGTGGGGGAGGAGAGGAGGGGCATGGAGAAAGAGACCTAAGTAGGTATTTAGTACAGGCCACCAAATCAGGGGGAGAAATTCGATCTGGAGTTCACTCAAGAACTGACAGGACATGGTCATCATGGGCAACTTCAATTATCTAGACATCTCTTGGGAGGAATGCTCAGCCAAGTCAGATGAGTCACGTTCCTTCCTGACCTGCACTGGAGATCTCATCCTGACTCAGGAGGTGCATGGATCAACCAGAGATAACGTTCTAGACTTGGTTCTGGCCAAAGGAGATGACCTGGTGACTGACTTAAAAATAGAGGGTAGCGTGGGTGACAGTGACCATAAAACCATCACATTCACTGTCCGTCACAAGGCAGCCAAATCTGATAGCAGGGTCGAAGTCTTGGACTTCAAAAACACAAATTTCAACAAGCTCAGGTCACTAGTAGGGCAACTGTTGTGGGACCAGGGACCAAAGGCAAAAAATGCATGAAGAGTGGTTGCTCCTTAAGGACACAATGCTTGAAGCACAAAGGAAGTCCATTCCCACATGGAAAAAGGGCAGCAGAAGGGCTGGGAAAATCACCTGGCTAAACAGGGAAATCATAGTTCTCCTTAGAAAGAAGAAAGAGGTGTACAAACAATGGAAGCTGGGGATAGGCCCCAAGGAGGACTATACAACAACAGCCCACACTAGTAGGGAACAAATTAGAAAGATTAAGGTGGCAACTGACCTTAGATTAGCAACAAGAATCAAGGACAACAAAAAGTTATTCTTTAGGTTTGTAGGGAACAAGAGGAAAGCAAATAGGAGTGAGGGGCCACTGCTCAACAAGTCAGGACAGTTGGTTACCGACACTTGGGAGAAAACCGAACTCCTGAATGACTACTTTTCCTCAGTGTTTCACCAGGCCACAAGGAAAATCAAGCTGGATAGGGTACAGAATGAGCAGGGCAGAAATGACTGCCTCCCTACTGTTGCCATAGAACTGATGTGTGTTCAATTAAAGAAATTAGAGATATATGAGTCAGCAGGATCAGATGAACTCCATCCAAGAGTGCTGAAGGAGTTGGCTGATGTCATTGTGAAGCCCCTGGCAAAACTGTTCCAAAACTCGTGGTGCTCTGGAGAGGTCCTTGAGGATTAGAAGGTGACCAATGCTGTGCCCATCTTCAAGAAGGGGAGGAGGGGGGACCCGGATAACTATAGGTCAGTTAGCCTAACTTTTATCCCAAGGAAGATCCTGGAGAAATTCATTAAGGCGTCTATGTGTGATAGGCTTGCAGAAGGTAGGATTCTGAACAACAGTCAGCATGGCTTCATCACTGGCAGGTCTTGTCTTACCAACCTCATCTTCTTTTATAGTTTCATAGTAGGTAGGGTAGGAAGAGACCTAAGCAGATCATCAAGTCCAACCCCCTGCCATGGGCAATAAAGGATGCTGGGGTCAAACAGCCCCGGCTAGGTGATTGTCTAGCTTCCTTTTGAAGACCCCCAGGGTACGGACGAGTACCACTTCCCTTGGAAGTTGGTTCCATCTCCTAGCCTCCCTGACCATGAAGTAGTGCCTCCTGATGTCTAGCCTGAATCTACTCTTAGTTAACTTATGGCTGTTGTTCCTTGTTACTCCTGGTAGTGCTCGGGGGAACTGGGACTCCTCTCCCATTGCCTGCTAGTCCCTCTTGGCAAGTTTATAGGTGGCCACCAGATTCCCTCTTAGCTTTCTTTTGTGGAGGCTGAACAGGTTCAGTCCCATAGCCTCTCCTCATAGGGCCTGCCCTGCTGCCCCCTGATCATGCAAGTGGCCCTCCTCTGGACCCTCTTGATACTATCCAGATCCTTCCTGAAGTGCAGTGCCCAGAACTGGACACAGTACTCCAACTGCAGCCTGACCAATGTCGCATAGAGGGTGAGGATCACCTCCTTGGACCTGCTCATGATGAATCTATGGATGCGTGACAAAGTGCGGTTAGCCTTCCTGACTACGTCCCCACATTGGCAGCCCATGTTCATCTCTGAATCAATAGTGACTCCAAAATCCTTTTCTGCCTCTGTGCTGATGAGAAGGGAGCTCCCCAGCCTGTAGGTATGCTGTTGGTTCTTTCTCCCTGGGTGCAACACCTTGCACTTGTCTGTATTGAAACCCATCCTATTATCCACCCACATCTGTAACCCGTCCAGATCTAGTTGTAGCCTGTCTCTGTCTTCTAGCATGCTCACTTCTCCCCACATCTTAGTGTCATCTGCGAACTTGAACAAGGTGCTTTTCATCCCCTCGTCCAAGTCGCCAATGAAGATATTGAACAGTGCAGGCCCTAGGACTGAGCCCTGGGGAATCCCACGGCCCACATCCATCCAGGTCAAAAATGACCTGTCCACCACTGCTCTCTAGGTGTGGCCCTCCAGCCAATTTGTGACCCATCTGACTGTGTAGGCGTTGACACCACAGTTGCCTAATTTTTTAATGAGGATGGGGTGAGAGACAGTGTCAAAGGTCTTCCTAAAGTCCAGAAAGACTACATCCACTGCAACACCTGCATCCAAGGCTTTTGTGACCTGGTTGTAGAAGGCCACCAGGTTGGTCTGACAGGACTTGCCTCTAATGAACCCATGTTGATTGCCTCTAAGCATAACCTCCCCTGTTGGTCCCTTGCAGATGTGCTCCTGGATAATTTTCTCAAAGAGCTTCCCTAGGACCGAGGTAAGACTAACGGGCCTATAGTTTCCTGGGTCCTCTTTTCTCCCTTTTTTGAAAATGGGGACCACATCGGCCCTTTTCCAGTCCTCTGGCACCTCACCAGAGCACTGCGAGTGCTTGTAAAGCTGTGTCAGGGGTTCTGCAATGACTTCTGCCAATTCCCTCAGCACTCTGGGGTGGAGATCATCAGGATCTGCTGATTTGAACATGTCTAGTCCCTCCAGAAGTTCTCTAACGAGGTCCTCACTGACCCTGGGCCTGGCTGCACCTCACCTGGCTCCATCCAGGATCCCAGTGGGGGGGATGTCCATGTCCCTGCTCAGAAAAATGGAAGCAAAGAATCTGTTAAAGAGTTTAGATTTGTTGTCTGGTGCTATCACCAGATTACCAAGCATGTCCTGCAGAGGCCCCACATTACTCGGTACCTTCTTTTTACCCGCTATATATTTAAAAAAGGACTTTTTGTTATCTTTGATCCGGGTTATTAGTCCCAATTCCATCTCTGCATTAGCCTTCTTAACAGCTCCCCTACAATCTTGAGCAATGGAGATATAATTGTCCTTGGTGATGGCCCCTTCCTTCCATTGGGTGTACGCCCCCTTTTTGGCTTTGAGACATTTCTGGATGCTTTTGGTGAGCCATAGGGGCTTTTGAGCACTCTTGCCCCTTTTGATCCATGTGAGGATTGTTACCATTTGGGCTTGGAGGATTGTCTCCTTAAGGAATGACCACTCTTCTTGGACTCCCAACTCCCCTCCTCTCCAGGACCTTAGTGCCTCCCCAACTAGTCTCCTTACCTCATTAAAATCTGCCCTCCTGAAGTCCAGGGCTGCTGCCTTGCTGCAGGCCTTTCACACCCAGCGCTGGATGGTGAATTCCAATAGGCGATGATTGCTATTGCCCAGGTGGTTGAGCACCCTCAGTCCCCTCACCAGGTCATCGCCTGTGGCCAGGACCAGGTCCAACAAGGCATATCCCCTGGTGGGACTTTGTACCTCCTGGGTTAGATGGAAGTCCTGTAACTCGGCTAGGAACCTACGTGAGTGGTCAGACCTGGCTGACTGCTCTTCCCAGCCGATGTCCAGGTAGTTTAGGTCACCCATGATGACCACATCCCTTGACTTAACTGCCTCTGTGAGCTGACCTGAAAATTCCCGGTCTAGCTCTTCCCCCTGGTTAGGTGGCCTGTAGTAGACCCCCCACAATTAGGTCCCCCTGACCCCCTTGTATTCTGACCCAGAGTACCTCAGTCTGCCCTACCTTTTTTTTTTTTTATAAATTGCCAGGACTAGGCTGGGGCTGGGCAGGGGATAGGGCCCAGTAGGGCAGCCATGGGGGCTTCTCCCTTGGCTTCTCACACCTGGGGAGAGGCAGGCACAGCTGGAGGAGCTGTGAGAGAACCTGCAGCCACCCAGCTGTGCCTACCTCTCCCTGGCAGATTCGAATCTCTGTATCAGCACCAAAACAGCGTTGAAACTCCAAAACAGAATCAGCTGAATCGAAACAGAACAGTGATCCAAAACACTGAAACAAATCACTGTCCTACAAAATGGCTGAATCCAAAACCAAAATGAAACATAGCCATTTCACACAGCCCTACCAATGATCTTCCAAGGCTCCTTCCAGCCTTACAATCTATGAATGCTGAGCTTGGCAGCTGTTCTAGAATTCCTGCCTTCAGTTATGACACAAACAAATACCACATGTTCATCAATTAACCTGAATGGGTACAATTGTCACAGATTAGAGCGAATGAGCATGGAGGGAATACTAGTAGCAGCTGGAAATGTTGGGAACAGCTGAATTGGAACCCAGGTTTCTGTTATCTCAGCTTCAAGAAAAGGACATAAAGTATCCTACTGAAATATTTTTGTTGTTTCACCGAATGCACTCATCTAAATTATGTAGTGTGGGATCCAATTGACTGGGTGAGCAAAATAAAGACAGATGACAATGGATTAACTCTGACATTTCTTTATTGCCATGATACAGCTATGAAATTGAAACCAGAGGCGGGGCAGATTCATCAATTGGAGGGGTGGGGAGACATTTTTCCTGTTTCTCTGTTGAGGGTAAGGGGTGACACACCTAGTCAAGTGTATCAGCATCCCTGCACTGAAAAATGGCAATGGGGGTGCTTTAACTAAAGCTCGTTGAACATAGGGACGGTGATACACATGATGCTGGAGCACAGTAATTACCACACTCCAGGAGACTTAATTAATTGAATCTGCTCTGATGCATT
>NW_017729033.1:101831083-101834566 GCF_001723915.1 Gavialis gangeticus
GGCTCAAATGGATTGCAAATCATGCCTAAAACTTGTTCTGGCCCTCTGCAGTTAAGTGAATTTCACCCAACATTTGCATATTTAACATATTTCCCTAGTAAGAATATAGGAAAGAATATAGGACTGTTGCAAATAGGAAGGTAATGTCACAGTTTAGCTTTTGTGTCTGCTGTGGTACAGATTTCTGTATTGGAGGGTTGCCTGGCTGGCTGGCTTGTTTGTTTTTTGCATGTCTCTTGCAGCAATATTCTTGAATCCCATGTAGTGAAACTTTCAGGCACTAAGACAAATTGTTCTTCAGTGCTTCTTTTACAGTTTTAATAAGCTGGGGTATCTAAGGTCATTTTCACAGAACTGTTAACTTACTAGTCAACTCATGGCAAATAAAAAAATACTACCTGGAATTTAGGTAGCACAATCTTTACAACTTGAGAACTTTATTGAGAACTGCTAAGAAATTACTTGGAAAAAGTTCTGAGTAAAAGCTATATCTCAGAAGAGTCTGATTTAGGTTATTTGGATAAAAAACAGTTACAATGTTATAAACGCACTCTCAGGAAGGTTAGTCTACTTAGTGGACCTAACATTTGGTTATCCGAGTGCTATAGAATGTTACTCTTAGTAGGTGAAATTTGGTTCCCTGTGGTTAATTTATTAAGTATGTACTTAATATAAAGGCCAAATCTAACAGTCCATCTACACATTACATTTATGCCACAATTAATGTGTTGATTATGGCATAAATGGCAAGATGCTAAATGTACACCCAATTTAAGGCACCATAGCCATAAAAATGTTCTATATAGAATGGTTCATTAAATTGAACACATGGCATGTCCAGAGCTACCCTGGTTCCAGTGTCAACCATCACAGATTTTCAGCCCCAGCTTCAAGACACCTCAGAGTCTCAGACCAGCCCTGGGACTGACAATCACATGATTGTTGATCCTGAGCTCAAGACCACATCATGTCATACTGGGCTGTGACCATGCAAGTTTCAACCTGCTAGTGCAGGGGGAGCCTAGAATCATGATCCTGGGCTCCCCCTGTGCTAGCAAGTAGGAATGGTGTCACTATTGGGATAAGGGCTCATATCTCAGGGCACTATTCAATGCATTTTTGTCAGGGGAACCTACTGTTTTCCAGGTTTTGGTGTGGCTGGGATTAGGCAGGATAGAGTAGGGAAACTGAGGTTCAAGGGTGACCTGACAGTTTGATTCAGGACTCTGATAGCAGAATAGGAAGGAAAAGGGAAGGAAGACTTTTAGCTATGTCTCAACTTTTTAAGCACTTTCATTTGCACCTGAAGGCCTCACCTTCTTTCTGCTCTATTCTTATACATACTTCATTAACTGTATAGCCAACTCTACTTTTTCCTCACTAAGCTAAGATTTGCAGGGAAGGACCCCTGTTCCAACAAGTCTCATGAGATCTACTGGATTGGCTTCCCCTCTTGCATGTGCTAGTGTTGCCCTGAGGGGTCAGGCCAATGCTCAAGATCTCAATATTGCGCTGTTAAACAGGAGGGTGTGTTGCATAATTGCACATGCACACATAAAAATCAATTAAGCACACATACACTCACTAGGTGCATACACCCCTACTAGGCATACACACTCACACTACCAGCTCAGGCACATGCACATCCAAACCAGCCTAGGCACATGCATACCTGTCAGCAATTCAAGCACATACACTATACACCCCAGAAGTTAGACACAGATCAGTAATTCATATATGCCATATATATACACACACACACTAGCAACTCAGATACACACACATTCAAAATAACAAGTTTAGGTTAAGCCCATACACACTACACACACCAAATTTAGACAGAATCAGTTACCAACACCTGCACATCCAATACACATACGTGGATTACTAATTTATATACCACACACACAGTAATATATATGTGTGTGTGTGTGTGTGTGTGTATATATATATATATATATATATGTATGTATGTATATTCACTAATTTACACACATAACACCCACCTACACACAAGTGAGTTCCTAAGTTGGGTATTGTGCTATGTATGTATGGATGGATGTGCTTAGTGTACTTGGGATACCTGTGGAAAGGTTAAGGTAAGAAAGTAGAAATGTAAGGAGTTACCAGAACCGGGATTAGAACCAGTAGACTACAGAGGCCTGGGCTGAAGAACTGAGGCTCGAGGGTAACTTTAGGTTGATCTTAATTGATTAAAAGACAATGCCCAAAGCCTGCAGAACAGGGAAGCCATGCCGGCAAAGAGTCTGGGACTGGAGCCAGAGCTACAGGGAAGCTGAAAAGGTAGATGGGGAGGGGGAAAAATGGGACTAATGGAAAGTGCGAGTGTTAAAGAGGGGATCTGGATGTGGGGAGCCAGAGGATGGCTCTAGGGTAGCTAGAGAAGTGCAGGGAGTGGCAGTAGGTACTGGAAGCTGGAGAAAGGCTCCAACTGCTGGAGAAAACTGAAGGACAGCCACAAGGAGCTGGGAAGCTGCAGGAGGGGGGGATGACTAAAGAAGGTGTGGGAGAAGCCTGAAAACAGCAGAAAAATCACAGGAAAAGCAGCAGGTGGCAGGGCAGCAGGAAAGCAGAGAAAGGCAACAAAGTCACAGGGAAAAGGCAGTAGGTGCTGGAAGCTGGGGAAAGGCTCCAGCTGCTGGAGAAAACTGCAGGACAGCCAAGAGGAGCTGGGAAGCTGCAGGGTAGGGGGGAGGAATACTGAAGGTGCGGGAGAAGCCTGAAAACAGAGAGGACAGCAGAAAAATCACAGGAAAAGCAGCAGAAAGTCACAGGGAAAAGACAGTAGGAGCAGGGGAGGCTGAGAGGTGGCAGAAAATGGGAGATGGAATTGGAAGGAGATTGGGAAACTAGCAGAGAGGGTGGGGACTGGGGCTGAGAGAGAGAATGAGGCTGGAATTTAAGATAAGGAAGGGACTGGGATTTAGTAAAACATGACCCAACTCGGAGTTGCAAATGACAGTGCTTTTATTGAACAGGGGAGATGGTGACTTAATGTCATATTGGTTCCCTTGCACCCACACATGCACACACAATGGCAGCAGCGGTTAAAGAAGCTTGGTGCAGGGGCTGAAGTCCACTGAAGTCCAGGAGGAGAGAGACAGAGACAGAGAGAGAGAGAGTCCAAATTGTAGAAGGAGGTGTGCAGGTAATATCTACCTATCCCAGGCTGGAAGTTGATCCTGGCTGTCCTGAAGTTGATCCTCAATGGCCAGTCAGGGTCTCCTTCAGTTCAGAGGGGGTCGCTGGCAGGGCCTCTGGGGTGGATAGGTGACGTGAAGCTGGTCTGGTCCAGATGGAAATGGCGTTTCCACTGGGTCTGTCTTCACTGCCCCTTTTTATAGGTGAAGACTGTGTGTGACCCTAGTGTCAGGAAGCATGCCCAGGTAAGGGTCAGCCCCTGGCATACTGAGCATGTGTGCTCCATGCAGGGATGTGCAGTTTCGGGTGTCTGTAATGGTG
>NW_017729033.1:101834824-101865293 GCF_001723915.1 Gavialis gangeticus
AAAAAGTCAGAAATGGTTGGGGAAGGGGAGTGAATGCAATAAAAAAAAAAAAGAAAAATGGGGGGGTTTTCTACACTAGTCTGATTTTAATTATTATGTAAAGTTGTGTTTGTTGGCAGTGAGAGGTGTAGGATTATGTGGCTCTAACAGGCTTGTGGGTCCACCCCCTGGCCTGGGGTCTGACCCACCTACCATACTCTGGCCCCCATCTCATATCCAATCTCTTGCTTGATGTGCCTTCGATGTTCTTGTTTAGTTTACAGAGGAAGAGGGCTCTGAAGGCCAGGAGTAGTTTCTCTGATGCTTCCCCTGGTCAGGGGTGATGTGTAGCGGGTGCACATGGGTGCATGTGCACCCCCTCAGCGTGGCAGTGCATACCCTGCAAAAAGGCACCACCCACACTGCTGGCGACACCTGCGGGTGGTCACTGCTTGCGGCCCTGCCGGCGGCGCCTGGAGGTGGTTGCTGTTTGCAGCCCTGCCGGCGGCACTCACCACCCCCTCCCCACTGCTGGAGCTCCCCTGCTTACCACCACCGTGCCCCCCATGCCATTCATGCCCCTGTGAGCTACTATGTCCACACTCAGTCTTGGGGGACTCTGTGCTTCTCTTGGAATGCTTCCTCCTCAGGCCTCTAAGCATGTGGGTCTTTAGCCTTCCTCCTTTGCCCCCTTTCCCTCTGATTGAGTCCTCAGCCCTGGTCCATTGCCTAGGACCTCAGCTCCTGAGCCTCAGCCTTAGGTCAGCTTACTCTGCTTGTGCCCAGGCCTGGACCCTGTGAGCCCTAGCCTGGGTCAATCCCCCTGTCCCCTTGGCAGGGCTTGACATCCAAAGTGCCCAGACACCCAGTAGAGGTCTACCTAAATTCTGGGGGGAACTTAACAATTTTTCCAGGTTGATTGCAGTGTAAAGTTCTAATTCCTCAGTTATTTTGTGGCAGCCCCACCTCTTGGCACTGATTGTCAGAGAGGCCTGTGGGTGGGGGGAGGAGGATGAAGGGGCAGCCACCAGTTTGATTGCTGGCTGCTGTTCATGTGGCTCCACCCCTCGGTGCTGATTGGTAGAGAGGCCTTGGTGGGAGAGGAGGGATTAAGGGGCAGCCACCATCTTGTATACTGCCCTTCCTGCTGCCAGTGCCTTCCCCTCCCAGCAGTGAGGACCACATGGGAAGCCAGAATGTTGTTGTTGATTTCACAGATTTTTCACAAATTAAATAGGTCCCTAGTTATAGGGCCTCCAAATCCACCCCTACAGCCACAATCCAGTTCTCCAATCAAACTCAACCCAGTCCACCAGTTGAATTCAACCAAAACCACCCACCTAATTGGTCTTAACTCAAATATAAACTCCTCTGGTCTCTAGACACCTCTTCTGGGTTGGTCTGACTCCAAACTGCAGCCAGTTCCAATGAGATCTCCTTGCCCTGCAGGAATCAGGGTCAGATTGCCTCTTCCATAACCAGCGGCTGGGCTGATATGCCTCAAGCCCCAGCCCCCTTCAAGTCATGTGACCCAGGTCTCTACTTCCATGGCCCTGGTGCTGGTGATTCAGTCATCACCAGCAACCTGTCCTTTTGCAGCTGGTAGTTCAGTTCACACAGGTAGCTCACACCTATTGGCCCTTTGCCTTCAGTCTCTCTGCAGCCTGCCTCAAGCTACACTCCTCCCTTCCTTGTAACAGGGGTAGGGTTTCCCTGTTACAGTGGCACTGAGGAAGTGGCTATACTTTTCAGCTGTTTGTGTCAAAACTAGTTTTTAAAGAACTATATCCAGCAAATGCAATTTAATTTCTTGGTGGGGGTGGGATAGATACAGGAAGCTTGAACTTAATAGATACATACTCTTGTCTTTAACTCTTCTTTAATTAAATGTTTATTTAAGAGTTAGACATGATCTGAAATCTATTGTTGCAATAGTTTTTCTTCTGCTTTTGTATTTAAATTGAAATAGTTAATAATTGATCATCATTAATAATTGATGACAGTGTTTCCAGTGGGCATACTGGGGGTCAGGATGCATGAGTTCTACTCTAGGCATTACCAAAATTTTAGTTTATCGCATTTGGCACACGACTTGTGTTCTCCTGGCTTGGATCCATTTATTTGCAAAGAATACTTGCTTCAGAGGTGTGTTGTGAGGCTTGATGGTTTGAGCTTCCCCTGAAGAAACTGCTCTAAGCAGGCAAAGGATTATTTTCAGTTCACTATTTTTATTCAACACACTGTACTTTTCTTAGGAACTGTTAAGGGCTTTCCCTTTTAAACTGCCAGTCTTTATCCCCATGGACTGCCACAGAACCTGCCTCCTGTAACTGATATTTCTGACAAAATAGAGAAACAACAGCGGGCAAGGTAATACACTAGCTATGAACATTATTACAAATGGTTTACATAGCTTAGGATATGGAATTGGCACCCTGGTCTCCTTTTGAGACTACAGGAAAATGGGAATAACATGAAGAATGTCTGCCTCCAATTTTTCAATTTCTCCCTGAATACCATATTGCTGTGCTTGACACAGCATTGTGACATTCATTGCATGTTGTTTTAGGCCATCATATCACTTTTAAAAGGAGGGGAAGGAATCAATCAACACCCCCTCACCTGGCAGACTCCTACAATGTAAAGCCATGTGAATTAGATTTAAATTGTTTTGTCTTGTATGAAGCTCCTGTAATAACTTGAAATAATATCAGAAAATATTTAGGGATGACCATATCAGGCTCTCTCAGTATTTGTTCTTGTTTAGTAAACAGAGTTCAGATATGCAATAATGTGAAATGGCATCTTTCAGTGCAGCTTTCTAGTTTGGCATAGAAAACTAAACAGCAGGAGGTGCTTGCTTTTTCTCATATCCTGGATATGAAGCCTTTCAATGTAGCTTTCAAGGTGAATGAAGGTGATGGATAACCCATGTAATCTTACAGTGTTGGTAACTCAAGCTACCTTCTAGGAATTGATTGCAGTCCACTATATACAAAACATAGTGACAGCTTATGAGATCTTGGAGAGAGCAAGACTACAGGATATCTTCCATCCTAGCTCCTGAAAACAGTATAGAAAGAAGCTGCTTTTTTTCCTAAAATGATTTATAGAAAGCACATTGCCAACTTACAGGTCAAAGATAATGAACCACTCAGTTGGAATTTGCAAAATAGTCAGCATTTTATCTGATTTTTTTCTGTTATTGGTGGTTTGTTGTATAGCTAATATACTAACAAGAAAATAGGGCTTTTTTTTACTGAAGTCTTATTTTTAATGAAAAATATCCTTAGAACATGAGTTGCTACTACTAGGATTAACTCTTCACTCATTGTTATATGAAGCATTATTTAGAACTATACTTTTTTTGCACACACTTACCACACATGGAGGTATTATGTGATCTCTTCCTTGTGTTTTTGAAATCTCTTAAATCACCTAAAATGCTCTTTGGCATGTCTATTTTGCAGACATACCACTATTGTAATGTCTAGTATAGAAATACCTTATGCAGGCAAATGAAGTATGTTTCACTGGTAACCTGGAACTATTCTCTTTGTCATTATAAAGAACTTGCTTCAGACTTTGAGGCCTTGTACCTGTCACTGGTACAAAATTCACCGAGGCCTGCGGTGCTTCTGCTATCACTGTGTTGGGGCTGGGGCAGAAGGGTGGTGGGAAGAAATAAACAGGTACACATTATTCATAAACAGGTACACATCATTCATTACTCATATCAGAACCTTGGTTCATAAAGAACCTTGTCTGCCTATTTAGGGATAAGGTATTTTTGTGTGCATATGTGTGTCTAGTCACAGCCCACAAAGAGGCTCCTGCTACATGTTATGTAGATTACACAATTAATTGGTTATTCACACAATACATTTAGATCAACCCCATGTGCAAAGGAATTATCACACAATAAAGGCGACTATCCAGCTATAAAGAGAGCCAATCAGCTATAAAGTTAGTATTTGCAAATGTGTAACAACTGTATAGCTGGTTTCTATTCAGCTTTAGTTTTAATGTGTAGCAGGGCCCAGAGAAACATTGCAGAGTTGAACAAATCTTTTCATCCACCTTTGACAAATATAATATTTTGAAACTGATAAAATGTGCTCTTAAATGTGCCCTTAAATAAGATGCCAGGTTTTTTTTTGCATGTACATGACTCTGAAATGATTCAGCTTTAAAATCTGTTATCCTGATCACCTGCTCAGTGAGGGATCTCACTTGGCCAGTGAATCAAAACTGTAAGAGGTACAGGGCACCCCCAGCTTCCATTGACAACCATTGTATTCAGAATACTTAAGCACTTGAGAAAATCATTCTCAATTTTTAGTCATCATTGAGCATTAGATTGTTTATATAAGTTAAAATGTTAACATTTGAAAAAAATACATTCTGAAGGTGTAACTGCAAGGTAGAAAGTCTGTACTCATTTGCAGGATGAATCCCTAACTCCCATGCTCAATATCCACTGATGCCCCTTTTGTCCACGAATTCGTTCAGTCCCTTTTTTAATTTGCCTAGAACTGTCAGCTTTTAGAATATCTGGTGGCAATGAGCTTTAATTATACATTGTGTGAAAGAGAACTTCTACTGTTGTAGAAATTTAACAGAATGTGAAAAATATCCTAGGTGATAAGTTATTAAGAACGAGGTAGTCCAGGGATTTTTAAAAAGTATTCTTTGATATTATAACCCCATTATAAAAAAAAAAAAATCTTTCACCACATTAGGGATGGGGTGAAGAGGGGTATTATGTGAGAGAGAGAGAAGATCACAGGCAATGATGTCCATCATAAATAGAAATCACCTCTAGAATTTTCATGGAATTGTTTTATTATTTGTTTACTCAACTTGTATAGTTTTTTGTTAAAGCTCTTTCTTTTTTAGAAGTGTTACTGCATGGTAGGAAATGACTCAGAAACAGCTTTTCTTCTGGCACAGCATTTGTCTTTTTGCAACTTACCATACTGTCTCCATCTAATTGATTGGCTGGGGGCTTTCCTAAAATTGCCTAGTACACACGTCTTTCCTCAGAGAAATGTTTGATATCCATTGCCCTACTAACAAGAAAAATAATGAATTTATTCATAGACTAAAAGAAGCTGTTTCAGGGGAATATATTAACTCAGTTTCCTTCACCCTGGGACTGGAATAAACTCTGTTAAACTATTCATTTGATGATATGGACAAAATGTTGTTCTGTGCTTAAAATGTTAATGATGCTTGTGACCCCCCTGTAGCATACTATTGCTTGCTTTGTATAACCAGTGTCAAAATTATACTTGATCTCGGAAGAAGAAAACATATCATAGTGTTTACTGGATAAAGATCCAGTTACAGCCCTTTGGTAAGTTAGTCATTGTGGGCCTATTCCTTCTGCCACATTCACTGGCCAATGTAAATAAATGCCCAGGAGCTTTCCAGTATAAAGTTGCTCACTTTCATCTCTTAGATGACAATTTTTCTTCATCTTTCTAGAAGATGTGTACCAGAATCTAACGTGTGCCTGTCAGTGATGATTTAAATAGTTAAGTTTGTGAGATGTTAAGTGCTTCCTGCATGGCAATGAGAGCAATGGGTCAGAGACAGTGCAAGGGATTAGCACCTTGCAGATGGTGCCAGCATCAAATAGGATGAAGCCCCAAAAAGAGCATAGGTTTTTCCATTTGGAAGGAAGCCATCAAAAGATGATAGTGTAGTTCCTTACCATAAAAGGAGCACACATTTCCTGAGCTTTAGACTTTGGACTTGGCAGTATCTCCAGTGTCAATGACTACAACTGAATGAAGAATTTCAACAGAACAGTTTTCCATGGAAAAATACAGCATCATCAAAATTAAAACATTGAAATCAACAGGTTCTGGCACAATAACATTGCTGACACAATGAAAAATTTAAACTTTTTTTCAATGTGAAAATGAAACAAAATGAAACATTTCCATCATTAGTAAAACAATTTTAATTAGGAAGTTACAAAAATGTAGGTTTTCTTTTAATTGTAAAACCAACATTTTTATTTTGAGAGTTGGAACTTCCTCCAAAATAGAAATTCCAATTTTTGAGCAGCTCTGTTGATGTCTTAGTTGCATTCATGTATTTATTGAGCCCATTAGCTTCACTGTACATATACTGGCTATATATATGTGAGATGTTCTCTCTTGAGGATGCTTTCTTTTAGCAAAAATTGTAGAATATTTAAAGCCACAGCTTTACTGAGGAAAAGATCAGAGAAATTAAAAAGGAGACTCATAAACAGTGAAAGCAGAATTAGATTAGCTTATACTCACTGTGCATCAGTCCAGGAAGATTTATAGGTGTGGCTTTACTGCAAGAACACAATGAACAGAATCCAGAAAATTTATTGTCTGCTGCTTGTGCAGCCCATTGAGAGGAAATTAGAGTAATTGTCTGCATGGTCTCAATGACAGTTTCATTATATTGAGTTCTTGTAGTGTGCATGTGCTTCCTGGCTGCATTGGAGGGTGGAAAGGAATGAAGCATACTGCTGTGCAATTAAGTCAATGAATGATTCAGAAAAAGACCCTCATCCCTGCACAAAAAATCTTGGCCACTCTGAAAAGAAGGAAAAATGGAGAAGAAAAATCCCGAAACTCTAAAATATTGGACCCCTCGCATATGTTGATTCTCCTCTGTGTATACCTTTTAAATTAAAAGAATCACAGTCCTAGGTTGCAAATAGATTTGTCCCAGGAGAAAGGAATTTGTTCTGCAACCCTACCAACCTATCAAGCCACTACAAGTCAATGAAAATTTCAAGTCCCAGTGGAGCATATGGGACAAAATGTGCCATTTCCCCCTTGTCCCCTCCCCACCCCCAGAACACAGTGATATGCATTTGTAAGTTAATCACAGCCATTTCCTAACAAGCTGAACAGGATGTATGCTGTTGCTGGCTACCTACTGGCAGAGGAACAGCAATGGAACTTGAAAGGGAGACATGTAAATGACTGACTGCTGCTCTTCTTTTGATCTGGATCAAAATTTGGGACAATAAGGAGCACATCAAATATGACATCTATTTATGACCCCAGTGTTTTATATCTTTTTCTTCTTTCTTTTTAAGGGGCTCTGTTTTGCTTTATAAAACAGATTGTGTTAATTTCCCAGCAGTTTAATCTAAATGGTGGCAATATAAATCATGTGAGGACCTGATATCTGTGGGAGCAGAATTAATCAGTCAAACAGCTAGGGATGGCTGGACTAAGGAAATGTATCTTAAGGAGCTATTTGAATGTAGATATTTGGCATAATGGAAGTAGGAGGATATTCAAAATGAAGGGAATTGCAAGAGGCAAAATTGCTGTTAGAGGAAAATAACATTAGGGAGAGAAGCTTGGGCATATCATGAATTCTGAGAGGCAGAATATTAGGAAACAAAGTATGGGATGAGGAGTCCTAAACATTAATTGTTTATGAATCAACAGTGTTTTCTGTTTGTTATTGTCAGACATTTTTTACCTTTAATAAAATATCTGATGTAAATATATTGGTTCTCTAGTACCTCCTCTTACGGATGTTTCAGACTTCCAATATTAGGTCTTTAAAAATATATAAGAAGTCCTGGAACCAAATGAAATTCATTACACACTAGCTTCCTTGGTTTCCCACTACAACTCACTAGTAGGGAACTCCTCTAGTAGAAGTTCTCCTCACTGGTGCATGGCTGTTCCCTGCTTCCAGCCACCCTGTACTTCAGTGCAGAAGCTATATTGGATGAGACTTTCATGCGAAGGGTATAAATCTACTGATCTGGTCCTCCAGAGGTATATAAATTAGAGCTGCACTTACCCTGCTCTAAGTCACATGAGGTATGGACCATTTGTGCATTTGAGTGATGACTTCTTGCTTAATATTCAGACCCTCTGTCCTGTGCTAAAAGAAAAGCTGACCCAGGAAGAGTCATGTTATGTATGGTGCTGGAAGAAAACTGTTACTGCATCCTGTTCTTCTCAAATGGAACTTAAAAAATTTTCTGATCTTCTAAAATGTTAGGATAATTTGCTTTTTTACAAAATAATACGTGCATTTTTTTATTAATTCAGAATCCATTGAAATCCTCCTGAATTAGGGTCAAGTAAATGATTCCAACTTGATTCCTGCCTCTCTTGGTTTTGTTCCTCTTTGTGGATATGAGCACACATGCTTGTTTTAATCAGATTAGCAGACAAGGAGTCTGACTGCCAGAGTTGTCATATGCCTATTTGTTTTCCAAAATAAATTGCCAGGAATTTATCATTTCCTACCACCATGGCTTTGAGAACTATGGCAGAAAGCTTAAACATGTACTCATGTATTTTAGTTTGTACTCGAACAGGAAGTCTTATTTGAGGGACATTTTAAAAACATTTACCAATATCTCAATTTATCAAAGTTATATTATTTTAATTGTGGGGTGTGGGGAAGGAAAAAGAATTGTATTTCTTAAACTACTATCAGGTAAATATTGACCTGTGAGTGACCTCTATGGCTGCATCTAGACAGCTGTGACATGTCCACAGCACCACATACTACATACTCAGCTGTTCTCCACACTGCAAGGGAGCAGTGTGGGGTTTTTTTTGACCTCTAGATAGGGGGTAAAAAAAAAGCAGAGAGGCTCATGCAGGGACAGTCAGTGCTGCTCAAAACCGGAGCCTGGCTGGCCAGAGCCATATTCTGCCTGCTGGCCAGGCTCCAAGCATCAGGATTGCCATGCTTTAGCCTCAGGAGGCCATCAAGACCCCAGCTAAGGCTGCTGGGGCCAGCCCCTACCCCACCTGGTGTAACCTGCTGTGTACCAGAGGGCATGTGGCACAGGTATTCCCAGGGGACAAATAGCAGCAGCACAAGGTGTCTAGCTGCTAGTAGTCTCCTGGGAACCAATTATCTACACTCATGTGGATGTGGCCTGTGAGTTCACAGAACCAAACTGTGAAGAGCTATGAACAGGTCTGGGGTATTTTTATTCAGCATGATCTGCCTGTTCCAGGTAAAGAGCAACACTACAGGAGAGTATCATGGCTATGCTATGTGAAGAATCTCAATAAAACACCAGGCCTGACTAGTTTACAGCTGGCTATTCAGACTGTGCTGGCCTTAAAAGTGGGTAGAAATGCCCCCTTTTATTAAACTAAATCATATGTCTTGACAGTACATTAGAATCACTCAAGACTCGGTTGTGCAAAAGTAGATCCTATCATTGTCATGGCTGGAGTGCACTGCCATGTCACTCAAGCTTCCAGTGCACCTTTGCTCCCTCATCCCTGCCTCAAGCACGGGAATGGCAAGAGATAATACCTAACTGCTATTACCTAATGAATTCCCTTTAATCAATCTGGTCTCATCTTTGCCAGTAGCATAATATTTAACTTAAGTGAAAGTACAACTCCTACTTTGCAGGGTCATACTTCATAGGAAAAAAAAAATCATTTTCCACCCTTTTCCTCTGTGATTTAAACAAACTGTTGAAAACATTACAGGATATACTCAAGCTAATGCTTATATTTTGTATTTCTGAAATAACCAATTAGATGTCTGGTTTTTTTTTTCCTGCCTAAAGTATAACGATATGAAGTCTTTGTCAGCTAGTGAGAAGGGAAGGCCCTCAGAACTCCACAGGTCAAACTGTACTGAGCTACTTTCCTTCTTTGTTTTCATTAACAAAATGCTTTTGTTCTATATTAGGGCTGTGTGAGGCTTTGGACCACACTTTGGATCCAGAGAAGATTTGGATGCTGAAGCAGCATGTCTTGATTGAAACTCTGGCTTTTTTAGGCTTTCTGAAGCAGTTTGGAGCTTTCGAACCACTTTGGAAAAGCTTCAGAGGCGCTTTGGAGATCTGGCCATGGGGTATAATGGGGAATCAATGAAATATCTATAACTTTGTTGTTTTCTGTCTGATTTGGATGAAACCTGCAGGGATGGTAGCCCCTTATGAAAGCATGAAGCCTGTCAGGGTTCAAGAAGATGGGTACAGCGGTTTGTGGGGAACTGCACCCCAAATTCCTGAAAGCAAAACTCATGTCGCGTGTATGTGTTACATCACAGAGGGGTGAAAACTACAGGGATGGTGGCCCCTGGTAAGGCCACAAATATTGTCAAGTTTCAAGGAGATAGGTGCAGGGGTTTGGGGGTAAATACACCTCAAGTTGCTGAAAGGCAAAACTTGTGACATAGATGACCCTGTGTGTACTAAGGCGCAGCAGGGTGAAAACTGCAGGGATGGTGTCCCCTGCAGAGGCCACAAAGTCTCCTAAGTTTCAAGGAGATAGGTGTGGGAGTTTCGGGGAAACTGCACCCCAGATTTTTAAAAGCAAAACTCATGTCACATGTATATGTTATGGAACAGTGGGGTGAAAACTGCAGGGGTGGTAACCCCTGCTGAGGCCACAAAGTCTGCCAAGTTTCAAGGTGATGGGTACAGGGGGAGTCTGGCTTCTGGGTCCCTGCACCTCTGGCTGCTAACAGGCAAAACTTGTGCTATAGATGACCCTGTGTGTGTTAAGGCGCAGCAGGGTGAAAGCTGGAGGCCTGCTAGCCCCTGCTATGGCCATGAAGCCTGCCAGCCGTCAAGGAACTAGGTGCAGGGGTTCTGGGACCCTGCACCCCTAGCTGCTGACAGACAAAACTCATGACATGGGTGCTTGTGCAACTGACTGTCTCTGTCTTGGGGCAGTTTATTGTCTGTATTGATTATTTCCTCTCCTTAGTGTGTGGATTTGCAGGTGTTAATCCTTGCTCATTAACTGGTTACATTAACTAGCTACTGTGTATTGAGCTGGTCCCTGAGTGAATGATGATTGGTAACTGGTAACACAGTAGCTTAGCAGCCAGGCCTGAAGTAGTCCCCACACCCCAAGACAGACAGTTGCACAAGCACCTGTGTCATGAGTTTTGCCTGTCAGCAGCTAGAGGTTCAGGGCTCCAGAAGCCCTGCACCTATCTCTTTGAAAGCTGGCAGGCTTTGTGGCTATAGCAGGGGCTAGCAGGCCTGCAGCTTTCACCCTGCTGCACCTTAACATGCACAGTGTCAGCCATGTCACGAATTTTGCTTGTCCACAGCTTGAGGTGCAGTTTACCCTAAACCCCTGCACTTATCTCCTTGAAATGTGGCAGGCTTTGTGGCCTCAGCAGTGATGACCACCCCTGCAGTTTTCACCCCCCTGTGGTGTAATACATACACGTGACATGAATTTTCAGGAATTTGGGGTGCAGTTCCCCCCCAAACCACTGCCTTCTTGAAACTTGTCAGGCTTTATGCTCTCAGCAAAGGCTACCATCCCTGCATATTTCACCCAAACCAGACAAAAAACAACAAAGTTATAGAGATTTCACTGATTTCCTTGATTCCCCATTATACCCAATGGCCAGATCTCTGAAGCGGCTCTGAAGTTTCGGAGCCGCTTCAGGCGAATCGAAGTGGGAAACCAATCTGGATCTCCAGATTGGGTTGCTAGCATCTGAAGCCAAATCCAAAAGCTACCTATTCAAATCCAAATCCAAAGCCAAATCCAAAAGCTACCTATTCTATACATCTAAATTATCTCCTCATTTCCCATTTAAGTAGGCTATTCCTATGTAAGGAGTGGAACTGGTTTTTTTTCTTTTTCTTTTTCCCCCTGGAATGTTTATTTTGCAGATAGTGTTGAAAAATGTTGAGAACTCCACTCACTATAAACCTTCCAGATGTCACAAGATCTGCAGAGTCCTTGCTGCATCCATAATTTACAGCTACTGATCCAGAAATACAGAGATTTCATGCTAATGATCAAATGTGCCAACTTGCCTAACTGAATATGTATCTGTACTTTATCATATTTTCCTTGCATAATTCCTTAAATGGTACACGTTCTACAGGAAGATGTTTTGGGGGAAGGTGGGGGTTGTGCTTTCTAGAAAGAATACTTCTTGTCTGTGTCTGGAAGCTTTTTCAAATATAACCAACTAAACTTTGAGGGCACGTCCACACATGCAGGCATGTGCATTTGTAGTAGCTCAAATAGAAGCAATGCAAATTTGAGCCAGGCTTTTTGCCTCAGCACACATGCCCAGACATGCAGTTTGGTGTGGGGCAAATTGTGCCATATGGGGCAAAATAACCCTGTCTGCCTCCTCCCGGATCTGCAGCCAGGGACAGTTAGAGCCTGGGGCCAGCACCTGTGTTGGCCCCAGCAGCATAAAAAGCTGCCCTGTCAAGTAGCTCAGGAATCCTCACTCTCAGGAGCTTCTGGGGCCCGGCCAATTGGTACCTGGGGACAGTACCCCTTGTGCCAGCTGGACTGCTGAAGCACCCCTGAGACTTCCCTGCACCTTTTACCCACTGCAGCAGCCTGGCAGTGGGGGCTGCTTCCTGGCTGTGACCTGCTGTGCACCTGCCAGACTCGGATGGGGACTTCACAGCCAGTAGAGGCATCTGCCCCTCTGGGCCAGCTGCTAGTGAGATTTGGCTGCAGGGTTGGCCTTTGTGTGGTAGTACTTTCGTGTGTGCCCCTGCCCGGCCATCTGGGCAGGTACCACCCAGAAGATGTTCAAAGCATGTCCTTCTGGCCCCAACTGGCCAGGAGGTCAGCCACCTCTAAGGTGCCAGCTCTGACTAGGGTCCTCTGCCTGGGTCCTGCCACTTGCCTCCCTAGCAGGAATTCTGGTGTTCCCTATTTGCATGAACACCGCATGCCTCCAGAGGCTGGGGGGCATGGTGACTGCCTGGAGGTAGTGTTGGCAGCAGAGGCATGGTGGTGGCAAGCAGGGAGCTCCCACAGGCAGCAGTGGTGTTGTTGGCGGTGGGGGTGGGCTGAGTGGGGAGCTCCCACAGGCAGCTGCAGCAGTGCCAGTGGTGGGAGGTGGGGGATGGCAAGCACCGACCAACAGTTTGTGATTACCCACAGATGCTCCTGGCAGTGGTGGCCAGTGGCAATCGGGGACCACATGCAGGTGCTGCTGGTGGTGTCGGCAGCAATGGCGGGGAGGTGACGAACGACAGCTACCCACAGGCACTGTCGGCAGCATCAGCAATGCTTTTTGCAGGGGGTGCACTGCCAATCCATGTGTTACCAATGGCTATTTGAAAACTGAAACATCCCTGATAAAAAAAACAAACCCAAAGTCACTCTGTAAAATACTCCATAATCCACATTTCTCCATAATTAAAACAAAACACCACTATATATAGAGAGAGAGCGAGAGAGAGACACAGAGACAATGATCATTTGAGCAGTGTTTAATTGATATATCTACAGTGTTTAAGCAATTTGGAAGCCTACCAGTGTCTCTATCATCATAATAAAATGATTTCTAAATACCTATATGTTTTACTGTTTGCCTTTGGTTTTCTTACTATAGAGCAGTTGGAGCTCCCCCTGACCCCTTCACTAACCAGGATGTGCGTACAGCTGCCCCTGCAGCCATAGCTTCTGCCAGCAGGTCTCATCATGTATGGCAGCTGGGCACACAGGGTGTGTGCTGGGGGGATGTGGGGTTTTCAGAAGGGGGATGGGAAGAAAGGGGGATGTGGGTGCCTCTGGAGGGATGTTGGGGGCCATGGGGTGTGTGGATAGGTGTGAGTGGATCATGGGGCGACTGTGGGGGGGGGGGCTGCTCAGAAGGGGTGGGTCCCCTGTCCCCTACAGGGTGCAGCCCCTCCACACAGCTCATGGACTGCCCCCCAACAGGGATACAGCTCCTCAACAGGGGCCACATGGACCCTGCAGAGGCTACCGCTGTCCCAAAGGGCCCTCACGCCTCACCCTCACTTGCTCCCCCAGGGCTCCAGATTGCTACCCCTCCTGGCCCCATCCCCTGCTGGCTCCTGCAGCCCCCCCAGATGGCTGCCCCACCTAGTTCCATCCTCTGCTTGCACCCCCAGACCTCTGATGGCTGTCCCACCCCCTGCTTTAACTCTCAGACTGCCCAATGGCTGCCCCACCTGGCCCCATCCACCACACGCACCTCAGTACCCCCCAGATGGTTGTGACCTGGGTCATCAGGGCACTGCACAGCTCCGTGCACTGTCAGTCTTCTGGGGCTGCTGCAGCTGTCACCTGGGGCCTAGCGCCACTCAGCCCAAGTGGCCCCAGCTGCCTGACAGTTCACAGAGCCGCGTGGCACCCTGCCAACTCCAGCCACACCGTGCAATGGGGCAGTGGCAGTGTGGGTGCCAGGTGTCTGAGGTCAGTCCCTGCTGCCCTGTGCTATGTGGGGGGCTCTGCCAGGAGGCCCCAGTGACCCCAATGGCTGCCGCTACTGCCAGTGAGTGTAGGGCTTTTTTTTTTAATTTGCTGGGATGCTAGGGCTGGGCAGTAATGCTGGGGCCTGCTCAGGGAGCAGGCAGGGGATGGGGCCGGGGGGTCTCCCCCCTGGTCCCCTCCCCGCTTACTTACTGGAATGGAGCCTGGGTCTAGCTCCCTGTGGCTGGCATTCTGCCTGCCCTGCATGGGCGGACAGTGTGCTTTAGCACTGGGTTGAGGGCCAACCATAGAGACACTTTGGCTGGCTACTAGAGAATCTCTGTAGAGGACCCAAGCCTCTGGTTGCCTGCCCTGCTTTTTTTGCCTGTGGTATTTTTTGAACTCTGGAGATCCAGGGGTCTAATTTTGCCCCCACACTGCAAATTTGCAGCATGGGGAATTTTTTTTTGCTTCTACATGTGCCTCTTGCGGTGTCTCAAAAGGCTTTGAGATGGTGCAAAACGCATGTGTGCATTCATCTGGACGTGCCCTGAGAGCTGAAGTTTCTCCATAATCTGTTTTCCCTTTGTCCCTCTTCCCATGCTAATGGATGTACCCTACTACTGCTCCTTTAGAGAGAGCCCTTGATCACTTGCTCCCTTTCTGTATGTGGAGCTGAAAACCCCTTCCAGCCGTTGTTTGATTGAAAGTGGGAGTGAGACATGTTCACAAATTCAGATTAGGATATGATCCCATTGGTTGTTCTACTTATGTACTTATGTATATACAGTAGTTCATCTGTATTTCTTGTCAGTCTCTTCAGAAGATTCAGATACCTGGAACTGGGAATAAAGAGGAAACCATTTTGATTTTTTAACTGAGGGTACCTGCACAGTGCTTTGATACTGCTTTAGGTTTTGGTTCTAGAAGATGCTGAATATCTACAGCTAGTGGCTTCAGTCCAGTCCGCTAGCTCCCCAAGGAGCTGTCCCATAAAAGGTAGATACTCAGCACAGGTGGGGAAGATATGTAAAGTGGAATGTATTCTGCATTTTAGGGTGCTGTAGGAAGGGAAAATGTCAAACAGCCCAATTGGCTTCTCTTTAATCATCTTTGAACAAAGGTGACCATAACCTCACACATTGCTCACTCAGACTTTTGCAAAGAAGGTATCAAGGTAAAGAGGAAATGCATCATTGACAATCTCCTCTGGGATTATAGAAATAGAAAGAACAAAGTGCCTTTTTAATGCTGTTTTCAACCTTGATATACAGCTTCTGGCCACCTGCAGTTTAGTAAATAAAGACATGCGTGATCCATTGGAATATTTATTTTGCCATTCCAGACACTCAGGTTGCTTGCATAAATCATTTCTTCTATTCCCCTACATTTTGATAGTTTAGTTGTAAACGAATTACTCATGAAAGATTGCATTTGGAGCCTCTGATTTAATTGATTTAATTGAAGTACTCTATTCTTCCAAAGAATGTGTCTGATAGAAAATTTTGATCTCTCATCCCAGTCAGGTCAGTGAACAACAGAGAATCAAGTATCTTGATTTAAAACCCAGCTGCTCTTTGCTAGTAGCATTAATTCCAAGGGTTTGAACACCAACAACATTTCCAACTAAAGGAATAAGGAGGAGATGAACAGGACTGTAGCTCTGTTACTACCATTGGGGGCTGGGGGTGGGGGAAGAATAAGACTATTAAAAAGCAATATAGGAAACCCTCGCTATTCATGGGTTCGGCATTCATGGTTTCAAATATTTGTGAATGCTGAACCCGCATCTTAAATACACTTCCAGGAGCTACTTGGGAGCTCCACACTTGCTGCTGCCAGGCTCCCACTGCCATCACCAGGCTCCCGCCATTGCCAGTGCAGCGGTGCCCCCCCCCACCCCACTGCTAGCCACCGGGGGCACTGCGTTCATGAATGCAGATGATGTTCGTGAATGCAGTGCCGTATTTGCGGATTTCACCATTCACAGGGATCTCCAGAACATATCCTCCGTAAATGGCGAGGGTTGCCTGTATTTGCCATACTATAGCCTATGGCACATGCTACATTTATGATGAGATTGACAGGTTAATCATGACTTATAGTAACCTGGACACACATGAAAGTCAATTTGAGGTGTGATAATACAGCAGTCTGTGATAATACATGCAGTCTGGAATAACTTTGTGGCTCATTTGTATTGCACTTAAAATTGAACATCTTTTGGTGACTCATGCACTGGAACCTGTCAAAACCCTATGTGTTGCCAACGTATGGTTTTGTATGTTCAGACACAGGGGCACTAGGACATCAGGTTGCTGCAGCCACATCCCAGGGTCCCCATGCCTGGGGATGAGTAAAAAATCCATGTGCCAGCCAGGTGGCTGGCAAAGGGGATTTATTCAGCCCGATGCTGGGGTCCCTGTAAACCAGGAGCTATAAAACCTTGCATGCTGCTCAGCTGAGTTTTATGTGCAGTTCTGGGATCAGGTGTTAGATCCTATCATGTCTTAAAGCGAACATCTGTCAGGGGTCTATGGTGCTTATGCTAAGTGCAAGAAACATTGCAAATACAGTAGGACAATAAATGTTTCTCTTTTGTCTGCTGTCTTGAACTTTGCCTGGCCCTTACTTTGCACTACTCTGGCAGCTCAAAGCAGTCCTAAATCTTTTTTTTTTCTTGGTTCCTTGTTGGATATGCCATACTTTGGAAAATGTGAGTGGCAAGCAGAGCTGTTACAAGAAGTTCCACTCATAATACAGGTTACTTCTGCACCGCAGTAATTCTTGCCTGCCATAATGGATCCTTGGGACCTCTGGGCAGTTGATGTATGTTTTGTGGCTATTCAAAACTGAGCCATGGGCCCAGGTTGGTGAAGATGGCTTACAGGATTTGAGATGGACATTTTGGTTCCCTTGTCCTTCCTCATTGACCTTCTCCTGGTTTATCTGTTTCACTTGCCTGTTTCATTATCATAATGTAAGATCTACAAGGCATGGAGTGCTTTTTCATATACTTTCCCCACGCTTAGCTCTACTGGGGCAGGGAATTGTAAGAGTCTGTGTAATATAAATAATAACAATAATGTAAACATATGCTTCTGTTGAAGCAGTGCATATATACAGGAGTAGGAATTGTGATATTGGATCAAATTTGCATAAGTTTGCTCCAGTAACCTGCTTTCTTGAGTGGCCAGTCCCAGATCCTTCAGAGGTAGGTGTATGAACCCTGCTGTAGGCACTTGTAAGAAATCTATCTCCATGTGAAGTCTTTCCTTGATCTCTAACAGTGAGACACTTGTTTGAGCTCCAAAGAATGAAGTTTAATATCGTGTCCAAGAGTCTCATTATCATTGACTATTTTAACTCTGCATGTTTTTGCCATCCTGAAAATGTCCAATCTCTTTTGAGTCATCTTAAGCTCTTTGTCTCAATAGTTTCCTCTGCTCATGTCTCTGTATAATTACATGTTCTGTGAAAATATATTTCTTTTACCAGTTTTGTCTCCTCTTTTTTTCTTGGGTTATGAGGCAAGGACAAGAGAGGTTGCTAGTTTACCTTCTCAAGGCCATCCATTGTTATAAGTGTCATCACAGCTGTCTATTTGTTTTCTGTCAAAGGTAAATAGGCTCAAGATTTTCAATTTTAATTTATGTAGGATATTTTCCATGATTCTAACATGCTGCATCACCTAGTCATTCTGCTGGAGTGTGGTAGGCAGACAAAAGCACAACTCCATGCAAAACAATCAGCTTAGGCTACAAGAACTAAGTGAACAGTAATGGCAGAATTTTCTATCCTTTTTTGCACTTAGGTGACAGTTTTCTGGCCACGTACCTAGCCTGTTTTAGCCTTGTCTCTGCCATGTGCAAATGGAGCATGCCTAGTCAGCTACATGCTGGCCAGGCACGTGCATGTGTATCTAATATAAGTCTAGGAAAAAGCATTGAAGGAGGACCTTATTATATTCCAAATGTCTGACTGCTTAGGACACTTGCCCAGGAAGCAAGCAACACATCTTATAGGTTTTCCATCACCCAGAGGGGATTTGAACTTGTATCTTTCTGATTTCCCAATACAGTGCTCTACCACACCACAGGTTTGGCATTATAGTCCTTTCCCAGGCTTACTCTTTTCAAGCCTAGCAGCCATCTCATGAAGCCATATATACCTAGCCCCATATTACCATCTTTCGTCTGCCCAGACAGCCAGTTCAAAAAGAGCAATTGAGAGTGGCTTGGATCATGTTTAACCTGTGGCACAGTAGTTAGTGTATTATGCTGGGAAATTAGCAACACAGGTTTAGCTCTATCTGGGTGAGGAGGACTCACGTCTCCCTTACTGGGCAAATGTTCTAACTACTCAGTTACTAGGACTAAAACTTTAGAGGGCCTACCTATTTCACCTGTTACTCATGGGTTTCTGGCTGGCTTCTTTTTTTGTGAGGCACATACGAATCCATAAGCGGGGTATGTACATAGCCATATACCTACCAGTTAGTGTGCAGCTGATTAAGCATACGTAGTCTATGTGCACACACAGTACGCATCCACACTTAAAGGGAAATTGGAATTTTTGATGACAATGCCAAATTCTCTTAGGCAGCTAGAAAACAGTATTTGAATGTAGAAATGGGGATGGAATTCTGCTCTAAGGCTCAAAAGAAACTTAAACAGGAACATGTATCTTTTTACTCATTTCATAAACTATCACAGTCCTCTACCTATCAATTCTGGGTTCATAGATTTCATCGATTTCATAGCCATTAGGACTGGAAGGGACCTCGGAAGATCATCAAGTCCACCCCCGGCCCAAAGGGCAGCAAGTCAGCTGGGGTCATAGGATACCAGCAAGATAAGCATCCAATTTGCTCTTAAAGGTGTCCAATGTAGGTGCTTGAACCACCTCTGATGGCAGGCTGTTCCAGACCTTGGGGGCTCGAACAGTAAAGAAATTCTTCCTTATGTCCAGCCTGAAATTGTCTTATAGTAGTTTATGACCATTTGACCTCATCATCCCTTGGGGCACTCTGGTGAACAAACGTTCCCCCAGATCCTGGTGGTCACCCATGATAAACTTATAGGTGGCCACCAGATCACCCCTGAGCCTGCGCTTTTCCAGGCTAAAGAGTCCCATGGCTCTCAGCCTGTCGTCGTAAGGTGTGTTTTCCTGACCTCTGATCATGCACGTGGCTCTTCTCTGGACTCTCTCAAGCTTCTCCACATCCTTTTTGAATTGTGGAGTCCAAAACTGGATGCAGTACTCCAGCTGCGGCCTCACCAAGGCTGGGTACAAGGGTAGAATGACGTCCTGGAATTTTCTTGAGAAGCATCTCTGGATGCAGGGCAGTGTTTTGGTCACTTTACCAGCTGCAGCATCACATTGCAGGCTCACGTTCATCTTGTGGTCAATCATGACCGCCAAGTCTCTTTCTTCCATAGTGCTAGCCAGCATAGCACTGCCGAGCCTATAAGGATGCTGCAGGTTTTTCTTCCCAAGGTGGAGAACCTTGTATTTTTCAGTGTTAAACACCATCAGGTTCTCATCCGCCCATTTGCTGAGCCTGTCCAGGTCAGCCTGGATCACCCACCTGTCTTCTGTTGTGTATGCTTTGTCCCAAAGTTTGGTGTCATCGGTGAACTTGGCCAGTCCACTTCTGACGCCAGTGTCCACATCATTAATGAAGATGTTGAACAATATGTGTTCAAATACAGAGCCTTGGGGGACCCCACTGGTCACAGGGCATCATGATGATTGACTTCCATCAATTACTACCCTCTGTGTCTGACCACGGAGCCAATTTCCCAGCTAGCGGATCGTGGTGGACCCAAGGCCACAATTGGCCACTTTCGCCAAGAGGTGTTTACCTTTTGAATTCAGTGTTGTATGTGACAAGTACATATGACAGATTTGCCACAATAAAAATAAAATTCATAAATAAATTTTCCACGATAAAACTAAAATACATAGGAGGTGGTCTAAGTTGCCATGCTCAAAGAAAGTCTGACAAAAAAAATTGTGCACATATGCTAGATGGTGATGCCATTATGCTAGACAAAGGGCTGTTTTTCATCACGTTTCATCACATGTACGTGGCCAGATCGTCATGTGTACACATGCCCCTACAAATTATTTTTAATGGAATAGTTGTAATCATTGAAGTAACTAATTGATAACAATAACCCTCATAGTACTATATCTTTTCCTTAAATAGCTGCTCTGGTTTTCTTTGTTTCTACTTATTGGAAAATGAATGATATTTAGCTGTTAGTGTAGTAATGCTCAACAACAGTAGGCATGTTGTATTTCTTTTTTGACAAACAAGTCCACCTGAGAGTTTATAATTATTCCCATCATACAGGGCTTGGTTGCCTCTGTTTCCCACTTCTTATTTTTAGCACACTTCTCAGCCTGTAGTTGCATTTCTAGTATATCTAGAAACTAAGCTAGCACTGAGACTTATTCAGTACAGTGAACTAAATCATCTTGTGTTGCGTGGCACGTTAGGAGATCTTGGTGGCAGTAAATGCCACAGTCTACTGTTTGTGTTCCTCAAGGCTGTATCAGTTTAAAGACTTCAAGACCGAGTGTAATGAAGGCAACATGGGCAGGTTCACCAGTTGGAGACATATGAACAAAACCAAGAAAAAATACTATGGTATGCTATATAGTTATAATTACAGGCCAGCCAAGGTAGTCAAATAAAATATTGTTCTAGTTCATTAGTCAGAGTTTGACGGGAGAAAGGGGTGGCAGGTGTTCAGCGATAATGTAATAAGGACCAAATAGCTGGTGCAGGTTGTAAAATGTTTATTTTTCCTGAATAAAATAAGGATTTTTCATTAAAAATGCTGAACCAGGAACGTTTTGGCCAAAAAGTTTGGCCTGTTCTTGGCCAAGATTCCCATTTCGGTTATCTGAAGAGAAATAAAATCATTCAGAATATCAGGCCCTATCCATGAACTGGTTGTAATCAAATAGCTCATTACCCACTAAAAATGTTTTAGTAGAAAACCTTTGACTTAGCCTAATATAAACTCCTTGTGGAAGGAAACCTGTCATTTACTAACTTTATATAGCACCTATCACAGCAGGCTCCCAACGTGGATAGTCTTTAGGTACTATTACTAATATTACAATAAAATGTTAAGTTACAACAGTGTAGATGCCTTGAAAAATACTAGTAAGCAGGTAAGCTGCTGCCAGTAATACACCACATTTTATTTATTTTAAATTACCAGAAATACAGGGTTCTTTCTTTTCTGCCCCATTAATGCGTCTATTCTATCTGCTCTAATATATTCAGAAAGTTAATCAATACATGCTTGAAAATATACAATGTATTTCTTGCTTCAGATTAAATAGGCTACAACAAATTTGTACAAAATAAATTGGAATTACTAGTAAAATAAATACCAGAGGAGATGGATACCAATGGTTTTATTCTATTTTCCTCTTTAATTCCTTAAAACCCTTCATTTTTCTCTTAAATGAAGCTACAACAAAATTTCTAGTTTCCTATACCAGCATGTCACAAAATTCAGGTGCTTTGAAACAGAATTTAGGCCCACCTTCCAGCAAGGTATCCAAGGCCAAATTATATCCCTTCTACTGATAAAATTCTGCCCTTGTATCCAAATGACCAGTCTTAGCTAGGGCACTGTGTTCTTACTACATGTAAGAATTTTCATTGATTGAGGATGGTTATGTGTGTAATAGAGCAGAATGTAGGAATTGAGATTTCCTTTGAGGAGCCAAGCATTAGGATTCTGTCCATAGCCAGTAGGGTCTCTGTGTAGGACTTACTTCAAGTCAAGATGGATATTTGGTTTTGTATTATTTGCTTTCCACTTGTCCATGTTGCTCAAGCTTTGGTCCTGAGAGCAAATGATCTAGTGACTGGAGCCCAAGGCCAGAGGCATAATTGGCCAGGAATGTGCCTGGAGCAGTCCTTCCTCTCCCCCCTGTACCTTCTAGCTCTGGGAGCTTTGGCAGTGTGCAGGAGCAGCAGCTGGAGTTCACTGCTATTGCTAAAGGAGGAAGATATCATCTCCTTTTTTTTTGCCGTAGTCACCCCGATGAACCGGTGAAAAAAATCCCAATTTTAGCAGGAAAAAAATGGGGTGAAATCTACTCCCTGCAATAGCAAACTCTATTGTTCCTCTACAGAACTGTAGTTCCCACAGTGCCCTGCACTCTGTGACACATTGCTGCACCACCACTGCTTGTTGGAGTTGGAAAGTACAGGTGGAATGGGCAACAGGAAAGTGAGGCACCCTGGTCCATTCTGGCATCTTTCCTTCCCTCCTCTTAGGCGGCACCTGAGGCACATGTCTTACCTGCCCGTCCTTATACTATTGTCCAAAATAGAGTCAAGACTGAGATCTGGTTTCTTGACTCTGCCATTGACTTGCTTGACTTGGGGCCTATCTTTCCAACTTCTAGTGCTCATTTTCTAAATTGCAAAGTTGATTCTAATGCTTGCCTTTTTTTGTGATACACTCTGAGATCTTTGAACCAACTGTGCTATGTAAAGACAAATGAATATTATTAATTATTGCACAGTCTAAAAGGATACTCTCCCTAAAGGTTCATCATAGATAAATACATATTCCTTTATGCATTTGTTTTCTTTTATAAAAGTTCTTATTCCATGCCTTCCAGTAGTCATTAAGTGATACGACTAACATCTGTCACATGTTGTCTCATCTTTTCCCTTGGAAAGAAGTGTGTATAGTGGACTGTCTTGATAAGACTGATATGTATCTTGTCCTATATGATTAGAGGTCTAATGAACATTGACTTGCCAGAAGAAATTGGAAGAACTGGGATTATTTAAAAAAAAATTGGAGAAGAGAAGATTGAGGTGGAATTTGATAACACTTTTCAGATACCTAAAGAGGGTGGCTATAAAGAGGATGGTGATGCACTATTCTTTTTGTCTGCAGGGGAATATTTATTTAAGAAATAATAGTCTTAAAGTTCAACAAGGAAAATTTGAGATGGATGTTAGGAAGAATGTCCTCATTATGAAAGCGTAAGCATTAGAACAGATTACCTGGGATCTCTGTTCTTCGAAGTTTTTAAAAGCAGGTCAGGCAAACAATTGTCTGGAGTGCTTCAGACAGGAATTATCCTGCCTTGCACAAGGGGTTGAACTAGATGACCCCTTGAGGTCCTCCTCAGACTTATTTTTCTGATTGCTATTTATGTTAGAGAAAGAAAGATCAAAGACACGTACCATGCACTTGAAGCAAATGACAGAAAGGTTTGGGGTATAGTCACTTCACAGTATCACACCAGTTCCTTTGTTTTTTGCACAAAAAACTGTATTTTCTCACATACAACATGCTCCTTTTTCCAAAATTCATCTGCTGGAAATTGGGGTGTGCAAACTCTGCATTATTATGATAGTAGTTTCTACCTTTGCTAGGAGTGACTGGGGAGGGGGAGAGCAAAAGTAACACTGAAATGGTTTATGTGGGACTATCTACCTACTACCTATGAACCAGTTCTCCTGCACTCTCTCTGTCCCCCTGCCCAAGGCAGAGGTTCCTGCTGTAGAAGCAAGGACAAATCTTCTTTCCTTTGTTTTACCTTTCAAAAACAAGGTACATATCTTATTTGGGGCTTGTGTTATGTGAGAAAAGATGGTGTTTGTGTGTGTTTGTGTACACTGTATATATTGATTACAATATAGTACAGTAGTACAAGAATGAGCAGTAGTAGAAAACTAAAACCAAATACTTTTCAACTGTAGAAATTCCTTTATCAAATGATTTTTAGGTGACTCTCAATAGAACTCCCTTGTTCAGCTGAACATGTCCAGTATAAGCTAATATTCTACCAACTTCAGCATTCAATTAATTAACATCCAATTATTAGAAAGTTACCAGCCCAACACTTGTCATGAGATACCAGAGGCAAAATGGATAATCATACTAGCATCTAGGGAGAAAGGTCTGTTGCAATCAGGGATATGCTTGCCAGTTCTGCATCATTGATTAGGTAACTTGGAAGGGCTTATTGCTATTATTTAAATACACTGCCAGCCAGTAAATTAATTGTTTGTTTTGTTTTGCCACTTGTGCATCTTAAACACAAGAAAAATACTCAAAATACATCTTTCATTGATGATGCGTTAGTGTAGGGTATTCAACTAATGCTTTTACCTGTATATTTTTTTAAAATATATATATATTGTCCCAGGGGATAGCAGGAGAAAGGATCCCAAACTATAAAGGGGAAACCTTGGGAATGAGAACCGAATGACGAAAAGAAAATGAACACAAAAATAAAACAAAGAAACCACTTACCTGCAACAGGAACTGCGGTGCAGCTGGAACAAGGAAGGAAACCTGCCTGGATCATGAGCCGCACCTTCATACAGCTGAAGCTGGCCGGTGACATCATCAGCAATCACCAGCCGGCGGGAACATAACAAACCGCTGGTGAAGGCAGGGAGGAGTAGATAGCAGACCCGAGGAAGGCACCACCATGGGGTGCCTCTCAGGAGTCTTTCAGGGAGAGAGGACAGAGAGGGATCTCCTGCTCTGGCGGAGGACAGCTCGTTGGAGCAGGCAAAGAGCCAGGAGAGGCTCCTGATGCTGGCCACAGCAACAGTGGCAGAGGATGGCTTGTCAGAGTGGGCAAAGAGCCAGGAGAGGCTCCTGCCACCGGCAAAGGCAGCAGCAGTGGAGGGAGCAGAGAGCCAGACAGGACATTCTACGCCACAACAGGTGGGAGCATTGGGGACACCTGGGAGGCAGAGCAGACTTCCCCTTTGAGAGGCACCAGGCAGAAGCAGCATGAAGGGCTATGAAGCGAGGCAACCAGAGGTGAGGGGCTGCCCCTGGATGTAAGGAGTGATCAGGCATACACGGAGGGGCTACAAGGCACCCGAACAGTGATCTCCCTAATGGGAGAGAAGAGGAGCAGGGTCACATCCCATAGAGAGTTGGATAAAGAGGGGGAGACGACCTGGCCAGGAGGCCACGGGCTACCCTGGGCCCATGTATGGGTCAGCCCCTTGACAGGTCTTAGAAAGTAAGGGGCCCGGCACCCTGGCGTAGGGACCACAAAGGGGACTGCATGGGCCCTCACAACATAGTAGAGTGTTGCTTTGTGTGTTCCTTTGTGTTTCCCTATCTGGAGGGGTTGAGGGGTAGGAGTAGGTGACATGGTCAAGGTAGCGGCAGCATAGCTCTTTGGGCTCCACTTGTGTTTGGGGCGCGAGTCAGGCATTGTACCCTGGAGGGATTTGACATTGAGGCCTGGATTACAGATTGCAGGCAACCCTAGGCTAACTAACTGAATTATCCTCTGGGAGTTGTCGCCCTGGACGGGAGAGGGCTAACAAGGCGGCTGTAACTAGTAGTGCAACAGGATTGGGAGTGTGGCCAGGAAGACCCAGTGATCCACCAAGGTGTGGCGTAAAGCCGAGGGGTAGGGGAGATGGAGACCTGCAGGTGACCGCCAGATGGACCCCACACCACAGAGGGACCCCGAGTGGCCACCCCCCACTGAGGTAACATTCAAAGTCATGGCAGGTGAGATTGGGGGAAGCCACTCTGGGAGTAAACACCTACTCAGCGGCCTACTGGAGACTGGGGTGAACACCACTGGCCACTCGGACCAAGGCTGCACGTGACCGGATGTTTGAGGCCCAGTGGTCATGCGCGCACACACACACACACACACACACACACACACACACACACACACACACACACACACAGAGTATATCATTATCACCTGTATATCATTATCACCAATCATAAAATAAAATGGATACCTACTAGGAAGGCAAGTGAAAAACAAATTATATTAGGCATTGAATTTGTGTTTTGGTTTGGGAATATATTAAAATAACTTTTCCAGTTATAAATTGCATAACTCCAGGCAGTTTTACCACTTTTTGACATTTATCTAAGGAACAATATTTATTGATTTTTTTTTTCTAGTATGTTGTAAGTTTTTTATTTCCTCAGAATACTTGTGAAGTTCTGAAAGCTCTAAATAGAAATTTATAAAATAAGGATGACTATTCAAAATGCTTAAAATAAATGCTGTCTTAACCTAGAGTTAGCATTCTGCACTATCAAGACACACAGTTCTGTGATTCCTTCCCTTTGTCAAGGATAACATCAGATTATTGAAAGTGGCTGACAGTACTATGCTGTATATAAAGAAGTCTATCATGCTTATCCTGTATAGTGTGCATTATTTTTAAATTTATTATCAATAAACTAGAGATAATGATAACAAGCATACTTGCTGCCTAAATTGCCTGGTATCTGCTTGTAAGGTCATGGCTACAAAAGGAACTAAACGTGGGAATATAAAATATATAGAGGCTTCTAACTTTACATTTAATTTTTACCAGTGTTACAGTAATATATACAACAAGATATTAGTTTGTTCCATTCCCTGGACACAATTTTTGAATGAGGGATTCAGTTCATGAACATGGGTCATCCATGTTCCATGAACAAAATGGTAATGCTCCAAATTTTAGATAATCAGGTTACTACCAGGCTTTTGCCACTGTGACCAGAATATACACGTGTGAGAAAAGGAGAAAGATCTCCCCGTCCTTAATATGTGCAAGCTAAACCAGTTTTCAAAAGTGGACAGCATTGAAAAAATCACCAGAATATTGTGAGTGTATGGAAATAGAGCACACTGAGCACCCTTGTCCTTTATTAAACTACTTATCCATAATTTGCAGGCAATGGCCAAGTACATTATTTTTGCCTCCGTCTCTTGGTATGTCCTTATATGGTCATTGCCACATATGGAGCCTTTTTGTTGCATGTGAAGGCCATATATGGATGTGGCAGGACGGGACCTAGGGGTGCCGTGAACTCCCCTAGCGCCCCCCCCTACTGTGCCAAATTGGTTTCAAATGCCCCCTCACTATCTCGCCCGCCACATCTTTGATGGTAATATTGTTAAAGGGAGGCTGCCTTTTTATCCTCTTTGGCATGGTGCCTTGAGATGTCCCAGTCCGTGCCCTGCCTTCGGTGACACGGTGCACTCTAACCTCTGGGGCTATGCGTGGGCCCTACAGTCACCTGGGCCCTCATGGGCCCTCTGCCTTGTCTCCATTGCCCGTGCCCTCAGGGACACTCCCTGGCCTGTCTCAACTGTCTGCCTGCGCCCTCATGGGTGCCCCCTAGCTTCCCTCGTGGCTCTCGCCTGCCCTGGGGCCCGTCTCCTGTGCTCTCGCCCGCCCTGGGGCCTAGTCTCATGATTCCCACAATCGAGGCTCAGGTGGCTGTAGCCGTGCCTGGCCCCCAGACCCCCTTCTCAGGTCTTACGCCCCACTGGGCTCCTCACCAAGCCTCAGGTGGCCGTAGCTGTGCCTGGCTCCCAGACCCACTTTCTCGGGTCTTACGCCCCACTGGGGCTCCTCACCGAGGCTCAGGTGGCCATAGCTGTGCCTGGCCCCCAGACCTGCCTTCTCAGGTCTTATGCCCCACTGGGACTTCTCCCCTGTGCCCGCACTGGGGCTTTTCTGTCACAACACTGCCCACGCTGGGGCCGGGGTCAATACACCCCTAAAATGCTGTACCTTCTCTGGCACCAGGAACCCCCACGCTACTGTGGAGCTCCCATGAGGCCCCCTCCAGCCTCACCCGGTCCTCCAGTCTTACACAACTACAAAACAGAAAACTCACACTCCTGTGTTACAACATAAAATTCCAAGCCAACTGGCTATCCATCATTCATCTCCCTACCAGGGTTTCCTCCACCCTGTATCATCCTGCAGAAGGTTCTCAGGCCATCAGGCTTCTCTACTCAGCTAGCTCGAACCGAGCTCCACCTTCCTCTACTGCCAGAGGGGAACTGACCTCCAGCCTCAGCCTGGCTTGTTTATATAGGCCAGGCCCTGCCCCCTTCTGTTCAGCTGACCAAACTGGTTATCTCGGCAACCCACACCTGTGCTACCCTGGTGACTGGCAGCTGAGCCTCCCCCTTCTCACCACTAGGGGTCTCTCACAGGTCGCTTCCCTTGTAGGCGCAGGGCGCTTAAGTGCCCTGCGACAATGGACAAACACTGTCTGATTGGTCTGTTGGACTCAGCAGCTCCTCTATAAAAAGGCCCACACTGCTGCCCTGACTCAGAAGCTCTGACCTCTTACTGGAGCAGTTGGCTATTCTGAACTAATGTGGTCTGCCTGGTACTATGAGCTATACAGTTATGAGGACCTTGTCCAGAAATGGTATGGAATGGAGGCAATGGGAGTGGAACTAGAAGCTGTGGAAGATGGGAACAGAGTCATTTGTGGGGCTGGAGACAGCAGAAGACAAAGTGAGCAAAAGGCTGAACAAGAAGCCAGAGAAGGTGCTCTTGGAGGAGTGGCAGGGGATGCTAGATGCTTCTTTCAAAGAAGCAGTGGTGCTATTGAGATGTTGGATCCTCCCAGTTTTGGAGCAGCAGTGGTGCTTTGGAAACATGGATACCTGAGTTTCATAGTTTCAAAGCAGCTAGGGTCAGGAGGCACCTGAACAGATCATCTAACCTTTCCCCCTGCCACAGGCGGGAATGAATGCTGGGTTGACAAGACCCCAGACAGGTGATCATCCAACCTCCTCTTGAATTTGCCCAAAGTAGGGGCGAGGACTATTCCTGGGAAGTTGGTTCCAGATTTTGGCCACCCTAACTATAAAATATTGCCTTCTGATCTCTAACCTAAACCTTTTATCCATCAGCTTATTACCATTGTTCCTTGTCACCCCAGCTGGTGCTGGGGAGAAAAGGGCTCTACCTATTTGGTGTTGATCTCCCCTGATGAGTTTCTAGGCAGCCACCAGGTCCCCCCTCTGCCTCCGCTTGCTGAGGCTGAAGAGGTTCAGGTCCCTTAATCTCTCCTCATAGGGCCTGTCCTGCTGCCCTCTCACCAAGCAGGTGGCCCTCCTCTGAACCCTCTCCAAGTTGGCCACATCGCTTTTGAAGTGCAGCGCCCAGTACTGGATGTAGTACTCCAACTGCGGCCTGACCAAAGTTGCATAGAGGGGGAGTTTCACCTCTCTGGACTGGCTTGAGATGGACCTTTGGATGCATGACAAGGTATGGCTGGCCTTGCTGGCTGCGGTCTGGCATTGGCAGCTAATGTTCATCTTGGAGTCAATGACTCCAAGATCCCATTCTGCCTCTGTGCTTTCAAGAGGGGAACTCCCCAGCCTGTACGTATGCTGTGGATTCCTTCTCCCAAGGTGCAGCACCCTGCATTTGTCTACGTTGAACCCCATCCTATTCTCATCTGCCCACTTTTGTAGTCTGTCTAAATCTATTTGCAGCCTCTCTCTGCCTTCAAGTGTGTCGACCTCGCCCCATATCTTAGTGTCATCAGCAAACTTGGACAGTGTGCTTTCCACCCCCTCATCCAAGTTGCTGATGAAGATGTTAAACAGTGTGGGCCCAAGGACCGAGCCCAGGGGTACCCCACTGCTCACATCTCACCAGGTTGAGTACAACCCATCCACCACTACTCTCTGAGTGTGCCCCATCAGCCAATTTTTTACCCATCCAACTGTGCAGGCATCAATGCCACAGTCGCTTAATTTATGGATGAGGATGGGGTGAGATACAGTGTCAAAACCCTTCTTAAAGTCAACAAAGACTACATCCATGGCGACACCATCATCCAAAGATTTAGTTACTTGGTCATAAAAGGCAACCAGGTTGGTAAGGCAGGATCTGCCTTCGATGAACCCATGCTGATTGCCCCTGAGCATGATCTTCCTTGCAGGCCCTCCACAGATGTGCTCTTCGATGATTCTCTCCAAGATCTTCCCAAGCACCAAGGTGAGGCTTACAGGCCTATATTTACTTGGGTTCTCCTTCCTCCCTTTCTTGAAAATAGGGACCACATTAGCCAGTTTCCAATGCCCTGGCACCTGGCCAGATGACCACAAATGATTATACAGCTGGGCCAAGGGCTCCGCAATGACCTCTGGCAGCTCCCTCAACACCTTTGGGTGAAGGGCATCTGGACCTGCAGATTTAAAAATGTCTAGCCCTTCCAGAAGATCCCTAACTACATCTGCACTGACTGAAGGCCTGACAGAGCTATCCCCGAGATTGTCCCGACCTCTGGTAGGTGGGATATCCTGGTCCCTGTTCAAGAAAACAGTGGCAAAGAAACTGTTAAAAATATCAGCTTTCTTGTCTGGTGTAGCCACAAGATTACCGTTTGCATCTTGCAGGGGCCCTACATTGCCTGGTGCCCTCTTCTTGCTCCCAGTGTACTTGAAAACGATCTTTTTGTTGTCCTTAATCCTGGATGCTAGCCTGAGTTCCATCTCTA
>NW_017729033.1:101865381-101868036 GCF_001723915.1 Gavialis gangeticus
CTGTGTTGGATAGTGAAATCCAGCAGGTGATGATCGCTATTGCCCAGGTGGTCAAGAACCTGCAGTTCCCCTCACCAGGTCATCCCCCGTGGCCAGGACCAGGTCCAGCAAGGCGTTACCCCTAGCTGGTGTTTCCTGGATAAGGTGAAGGTCCTGTAATACAGTCAGGAACCTACACGAGCAGTCAGACCTGGCTGTCTGCTCCCCCCAGCAAATATCAAGGTAGTTTAGTTCATCCATGAGAATAACATCCCTTGACCTAACCACCTCCATAAGCTGACTGGAGAAATCCTGGTCTAGCTCTTCCCCCTGGTTGGGTGGTCTGTAGTAGACACCCACTGTAAGGTCCCTTTTGCCATGCCCCCTTTGTGGTTTTACCCATAGTGTCTCTGCCTGACCCTCCTCTAACCCAAAGCTAATCCTTGATGATGTGAGGTGCTCTTTGACATAGAGCACAACCCCCCCACCTTTCATCTCTGTCCTGTCTCTTCTGTATAGGGTGTACCCCTGAATGCCTGCCGCCCAGTCATAGGTAGGGTCCCACCAGGTTTCTGTGAGCCCTATTGAGTCTGGGTTCTTACTCGCCTACTGGTCTTGGAAAAGAGTCTTAATCTCTCCCCTGTGCAGCTATCATCCATCTCCTTTCCAGCTGCTGCAAATCAAGATGGAAGAAGTTGTCCATGATTGCCCCTAGCAATGACCTCTCCCAATGCAAGGAACTTGCTACCATTTGAAAAAAAGATTTTATTTTTAATGTGATGCTTAATGTTCAATAAAGAATTAACTGTTATTACTGCTTTTCACTGTTTCTTTGTGTTTCCACCTCAGTTTTGATTTATTGGTGGTGGTTTTGCTGGGAAAAGTGGCCACAGGTTTTTTGTGCAGGGTTAAGGTCTATATACAGGTGTACCACATAGCTTTTATTATCAGGTGTCTCCACATATTTCATAGACTTTTTTCATAGATTTCATAAACAGTAGGGCTGGAAGGGACCTTGGAAGATCACCAAGTCAAGCCCCCTGTCCCAGGGGAGGAAGTCAGCTGGGGTCATATTATCCCAGGAAGATAAACGTCCAAATGTCTCTTGAAGGTGTTCAAAATAGATGCTTGAACCACCTCCAATGGCAGGCTATTCCAGACCTTGGGGGCTCAGAAAGTAAAGAAGTTCTTCCTTATGTCCAGCCTGAAACAGTCCTGGAGGAGTTTATAACCATTTGACCTTGTCATCTGTTGGGGTGCTCTGGTGAACAAACGTTCCCGCAGATCTTGATGAACACCCCTTATAAAGTGGCCATCAGATCATCCCAAGCCTGTGCTTTTCCAGGCTGAAGAGTCCCATAGCTCTCATAGCTCTCACAGCTTATAACACACAACTTATATTTATGGTTCTTTCGGAGGGGACATCATGTCAACCTATTATTGGAAAAACAGGGTTTGTTTATGAAAGAAGCAAGGAAGCCATTTTTACTTCCAGTCCTTGAATTTTCTAATACCTTTGCATAGGTCAGCTATGTTGAGGTAGTAGAAGCTGTTTCTTACTATTCCTCATTAATACAGTTAGATGAACACTTCTGAAGTCATGAGGTTACATTCAGCCCTTCATCCCCACTCACAGATTACCCTCCAGTAGGAATGATTTACATGCAGAAATACTTTCCTTTTTTTTTTTCTTCTGATACGTTTATAATTATAAATTTTTAATACTGAGATTGTCACACCCCAGGAGGCTGGGGCAAGATTATGACATATCATGAGGTACCCTGAAGCTCTGATTTTAAATTCTCCATTTGGCAACTACTTTTCCCATAGTTTTTAATCCTGTCGTACTTCATACTGTATTTAGGGTTGTCTCTAATAACATGACATACCTAATTCCTTAATCACACTCAAAACCTCTCATATTTGAGTTGAGGTAATCTGACTTTATGTTCAAATGAAAATTCCTTTTCTTCTAGGCTAAAAAGCAGTCTAGCATTGCTAAAGAACTCATGGATTTTACACTGCCAAGCCTAAAAAGGTCATTCAGGGTGCATCCACACATGCAGGCACATGTACTTGGAGCAGCTCAAATAGAAGTGGTACAGACTTGAACTGGAGCTTTTTGCCTCAGTGCATGTGCTTGGACATGCACTTTGGTGTTGGGCAAATTGTGCCACTTCGGCCAAAATAACCCTGCCTGGCTCCTCCCGGATCTGCAGCCCTGAGAATTCCCACACCCTTTACCCACTGCAGCAGTCTGGCAGTGGGGACTGCTGCCTGGCTGTGACCTGCTGTGCACCTACCAGACCCAGATGGGGACTTCACAGCCAGTAGAGGCATCTGCACCTCTGGGCCAGCTGCTAGTGGGCTGTGGCTACAGGGTTGGCCTTTGTGCAGTAATATTGCCATGTGTGCCCCTGCCCAGCCATCCGGGAAGTAGTCATCCAGAAGGTGTTCCCAGTGTGGTGGCCTGCTTTGAACTATCAAAGCATGTCCTCCATACCCCAATTGGCCAGGAGGTCAGCTACCTCCAGCTGGGTCTAAGGTGCCAGCTCTGAGCAGGCTCCTCTGCCTGGGTCCTGCCACTTGCCTCCCTAGCAGGAATCATGCTGTTCCCTACTTGAAAACTGAAAAATCCCTGTTAAAAAAAAAAAATCCCAAAGTCACTCTGTAAAA
>NW_017729033.1:101868302-101869118 GCF_001723915.1 Gavialis gangeticus
GGGGCTACAGCCCCCCTCAGGGATCAAATGGCCCCCACAAGGGCTACCCCCTCCTGCAGGGCCCACATGACCCACCCTTGCTTGCTCCCCCAGCCCCCTGAATTGCTGTCCTGCCTGGCCCCATCCCCTGCCGGCTCTTGCAGCCCACCCGATGGCTGCTTCACCCAGCCCCATCTCTCTCCCAGACCCCACCAATGGCTGCCCCGCCTGGCCCAATCCCCCATTTGTACCCCCCAGTCCCTAACGGCTGCCCCCGCACCCCAGCATCCTGGCAATCTGATGGGCAGCAATTCAAGGTTAGTCTTTTTTGGGGTGTGGGGGGGCACTTAAAGGAGAAAAGGAGTTTATGGTTTGATAAGGAATTTTTATTGCTACTTGAAGAACAAGCACAAGGTACATAGAGATTGATGTCATATATCATGACTTTAAAAAAAAGTTTTCGATCTGGTATCCCATGATCACCTCTTGGCAAAACTGGCTAACTGCGGCCTCAGCTGCACTACGATCCACTGGCTGGGGAATTGGCTACATGGTCAGATGCAGAGGGTGGTGGTTGATAGAAGTCAATTGTTGTGGTGCACTGTGACCAGTGGGGTCCCTCAAGGATCTGTCCTAGGGCCTATATTATTTCACATCTTGATTAATGATGTAGACATTGGTGTCAGAAGCAGACTGGCCAAGTTCGCTGATGACACCAAACTCAGGGGTAAAGCATGCAAATCTGAGGACAGAAGGGTGATCCAGGCAGACCTTGACAGGCTCAGGAAATGGGTGGAGGAGAACCTGATGGTGTTTAACACCGAAAAATGCAAGGTT
>NW_017729033.1:101874118-101879374 GCF_001723915.1 Gavialis gangeticus
TGATGACAGGCTGAGAGCCATGGGACTCTTCAGCCTGGAAAAGCGTAGGTTCAGGGGTGATCTAGTGGCCACCTTTAAGTTTATTAGGGGTGCTCATCAGGATCTGGGGGAACATTTGTTCACCAGAGCACCCCAAGGGATGACAAGGTTGAATGGTTATAAACTCTCGCAAGACCATTTCAGGCTGGACATAGGGAAGAACTTCTTTATTTTCCAAGCCCCCTAAGGTTTGGAATAGACTGCTGCTGGAGGTGGTTCAAGCACCTACTTTGAATGCCTTCAAGAGACATTTGGATGTTTATCTTGCTGGGATCCTATGATCCCTGCTGACTTCCTGGCCCTGGGGCAGGGGATGGACTCAATGATCTTCCAAGGTCCCTTCCAGCCCTAGTGTCTATGAATCTATATAGTACATATCTATTGGGAGTGCACCCTGTGAGCCTGAGGAACCACCTGATCTCCCTGCTTATTTTCTTGTCCTACATTTCCCCCTGTAGGCTGTTGTGTTTTCTTGTTTTATCTTGGTGGAAAATATATGATCTTTTCTGCAGGAATTGTACCTACTTATAAGGGGTCCCAGTCTTGATGGAGGTGTTGGGGTGCTATCCTGTTGCTATGATTCCAACGAAGGGGAAAAAGAACCCTCAGGATGTCCAGACCTGTGATGTTGAGTTGGCTGGCCTCTTTGTTACCTTATGCATTAGGTTAGATTTTCACAGTCCTTTCTTCTGCTAACCTTGGCCTGTCTCCCTTGGTTTTTTTAAGGCCAGAGGAACTGGGAAGCAGTATCATAGATAGGCTTAAAATTCAAGAGCGCTTGCCTCCCAGTCATATGTTCTGACCATTGTTTGGGTAATGTGTTACCGTTTCATGGACTTCATCATAGATGCTTTGTGTCATGGATGCTTGTGCTAACAGTGGGCCAGATCTTTAGCTGGGTTAGCTTGTCAAACCTCTAATGACTTCTTGAGTGAGGCTATACAAGTTTACACAAGATGAGGGTTTGGTTCAGCATATGTCAGCAATTCAATGCTAATGTAGTTTCTGTAGCAGGAAATTTAAAAAATTGAATTTTTTGTTGGTTGGTGGAAGCCCAGCATAACATTGCATCTAAGAAACTACTTGCAGACCTGCAGTGAAAGTTATGTTTACCTATGTAGCCTATTTCCCTTTGCCTCATGTTTGTAATCTTGTAGATCTCCCAGCCAAAGAGTATATTTTCATTTTCTGTGCCTATGTGAAGGTTCCCAACTATCCAATGACTCATTTAGCAGCTCTCAAGTACAGAGGAATTTAAGTATTTATCTAGGCCATTAAAAATATCATAATTCCTTTATTTTATAAGCAGTAACTGCACATGAGGACAACATAATAAATTCTTAAAAGTATTCTGGTTCATAAAATTCACTGGCTTATTGCTCTGTTCAGGATGACTGTTAGCTATTACAATCACTCCAGTGGAAATGTGAGGAACTGTCCATGATTACCAGTGCATTCACAACATGAGTGTCTTTTTCATATACCCCTGCATCAAATCCCATGATATGCTAAGTTTTCCCAAATTCTTGTACCATCCTTTAGTCTTTCTCCATTATTAGATGCCATCTTCAATGACTGATGCCATCTAAATTGCTGACTATTGCTATCAAGATAATGCTTCAGGGGACAGTCTGTTTTAAGGGGACAGTATACTTTAAACCTCTAAAGTGTGAGAACATAATTACTTGCTAGGTTTCCAGAATTCATTGAGAATTCACTGAGAATATGACTAATGTTAAAAGCCTTCTTTATTACATAACTCTCTGTGGAAAGTGAAGCTTCAGTAATGACTCACTGAGCAATGAGGCAGAAATCTTAGATACTGTAATGTGACGCAGAAAAGGTCATACACTCGCTTTCATAACAAGATCATTCATTCATTCATTAAAAATTAAGTGTATATGGGAGTACATGGTACATTTCAGGTAGCAAGCATTGGGTGGAAACTTTGATTTTCAGAATTTCTTCCATCCTGGTGATAACAACGCCAGTAAATTCAGATCTATTTGATGGTATTTCAGCTTATCAGTTATTATTAAAGTTAAGTAAATACCTGAGTTACACAAAGTAAAATTTCAGGGCTATGACAGTATCTCCATCAAGTGAAGACAAGATATTTCATGATTTACTTTTAAAGTAACCTTATTACATTTACAAGGCAGAGTTGAAATTCTGCAATACTTCTCAACTTTTAGTTAAAGTTTGGTGAATTTTTTACTTGGTGCAATTAATTTTTTGATATTTCTCTTGGTGCATTCTGTTTTTTGGCAGCAAAACCAATGGAGATTTCAGTCTGCTGCTGAAGTAAAGCTTCTAATTTGAGGATTATTGGGAATACATTTTTGTCTTTACAGAGGTGCTCCATTTTTGGAATGAATCTACAAATAGAGCTGATGACTAGCTGTTCAAATAGGAATCATGGTATTTTTCAGATTGGACTGATAGACCAAATGAGAGTAATTGCCATCTAAGAACTTGGAGACTTTGATTTTACTCCAAGCAAGGCAGACTTGAACCTAATCAGTTAGGTAGTTTCTAGACAGACCACTGTCACCAATGGCTGGGAGGTCTGAGAGCTTCTTATAATTATATCGAGCCATCTGGTCTCTTATTTCCTTATTGAATATAACTCAGATGATGTTTTTATGCACTTAAAGCAGATCAATGGATATTATAATCCCAGATTAGTAACATACATTGGATTTTGATATAGTTCTCTCTTTTTTTTTAAATGTAGGTATTTATGAGCCGCCATTTCTTGTACTACTGCAGTGAACCTACCCTGGATGTGAAGATTGCTTTTTGTCAGGTGTGTGTTCCTTACAGGTAAAACAAGGTACAGTATATAATCATATTTCCATTTTTGCCATCCATTTTATCAGAAGAATGAACAGTGAAAATGAACCCAGTGCAGGTTACTGAATTGTGAGAATTAAAACGTTAGAAAACCCAATAGGAAAACTAGGGCAATACATTTTGGTTTGATGTTACTCATTTTTTTGCTTGTGCTTTGAAATAGAGCTACTGAATATTTTTTTTAGAAAAATGTTTGCATTTTTTGCACAAAAGTGGGGTTAAAATGACAAAATTAGTTTTAATTCACTGAAGGTTAAATCAAAATAGAATTTTATTCAGAAATAAGTGTTCTCAGACTTGAAATGAAATATATGGAGTAAAACTGACTTTCTTGTTTCGGTTTCTGTGTGGACAAGTAACACATAACCTAAACACTTTTTGATGTCATTATATATTTGCTTAGAGCCAAATTTGTGTGAATGAGATGTTCAGTATAATATATATTAGTGAAATTCTACTGTTTTGAGGCTGCATGTTGCTAAATAAGTACTTTTAAAATTGCCCTTATAATTGGTTAGTCCATAGTACCTTAAACTCCATAGAACTGAAACTAAACCCAGCAAACTACCATAAATGGAGGGGGGAAAAAAGTGAGATTAGGTGATCCAGTTATTGGTTCCATTGGTTAAGTTAGAATGATTTGAATGCATTATTTAGATGAGAATGGTGTTACCTATTCACTTCTGTAAAGTGACTAGCTCACTAGTCTCACATGTCTTGCTGACATGCATTTCACTGCCTATACAACTCCACGTGGTGCAGCACAGTTCACTTCAGTTCACATGTGAAACAGACACAATCGAGTCTGCTCCAAAGCAGTGGATCTCTGTGTGTTACGGAACAGAAAAGTATGTGTATAAATGCCCTAGGAGTTCCTGACGGGGGGCCATTACCTGTTCATGCCTGTAGTGCTTCAAAGCATTGTGGCATTTGTAGCACTTAAAAGCATTACATTTGTTCATGGCTTTTCTCTATTGTTTGTCTGCACACACACATGCACCCCTCCTCCCCAATTTCTCCTTGACTGCTCTTGATAACAAGCAACATGTTACAGCTCATCCAGAGATGTATTGTCACTTTGTGAACAACATAGAAAGTTGGTACTGATACTAATATTTAGCCTTCAATCCTAACCTCAGGAAGACTTTCTATCTGCAACTCCCTTGTAGGTGAGTCAGAATTGTTCCAGCTAAAAAAAATAACTTTTTGACGTTGTAGCAGGGGGTGGTACTCCTGTAACTGGGAAGAGACTGTGAGACAAAGCTGAGTCGAGGCAATGTAAGCTGGTGCTGGGCTGCAGACCCATCTGTAACAGGGAGTCAGAGGCTTCTCTCACTTTAAGGAAAGCTGCAATGGGCTAAACTGGCTGTGGGAGGAGGGGGCTTCAGTTAGGAATCACGCTAGCTGCTGGAGAGCTAGCTGCCAGAAAGCAGTAAACCAGTGACAACAGGGTACAAGTTACCACTTAGGGAGAGACTGCCCTGGAGCTAGTTGCTCCACAGTAAGCAGCTAATGGGTAGATATTTAGGTAGCATAGGAATAGAAGCTGCAAGCAGCTGAGAAGGGCAGACAGGCCAAAACGGAAACCCTGGTGGGTGGCTAGAGAGCTACCTGACAGGAAGGGGTGGGGCTTTGGAGGCATATAAGGCCAGTGCCTGAGACCAAGTGGTCAGTCTTTCCCTGCAGACATCAGGCAGAGGAGCTCTTTAGCAAGACAACTTCACAGGAAGGATTGATTGGTACCTAAGCTGCCCCTGCAAGTTGCAAGTGAAGTACCAAAGAGGACTGTGGCAGGGCACTGTTTGTACCTGCTACTTTAAGATCAGAGCCAAACAGCCAGCAGGTGCTTGATTGTGGCAGCCATTTTAGATCCCTGGCTGCCTATATAAACATTTCAGTTCCCTGCTGGCAGGCCAGGTAGCAACATTGCCTGGCTGTGAGGCTTCTTGGAACACTCTGGAGGTAAGGGAGGAGTTGTAGGGCATGGCTAGGAGGCTCCTGGGCAGGACCTAAAACTGTGACCTGGTGGGGCTCTCAGTGGTGTGGGAGCCCCCAGGAAATGCTAGGCCACTTACCATCCTGGTGAAAGGTGGGTTGGGGTGCCTTAACCCCAGCTCCCACAACCGGGTGGGTCACCCACTAATAGGGCCAGAAGGCAGACCCCAGAGATAGAGTGGGGCTAGAGACTCAGACCTGACAGGGCAGAAAAGATGTGGGCAGGAAAGACTGCTGGGATCAAATGATCCCGGCAAGATGGGCATCAAGACATTGTTTAAAGATTGCTGGAGTGAATGACTATCACTTCTGGGGGGAACCTGTTCCAAACCCTTGGCACTCGACTTATAAAGAAGTTTTTCCTTA
>NW_017729033.1:101884374-101885251 GCF_001723915.1 Gavialis gangeticus
TCTAGGACTGAGATGAGGTTCCCCGTTCTGTAGTTCTTTGGATCCTCCTTTTTCCATTTCTTAAATATGGGAACTGTTTGCCCTGTTCCAGTCATCCAGGACCTTCCCTGACTGCCATGAGTTTTGAAAGATGATGGCCAGCAGCTCTGCAATCATGTTGGCCAACTCCCTCAGAACTCTCAGGTGCATCGCATCCAGCCTCATGGATTTGTACACATCCAGCTTTTCTAAATAGTTCCTAACCTGTTCTTTTACCGCTGTTGGCTGCTTACCTCCTCCCTAAACTGTGCTGCCAGGTGTAGTAGTCTGGGAGCTGACCTTGCCTCTGAAGGCTGAGGTGAAAAAGGCATTGAGTACTTCAGCCTTTTCCATAGATTGTTAGGGGCTGGAAGGGACCTTGCACATCATCAGGTCCAGCCCTCCTCCCTCCCCCCCCAACTCTAGGCAGAAAGACAACTGGGTTCAAGTGACCCCAGCGAGGTGACCATCCAGTCTCATCCTGAAAACCTCCAGTATAGGTGACTGCACCACCTCTGGAGGGAGTTTATTCCACAGTCTGGACACCCTGACTGTGAAGGAGTTTTTCCTGGTATTAAGCCTGAGCTAGCCTTCCAGGAGTTTATATCCATTGGTCCTGGTCCTCCCCAGGGGTGCCCTATTGAACAGCTGTTCACCGAGATCCTGATGCACTCCTTTGATATAATGGTAAGCCACTATCAAGTCTCCTCTCAACCTTCTCTTCTTTAGGCTAAAGAGGCTCAGATCCCTCAGCCTTTCCTCAGATGGCTTGCCTTGCAAGTCCCTGATCATGTGGGTGGCTCTTCTCTGGACTTTCTCAAGTTTTTCCTCATCCTTATTGAAGTGCAGCACCTAGAAC
>NW_017729033.1:101890251-101890480 GCF_001723915.1 Gavialis gangeticus
GAGCCCCTGATATGCTTGTAGGCTGCAACCAGCTTATAGTCTGCAAGCAACTTCTTAGCCAGTTGGTCCCTAGCCTGTACCAGTGCATGGATTTGTTCCATCCTAAATGCAGGGCTTTGCACTTATCCTTATTGAACCTCATGAGATTTCTTTTAGTCCAATCCTCCACTTTGTTGAGGTCTCTTTGAATCCTAGCCCTACCCTCCAGCATATCTACTACTCTGCTCAG
>NW_017729033.1:101895480-101902792 GCF_001723915.1 Gavialis gangeticus
CCATAGATTGTTAGGGGCTGGAAGGGACCTTGCACATCATCAGGTCCAGCCCTCCTCCCTCCCCCCCCAACTCTAGGCAGAAAGACAACTGGGTTCAAGTGACCCCAGCGAGGTGACCATCCAGTCTCATCCTGAAAACCTCCAGTATAGGTGACTGCACCACCTCTGGAGGGAGTTTATTCCACAGTCTCATCACCCTGACTGTGAAGGAGTTTTTCCTGGTATTAAGCCTGAGCTAGCCTTCCAGGAGTTTATATCCATTGGTCCTGGTCCTCCCCAGGGGTGCCCTATTGAACAGCTGTTCACCGAGATCCTGATGCACTCCTTTGATATAATGGTAAGCCACTATCAAGTCTCCTCTCAACCTTCTCTTCTTTAGGCTAAAGAGGCTCAGATCCCTCAGCCTTTCCTCAGATGGCTTGCCTTGCAAGTCCCTGATCATGTGGGTGGCTCTTCTCTGGACTTTCTCAAGTTTTTCCTCATCCTTATTGAAGTGCAGCACCTAGAACTGGATGCAGTACTCCAACTGTGGCCTCACCAGTGCTGAGTATAGTGGGACTATCACTTCCTTAGTTTTACATGAGATACATTGGTTGATGCATGCCAGCGTGTTTGCTCTGCTGGCCATCGAATTGCACTGATGGCTCATGTTCATTTTTATGGTCAATTATTACCCCTAGGTCCCTTTCAGCCATGGTGCAGATCAGGCTGTCACCTCTGAGCCTGTATGTATGTTGAGGGTTATTTGCCCCCAGATGGAGCACCTTATACTTGGAAGTGGTAAACTTCATCTGGTTCCAGTCTGCCTAACTCCCTAGCCCGTCCAAGTCCACATGTATCATCAACCTATCTTCTGGTGTGGCCACACTGCCCCATAACTTGGTGTCATCCACAAACTTGGCCTGTGAGCTTTTCACTCCCCCATCCAAATCATTGATAAAGATGTTGAGAAGCATGGGCCCAAGCACCAGACCCTTGAAGGAAACCACTGGTCACTTCTCCTCAAGATGACGTGGATCCATTCATGAGAATTCTCTGGGTCCTACCATGTAGCCAGTTTCCCAGCCATTGAACTGTCGAGCAGCTGAGCCCACAATCTTCCAGCTTTCCTACAAGGATATTGTGGAATACTAGATCAAAAGCCTTTTGGAAGTCTAGGTATATAACAATCGACCTTGCCACCATGCACTTCAATAAAGATGAGGAAAGGTTGAGGATGCCACCATGTCCAGGTGGCATCCTCTGTTACTAACTTGCCTCCCCCATTTAGTAAAGGACCCACACTTTCCCTGATCCTCCTCTTGTTGCTGACATACTTGTAGAAAACCTTCTTGTTACCCTTCATGTCCATTGCTGGCTGCAACTCCAATTGTGCTTTGACCTTTCTAATTTGCTCAGGCATGCATGGATGAAATCTTGTACTCCCCTCTGGTTGTTGTATATGGATTTTTTTTCCCTCTTTTTGAGTGCAGATGGGTGAAGCTTTGTATTCTGGACTTTGTTCACGACCCAGCAGGGAAATAAAGTTTCATTAAGCTTTTGTCAATAACATCTGGTAGACTGGGTGCAGCTATAAGGGAAGATGAGGGGGCTGCATAGCAGAGTGCCAAGGAACTGGACTCTGCACTGATTGACCTTAGAAGGGTTTTGAGCCCAAAGCGGAGTAAAGCATACTTGCTTCAAGGCCAAGACCCAACAAGGCAACAGAGCCAAGGAACATGCAGGTCTAGTCTAGGGGATTAATCTTCCAGCTAGTTGAGCAAAAGGCTGTCTGAGTTAGGGTCCAGGAGTGACTGAAATAGGGCTGCTGGCCAGGGGCAAAAAGAGATCCTGTGGCCAGAGAGGCTGAGACCCAGGAAGGTGGGGTAAGACTTAGCCAGTTAATAACAGAAACTTAAGTAGGGCAAGGCTTACAGAGACTGTAATCCCTGCTTTTTCTCTTATGGCTAAGGCAATGTGTCTGAATCATTTAAACAGCAAGGCATGGCAGGAAATTAAAAAAGGAGAGAGTGCAGGACCAGCTTCAAACCCCTAAGTCACCTGCCAGTGTCATCCTGTAACAGACGTGTAATGTTTTTTTCAAAAAAAATCACATTTCTTTTTTTAGCCAAGCCAAGCTTGTTAAAAATAGTGATTATTTTCTGTTTTTTCCACAAAATACTGAGCTTCCTCCCCTGCTGTCTCCCCCCCTGCCACTGCAGACAGCACGACAGCTGGGAGGGAGGGGGCAGGGCTAGGGGAGAGAAATTGTGTGTCTGCACCTCCTTGACTGGGTCAACTCCAAACTGAAGCTCGATCCCTCCTGACCCAACAATGAATGTTTGTTGGATTGGGTGGGTCAGTCTAATTTATGGCACTTTCTGTGAAGCACCGTGAGTTAAACTGGGGAGCTGGACATCTACCACACCCTTCATTTTAATTAATGTTCTCAGAGAGGACTCTGTGCTGACTAAGCCTGGTCAGATGTTCTCAGACAACTAAACTACGCTGATTTTCAGGTCAGTGTGGATGCCTGTGTAGTTTGTAGTATGGGGACCAGGGAGCTGCCCCAGGGCCCTGCTACAGTGACACTGTAGGCCAGATCTTCATCATCTGTAAATGTAGCTAATGCTTCACTGACTTCTATGAACCTATGTTGATTTATACCAGGTAAGCATCTGAAACTACACGAAAGTGCTGAGTGGAATGTATAAGCTTTTGGAGATGAACATCCAGGAAAGCATCCAGGATAGCTATTATATGCATCTTTTACATCAATTATGCAGAATGGAATAGCTAAAAGGATCTAAACTTGTAGTTTTTTAACAAACCAAATCACTCATTAGCATACAACTAGAACAGACTACATAAAAAACTTATTTCCATTCTGAATCCCCAGAATGGGCGCATCTATACCAATATTGAATTGGCCTAAAAATTTGATTCAGGGCACTTTAGGAATTTTATGGCTTGAACAAAGTGTAAACATTTTCCTTGTTACATATATTTCATGAGGATTTTATCTATGGATGGCTATAGTGGGCATGCATAACTATATATTCTGTGTATGTACGTGATGTAAGTTTTAAGGTTATGGTGAGGAGTGTAATATCTCTTACAATTAAATACTGCCTGAACATGAATGCAGTTGACAGCATTTTTAACTCAGGACACAAACAATAAAATAAAAAAAACAAAGTCCTTAAAAAATAGGCATAGCATGTCTTAATAGGATAAATCCACATTCTCCTAGAAGCAACTCTTCTGGAATTTATTGTAGGGTTCTAGTCAACAGTTCTCTTTGTACCATTAATGTTCATACTGTGGTCATCAGGAAGGCTTTGGCTTCCATGACCACAGTCTGCTCTTTGGTGAGAGAGGCAGCAAGCTGCTGGGAAGGGACGGCCTCCACCTCTCTCCACTGCTGGCCCACTGAGCAATCCTTGCAAAGCCAGCAGGTCCAGGCACTTAAGGTAGCCCACCCCTGCCCCAGCCCTGGAACAATCTGCAGGCAAGGCAAGGGCCCCCAGAGGGACACTTGCCTGCCTGTACACAAATGCCAGGAGCTTGGGGAATAAACAGGAGGAACTTCTCCTCCTGCTTAACACAAATAATTACAATGTCATAATGGAGACCTGATGGGACTCCATCCATGACTGGACCATGGGTACAGATGGTTATACCTTTTACAGGAGAGATCGAGTGGACAGAAGGGGTGTGAGTGTAGCTCTGTATGTCAAAGAGAGCTACGCATCCCTGCAAGCTGGTATTGGCTACCAGGGTGGATAACTGGAGACCCTCTGGGTTAAAATCCATGGGGAACATGACACAGGGGACACAATGGTGGGAGTCTACTACAGACCTCCCACCCAAAGTCAGGAGCTTGACCAGGAGTTTGCCAGGGAATTGGCTGAGGCCACATGCTCCTGGTGCATGGTTGTCATGGGAGACTTCAACTACCCATCTTGTGGGAAGAGTGCTCAGCTAAATCCAAGCCGTCGCAAAGCTTCCTCTCATGCGTGGATGACCTCTATCTGACACGAGGTCTATGTGCCAACGAGAGGTAAAATGCTGCTCGACCTGGCACTGGCAACCGGGGACAACCTAATCAGTGACCTAACAGTCAATGGGAAGCTGAGTGACTGGGACCATGAGCTGATCACCTTCACCATCTGCTGTAAAGCTGGCAAGTTCGTCAGCAATACAGAAGTCCTCGACTTCAGGAAAGCTGACTTTGCCAAGCTCAGGAGGCTTGTCGGTGAGGCCCTAAAGGACCATGACCCAAAAGGGGAGGGGAGTTCAGGAAGAGTGGTTGCTCTGCAAGGGAGTGATCCTTGATGAACAAGCTAATGATATTCTGTCTCTGAGGAAAGGCAGCAAAAGGGCACAGCAGCCTCCTTGGCTCTCCAGGGAACTAGTGGACCTCCTGCAGCTAAAAAGAAATTCCTTCAAAGAATGGAAGACGGGATCTACCTCCAATGAGGAATATTCCACGCTGGTCCAGACCTGCAGAGAGCGAACCAGGAAAGCCAAGGCTGTGACAGAACTCGAAATAGCTACAAATATCAAGGACAATAAAAAGTATTTTTTTAGATATGTGGGGAGCCAGAGGAAAATCCAAGGGCAACATTGGACTCCTGCTAAATCAGATGGGACAACTGACAACCGACGCCCAGGAAAAAGCCAGCTTATTAAATGGGTACTTTGCTTCGGTCTTTCATCGGTCCTACTGGATGCCCATACCCATTATGGGACAGGGAGGCCTGGATGAGGGAGATTCCCTGCCCTCCATCAATGCTAACCTCGTGAAGGAACACCTTGAGAGGCTGGACACCTTCAAGTCATCTGGCCCTGACAATCTATACCCCAGGGTACTCAAGGAGCTGGATAGCATCATAGCCCAGCCCCTGCCATGGATCTTAAAGAACTCCTGGCACTCTGGTGTAGTGCCCAAAGATTGGAAGAAGGCCAATGTGTGGTTCCCATTCTTCAAAAAAGGGAGGAAAGTGGATCCAGAAACCTACAGGCCCATCAGCCTGACCTCCATCCTAGAGAAGGTCTTAAAAAAGATTATCATAGAGGCCATTCTTAACAGACTGGCTGATGGCAACACCCTGAGGGATATCCAGCATGGGTTTGTTGCAGGTAGGTCTTGCTTGACCAGTCTTATTTCCTTTCATGACCAGGTGACCTATCACCTGGACAAGGAAGAGGAGATTGATGTCGTATATTCATACATTCATTGATGTTAGGGTCAGAAGGGACCTCTATAGATCATTTGAGTCCAACACCCTGCACAGGCAGGAAAGAGTGCTGGGTTTAGATGACCCCAGCCAGATGCCCATCCAATCTCTTCTTGAAGACTTCCAGGGTAGGGGAGAGCACCACCTCCCTTGGGAGCCCATTCCAGATTTTGTTCACTCTAATTGTGAAGAAGTTCTTCCTAATGTCTAGTCTAAATCTGCTCTCTGCTAGCTTATGGCCATTACTTCTTGTGACCCCCAGGGGCACCTTGTTGAGTAGGGCCTCACCAATTCCCTTCTGTGCCCCATGATGAATTTATAGGCAGCCACAAGGTCTCCTCTCCTCCTTCTCTTGTGGAGGCTGAAGAGGTAACGGGGGCCTGCTCAGGGCCGATCTCCACGTGGCCCACCCACCTATTCCTGGGCTAATCGCCCGCTTTCTCACCTGCCACGCCTTGGTGTTAATTGATTAATTAGATGGTTAAGCAGGAGGCTGCCCATTTTCTGACTTGATGTTAGGGGGCGCTATCTGCGGCTCCATTTCTCCCCTACACTGCATCCCAAGCCTCACAGGTCACCTCATGATGCTTTCATGTGCGCCAGTCCCACATGATGAGCCCCAGAATCCTACTGTAGGACCCCACCCAGGTTCCTCCCTTCGGGCAGACTCTGCCGCTGTCATACCAGGCCACCTATCTCCTTGCAACCGGTTTCCCTTTGGGTGTGTTCCCCTCACTGGGACCTTTGGCTCCTCTAGCCCTGGCCCACCCCCAAGCCAGTCAGGACCCCAGGCCCCTGGCTCTTGGGCATCCCTTTCGGTGGGCCCTCCTAGCCCTTCTGGTCCTCGCCCCCACCTGGGCCAGTCAGGGGAAACTCTGACAGGCCTCTATGTATGACCCTTACTCTTTCCCCAGGGTTCCCCTCTCTGGGTTCTCCTTCATGGATGTGGGGAGCTGGGGTACCTCACACCACAACTGGTGCCCCAGTGTCTCACAGGGGACTCTTACTCCTCCACTGGGGCAGCAGGTCGTGGTACTACTCCGGATGTTGTTTTTGACCCACACTCTGCCTCCCAAGAGTGGAGGACTTATCGGGGTCAGGACTCGCCTCTCCCGTTCTGGGATCTTGGCCTCAGGCATCCAGAGACTACCTGGGCCTGCTCCTCTTGCTTGGGGCTTCAGATCGCTGCCCCCTCTCACTGGGGCTCCTCAGCGCTGCCCCCAGATCTCTGCCTCTTACTCACTGGGGCTCCTCATCACTGCCCCCTCATGCTGGGGCTTCTCATCGCCTCACTGCCCCCTCACACTGGGGCTTCTCATTGCTGTCCCCTTGCCCTGGGGCTTGAGTGTTCCATTTGACCCACACTCTGGCTCCCAACAGTGGAGGACTTACTGGGGTCAGGACTCAGTTCTTGCTCTCTGGCTGAAACCCCGTTCTCCCCTCACTGGGCTCCACAACTCTGCCCCTCACACTGCCCCCTCACACTGGGGCTTCTCATTGCTCATAATGCCCCCTCTACTCAGGATCTTGGGGCTTCCCTCCTTGGGTGGGCTCAGGTGGCTGCAGCTGTGCCTGGCCCCCAACTCTCCCCCTCGGCGTCTCACACCCACAGGGCTCAGGCAGCCTTGGCCATACCTGGCCTCCAACTCCCCACTCTCTTCCTCCTCGGGGCTTGCACCCCCACAAGTCCCTCCGATGGAATGCAACCCACCCGAAAGTGAGGGCTAGGGGTTAAGGCACCCAAACCCACCTTTCACTGGGGTGGCAACTGGCCTGGCACTTCCTGGGGGCTCCTGCACCACTGGGAGCCCCACCAGGCCACCCACTCCCGGCAGAGTGTAGTTTTAGATTGTACCCAGGACCAGGAGCCTTCTTACAATCCCCTACAGCTCCTCCCATATCTTCAAATGAAACTCAGCAGCCCTCTGGCCAGGCAATGTTGTTGCCTGGCCTCTTGCAGCTGAACCGCCCTGCTTATATGGGCAGCCCTAGGTCTAAAATGGCTGCCCTCATTAGGCACCTGGAGGCTGCCAGCTCCAGGGCCTTAAAGTGGCAGGTGCACACAGTGCCCTGCCACATATATTTTGACT
>NW_017729033.1:101902874-101932633 GCF_001723915.1 Gavialis gangeticus
TGACTTTAAAAAAAAAAAAAAAAAGCTTTGATCTGGTATCCCATGATCACTTCTTAGTAAAACTGGTCAACTGCAGCCTTGGGTCCACCACAATCCACTGGCTGGGGAATTGGCTCTGTGGTAAGACCCAAAGGGTGGTAGCTGATTGGAAGTCAATCATCACGGTGCCCTGTGACCAGTGGGGTCTCTCAAGGCTCTGTTCTTGGGCCTATGTTGTTCAACATCTTCACTAATAATGTGGACACTGGAGTCAGAAGTGGACTGGCCTAGTTCACGGATGATACCAAACTTTGGGGTAAAGCATCCACATGTGAGGGCAGGAGGGCGATCCAGACTGACGTTGACAAGCTCAGGAAATGGGTGGCTGAGAACCTGATGGTGTTTAACACCAAAAAATGTAAGGTTCTCCACCTTGGGAAGAAAAACCTACAGCATCCCTGTAGGCTTGGCAGTGCTATGCTGGCTAGCACTACAGATGAAAGGGACTTGGGAGTCATGATAGACCACAGAATGAACATGAGCTTTCAATGTGATGCTGCAGCTAATAAAGTGAGCAAAATTCTGGCTTGCATCCATAGATGCTTCTCAAGCAAATCCCTGGACATCGTTCTCCCATTGTACTTGGCCTAAGTGAGGCCGCAGCTGGAGTACTGCGTCCAGTTTTGGGCTCCAATTCAAAAAGGATGTGGAGAAGCTTGAGAGGGTGCAGAGGAGAGCCACACACATGATCAGAGGTCAGGAAAATAGACCTTACGATGAGAGGCTGAGATCAATGGGGCTATTCAGCCTGGAAAAGCGCAGGCTCAGGGGTGATCTGATGGCCACCTATAAGTTTATCAGGGGTGCTCACCAGGATCTGGGGGAATGTTTGTTCACCAGAGCGCCCCAAGGGATGACAAGGTGGAATGGTTATAAACTCCTGCAAGACCATTTCAGGCTGGACCCAAGGAAGAATTTCTTTACTGTCCAAGCCCCCAAAGTCTGGAATAGACTGCCATCGGAGGCGGTTGAAGCACCTACTCTGAATGCCTTCAAGAGAAAATTGGATGTTTATCTTGCTGGGATCCTGTGACCCCAGCTGACTTCCAGCCCCTGGGGCAGGGGGCAGGACTCAATGATCTTCCGAGGTCCCTTCCAGCACTAATGTCTATGAAATGTTACTGATGACAGAGTAAAATGCAATTGGTTTTGCTCACGGTTAAATTGACCTAGGTCAAGTAGATTTTATTCCTGGTTTGGTAAATGTTTCTGATGGTTTTTGTAAGGCTGTTCTTGTAAAGTTGTTCACAAGATTTTTGTCATATCTGGCCACAGTACAACACCGTCTATTTTCTGAATAGAATATGCAACTAAAACTCTGTCTTGTAGTGCTTAAGATATACAAAGGAATGTCTAAAGGATAACAACCTCGAAATCCATATTGTTCCTTCAGTTTAGTTTATTTTGGCCAGAAAGAATAAGCCCACATCTTACTGAGACTGTGTCTAATGTAAGCAATAGACATATTCTAGAGGAAATCATTAAAATTTTGTTAAAATAATTTTGGTCAGGGAGGTGCTGGATACTTCTCAGAAGTGATGGTATGTGATAACTGAGACTATTATAATTCAAGTATGTAATCTTTGACACAGTTTTTACATACTGCTAATTTCATTCTGACAAAAGATGACAGGTACATTCCAACAATATTTTGATGTGCCTGTCTGCCCAGAGTTCAGATCTGTCCAAATGGAGTAACAGAAACACGTGAAATGAAATTAAACAAGCAAATTCTATCTGTTCCTTAAATATCTCTCCTAGTCCAATCACTGTAGGATATCCTTGTTTAGGATTATGGATTCATCATAATCCTTAACTTCTGCTACTCCATGGCTCAAACAACGCTTATGGGTTCTCAGTGCAAATCTCTGGATGGCCTCCATGAACCAATACTAATTTTTTGTTGTGGTAAAATACAGTCCTATGACTTCATTTTTTTTTTTTCTTGCCTTTACAAATTTGACAGATTTTTAAATGGATAATTTGATTTAGTGATTTTTTTTTTTTATATACATATTGTTACAATCATAATTTCATTGAAGAAAGACGGACATACTTTTAGGAAAATGTTTTATATTTAGTAACATGATGATTTCAACCCAGATATAAAATTATTACATCATTTATAGTATTTGGTCTTTTATTTACTATACTTTGCCTCAAGGGTAGTATCTATTTTACACATTGTAACGTTTATTGCGCTGAAGTCACAGAATCATAGAGAAGTAGAGCTGGAAGGCACTTCTATAGGTCATCTAGTCCAGTCCCCTGCCTGAGACAGGATTATCCCTATCCAAACCACCCTATACAAATCTATTGTGTAACCTCTTAGCAAAACTAGACAGCAAAAAAAGGCACAACACAAGACCCAACACATTAACCTTCCACAAATAAAGCAGGGGGACCACAGTGGTCAACACTGTTAACATATGCTTAAGAGGGGGGCCACAACCCCTGCTAGGGGAAGGCAACCCTTTCCCCTCCCCTCAGTGTCCATACCAATCTGACCATAAGGTAAACTTTCTTCCTGACCTCAGATGTGATAGTTGATCTGATCCTGGGAAGAGGAATGCTGGCAGGAGCATTGGCATACCCAGTCAAAATCCCCAAACCTGGCTGCAGGCAACATCCAGTTGCCTCTGAGGAAGGCCAAAAAACCCCCCAAAGAACTGACACGCGTAGTGTGGGAGGGAAGTGGGGAAGAATTCTCTCCCAGTCCCATGTGGCAACCAGCAAAGTTCAGAAGCATGAGAAATACCAATAGTAAAATACAGGTAAAGCTATACCTAGATCGTTCTTGACTAGTGGCTGTCTAACCTTATTTTGATGTCTAGTGATGAAGAGTTCACAACTTCCCTAGGCAGTGTATTCTGCTGCCTCACTGTTCCAACACTGAAGCAGTTCTTCCTGTTATCCAATCTAAACCTATTTTGCTAAAACTTCAAGTCATTGGTCTGTGTCCTACTTACTGCAGCAAAAGAGAAAAGGCATTTTCCCTCTTTATGGCAACCCTTCATGTATTTGAAGATGGCTGTCATGTTTTCTCTTAAGTGCCTTTTCCACAACCTGAACATGCCTGGCTCCTTTAACTTCTTTAAGCCATGTGAATTACCTTCCAAGCCTTTTATCATTTTTGTTGCCCATTTCTGGATCATTGCTAAGTTCTTCACATCCTTTTAAAAATGTAGAACCCAAAACTGCATATAATACTCTAGACAAGGCCTAAACAATGCTGAGTAGAGGCACTGTCAACCCCCCATGTCTTGCACCTAATGCTTCTATTGATGTATCCTAGAACGAGATTCACTTTTTTGTGTAGCTGCCGACTCGTATTGAGTCTCTATGATCTACTAAGACTCCCAGATAGTTCTCTGTAGTTCTGACATCCAGCCAGGTGTCACCCATTTTGTATTTGTATTTATAATTATTCTTCCTGAGATGTAGGGCCTTGCACTTGTTGGCGTTGATTGTCATCCTGTTACTTTCAGCCCAGATTTCCAGTCAAAATCCTTCTGAATTGTGCTCCCATCCTCTGTGTTCACAATTTACAAACTTGCTCAAGAAGCTTTCTATGCCAGCATCCAAATCATTAATAAACATTCTTGAACAGCACTGGGCCCAGGGCAGACCATTGTGGGACTCCACTTGAAACTTTCTGACATGGATCCATCTATAATTACTCTTTGTTTCCAGCTGTTGAGCCAGTTATCTCTCCCCCTTCAAGTAATTTTGTCCAGCCCACAGTTCTCCAATTTGTTTAAGAACATCATGTGGTACCTTGTCAAAAGCCTTGCTGAAGTCTAAATACATTATATCCACAGCATTCTATTCCATCCACCCAAGTAGTTATTTTGTCAAAGAAGGAGACCAACTTTGTTTGGCACAATTTGTTTTTAGTAAATCCAGGCTGGCTGTTGTGATCAGCTTGTCCTGCTTCAGATGGATTTCCTTAGGATATGCTGCAATAATTTCCCAGATACTAAGATGAGGCTAACAGGTCTGTAGTTCCTGAGGTATTCCTTTTTTGCCTTCTTTAGAGGGGCACTATGATGGACTTTTTCTGATCCTCTGATAACTCTCCTGCCTCCTAAAACTTCATAAATATCATTACCAAAGCCTATGAGATCTTCTCTACCAGTTCTTGAAGTTCATTAGGCCTTGCTGAATTGAATTCATTCTGACCCATCAAAAACTTTCTGACCATCACTTTTTTTTTTTTCTCATCCCTCACCTTAGCCCTTTCCTTATTAAAATAATCGTTATTTATTAGGTATCTGGCTGCAAGTAATTTTTTTTTTTGTGACGACAGGCAAAGTAGCTGTTGAGTAGCTCTGCCTTATTTGCATCTTCTGTTAGGAGTTCCCTTTGGTTAGTTAACAGTAGACCCACAGTTTCCTAGGGCTTTCTTTTCTGGCCAACATACTTATAGAACCTCCTCTTGTTGTCTTTAATCTCCCTTGCCATGTGCAGCTTACAGGCACCTGCGCTTGTAGCAACTCAAATAAAACCACTGCAGATTTTAAGCCGGGGCTTTTTGCCTCTGTGCATGTGCCCAGACATGCACTTTGGTGTGTGGCAAGTTGTGCCACTTGGGGCAAAACAACCCTGCTTAACTCCTCCTGGATCTGAAGCCAGGGGGAGCTAGAGCCTGGTGCTGGCCCCAGCAGTATAAAAAGCTGCCCTGGCAAGTAGCTCAGGGCTACTCGCCCTCAAGAGCTTCTGGGGCCTGGGAACACTACCCCTTGCTTCAGCTGGACTGCTGAAGCAACCCTGAGAGTTCCCTGCACCCTCTACGAACTGCAGCAGTCTGACAGTGGGGGTTGCTCCCTGGTTGTGATCTGATGTCACCTGTGACAGAATGTGGCCCCAAGGCTGCACACCTGCCAAAACTGGGTGGGAACTGCAGAGCCAGTAGAGGCATCTGCCCCTCTGGGCCAGCTGCCAGTGGGCTCTGGTTGCAGAGCTGGCTTTTGGGCAGCACTACTGCCATGTGTGACCCTGCCCAGCCATCTGGGCAGCTATCACCTGGAAAATGTTCCCAGTGTGGTGGCCTGCTTTGAGCTATCTACAGTGGTGCCATCTCTGAGCAGGCTCCTCTGTCTCAGTCCTGCCACTTGCCTCACTAGCAGAAATTCTGGTGTTCCCTATTTGAAAACTGAATTAAAAAAAATTTCCCAAAGTTACTGTAAAATACTCTGAAATCCATGTTCCTCCACAATTAAAACGAGAGCGAGAGAGGGTAATTATCCTGTAATTACCCCTTGTTTCCTGTGGGTGATTAATTGGCATTCATAATGCATAAGACAAGCGTTGACCCACATCTTAGACTTCTGGGTTTCACATGCCTCCTATTTAATATTGAGAGCTATCTTTCTTTAAAAGTGGAGCTTAGTTTTGTTAACTCTAAAGGTTGGTTCATACTTATTCCTAAAAGAGAGAATCCTGTGTTTTCTTCAGTCTACTTGTCAGATGCTGCAATTATAAAATAATTTCCAGAAAGTGAACTTTAGGGGTAATAAATCTATATTATTGTTCTGAGGTAGCCTTAGGTTACACCCCTATTTAGTGAAAGTAGTGATATCCACTGAGACACATTATTTCTTGTCACTCAAATTTCTTCCTTTCTGCCCCCTATACACAGTAGGGAAAATGGCTGTTAAATGTTGTCCAGAACTGCTGATTCATTCCAGTTTTATGAAGAAGACTCATACCCTATGTTATAGAAAGGGGAAAAAAAACAAACAGACCCAACAGTCCTTTGCTAATCTCATGTGTATATGTTTTGAGAGGGGTGGGGGAGCACAATTCCTTCTTGACCCCGAATTGGGTGGTTTAGTTTTACCTTGCGCGCATGAACAAACCCAACCAAATAGACACCTGAAAGGACTCAAAGTACAATTGGGAATAACATTATATCATAGCCAAACTTCCACGTCTAGGTTCTATGTCCAGTGCTTTAGAGGAAAGTCGAGGGAGGGCAGATTCTCACAAATCAAGACACGTAATAATACAGTTATGGTGGGAGAAGGAAAAATTATTTCTGGCCCTTTATAGGTAACTGTAGGATTTCTAGATCCTTCCCACATGGAAATTAAAGTCACTTTCAGTTCCACTCTTATTTCAACCAAGGGTAATACAAGACGCTTAGGGCTCCTATAAATGTGCAGTGAGGCTGCTTTTGACATTCTGTAAATCCCTGGAGCATGGATATTAATGTGCTCCAACAGCTTCCAGCATCGTGTTTATTAGCATCCCCATATCCAAAATGGTGGCAGGGTGCTTTGAACTAAAGCTCATTCAATGAGCTTTAGTTCAAAGCATCCCACCACCATTTTTTCAGCGTGGGGATGCTGATATACGTTATACTTGGGCACTTTTAATTAGCACAGCTGGCTAATTAATTGCCCCTCCCCCTCCTGGAACACATCTATAAATGCCCTCAGATTCTTATGTGATACATTCTGGTGCATCTACACGTGTGCTTTATTGTAGAGTAGACTAATTAAGTGCCATAAGATTGTACTATTGGGGCCAGTACTATCTTACAGCAAAGTAATTAACTGCAGTGAAGTGCACATATAGCTGGCGACTGAGTGTAAATTGCTCCTGGTCAGCCCAGCCAGCTGGCAACTGGATTCCTGCCTGCTGCCTAGCCACATGGCTCCATAAGTTCTGCACCCTTGTGCCCCAGCCAGCCCCTCCACCACCTGAGGCTGACCCCCTTGCACCCTGCCAGCACAGGCCTGCTCTGCCCCAGCTCAAATTGCTGCTGTTCCGGAGCATGTGTGGACACTGCACCCCAGTTTACTCTAGCTCCCACTGCTCTGGAGTTTATTGCTTCACATTAATTGCTCATACAGATGCACCTTCGGATTAGTCCTCCAAGTACAATCCTATTTTAACATATTATCCTCTTTATCCTATTAAACTTGAGCTCCATCTTCAAGCAATTCAGGTTCTTGCTTCCATTCCTTGTTTTGGAAAGCTGTTCCAAAACACCACTCTTTTAGGCTGATTAGAGACATAAAATAAACAAACAGTGCTTTACTTTAAGCTCAATTTGCCCCTGTGCTGAACACAGTGCATACCCAGAAGAGGCATCATGTTAGTTTGACCCAGCTTGCTCAATGTCTGTATAGATTGCACGCTTCAGGGGGCTTTCAGGTGCTTTTATCTAATAGCAGAATCAACTATTAGTTAAAAGTGCCAAAAAACTCTGCTGAAGCACACAATCTATATAGAATCTTCTTTTCATAAAGCGCCATGTTATTCCCCCCCCCCCCGTCAGCAGCCTAAATAGTTAAAAAAAAGTCTTTTGATTTACAGTCTAAAGTTTCTCATGACCAGTTTGTATACATTTTTGTTGGCATTGTTCATTCATTTAAATAGCTTTTCTTTCTCCCTGAGATTCATCTTATGAAGTTGTTTATAAAGAATAGTCATGTATCCTCTCAACCTTTGTTTGGCTAAGCAAAACAAAAAAACTCTTTAATTCCTCTTTCAGAGAACAGGCTGTCCATTCCTCTAGTTGTCACATTAGACTTGTTTTGTACCTATTCCAGTTTAATCTTAGATTTGTAGATTGTTAGAGGCTGGAAGGGACCTTGTAGATTGTTGAGTCCAGTCCCCCTGTACCAGGCAGGAAAAGACAACTGGGGTCAAGTGACCCAGCGAGGTGACTGTCCAGTTTCCTTTTGAAGATTTCCAGTGTAGGTGACTGCACCACCACTGGAGGGAGTTTATTCCACAGTCTGGACACCCTGACTGTGAAGGAGTTTTTCCTGGAATTGAGCCTGAAGCGGCCTTCCAGGAGTTTGTATCCATTGCTTCTGGGCTTCCCCAGGGGTGCCCTGGTAAACAGCTGATCACTGAGTCCTTGATGTAGCAGTAAGGTGCTACCAAGTCCCCTCTCAGCCTTCTCTTCTATAGGCTGAAGAGGCCCAAGTTCCTCAGCCTTTCCTCATACAGCTTGTCTTGCAAATCCCTGATCATGTGGATGGCTGTTCTCTGGACCCTCTGAAGTTTTTCCAGTTCTTTGTTGAAGTGTGGTGCTCAGAGCTGGATGCAGTGCTCTAACTGCTGTCTCAACAGTGTGGAGTACAATGGGAGTATCACTTCCTTCAGGGGCAACGCATAAGGGGTGCACGCAGGTGCCGAGCATGGTGGTGCACCCCCTACAAAAAGACAGTATTGGTGGTACCTAAGGGCGGTTGCCACCCTGCTGCTGACACCACTGGCAGCATCTGTGGGAGCTCCCCTGCTTACCTTCTCTGCATTCCTGCCACTCCCACCATGCTCCCACTGCTGCTGGCCCCGAACAGCGGCCGGGGGCACATGTCATTCATGAATTCCTTAGTTTTGCATGAGATTCAACAGTTAATGCATGCCAGTGTGTTGTTTGTCCTGCTGGTCACAGCATTGCACTGCCAGCTCGTGTTCATGCAATGGTCAATCACTACCCCTAGGTCTGTTTCAGTTGTGGTACAAGTCAAATTGTCACCACCGAGCCTGTAGGTATGTTGGGGATTGTTTGCCCCCAGATGGAGCACTTTACACTTCTGAGTGTTGAACTTCATCTGATTCTGGTCTGCCCAGCTTTCCAGCCCATTCAGGTCCACCTGTATCTGCAGCCTATCTTCTGGCATGACCGTGCTCCTCCATAAGTCTGGTGTTGCCCGCAAACTTGGCCAGTGAACTTTTCACCTCCACATCCAAATCATTGATAAAGATGTTGAAAAGCACCAATCCAAGCACAGACCCCTGAGGGACACCACTGGCCACTTCTTGCCAGGACGACACAGATCTACTCATGAGAACTCTCTGGGCCCTACCATGCAGCCAGTTTTCCACCCATTGAACTGTTGAGCAGTTAAGCCCACAATCTTCCAGTTTTTTCCACAAGGATATCATGGGATACCAGATCAAAAGCCTTTGTTTTAAATGCAATTAATAAGAATTGTACACAGTATTCTAAATGGGGTCTTCCCAAAGCCTTATATGGTGGTACTAATACTTCCGTCTCAACTAAAAATACCCTGTCTAACTGCACTAGCCATTTTCCTGTCCAGATCACACTGATGGCTCTTATTGTCAGTCAGTACATACAGGTCCCTCTTTTTCTCTGTTAGCTGCAGTCCAAGTTCTTGATATTAGTTCCTAAATGTGGGCCTTTGTTTTTGTAGTATTAAATTTCATACCATTTTAATACACTACACTACAAGGTGTATCTAATTCATCCTGTATAATAACTGATCTTCTGCACTGACAATACTTCCCAGCTCTGTTGTCTGCAGATTTCATAAGCACCATCTTATTTTGCATCTGATTGTACGTGCTAATAAAAAACATTAAATAGGAAAGGACCTGAGTCTGATCTCCTGAGAAATACCACCAATAACTTCACTCTGATCTGCTAACTCCCCTTGCAACACAAGCTGTTGTAATATCCCTTTAATCCTATGTTAAGAGAAGATGGGAATTAATACTATTACCCAATTTCTTACTAATTTCCCATGAACAGTATTATTATTTTGCTTAAATCTTGATAGATTAGGTCTACTGCATTCCTCTTATCTATGAAGTTGTTGCCAACCTCTTCCTCTTATCTGAAGACATTCCCTCTTTTTTATTTCTTTGCTAGGTTTCTCTTTCTTAAGGCATCATCATCAAAGTTCTGTGTAATCTTATCTCATTTCCTTTTTACACCTCCATTTCTTTCAGTCCTCTTTCTGTTCAGCTCCCACAGGGTGCCTCTTACCTGTTCATGTCCTCACTGCTCCGTGCATTGGAGTATTTTTCACTTCTTACATTCTCTTTTTACTTGGAATATACATATTCAAAGACTTTCCAGTAGTACCTAAAGCATTGTTGTCTCTATCCCCTCCCTTCCTGCAGAGGGGAGAGGATAGGGTACCTAAAGCATTGGTAGTACCTAAAACATTGGTGTCTCTATCCCCTCCCTTCCTAAAAGACCAGTGGAAAAAATTCCAGAGCAAGATAGTGTGGACCTGAAATCAGGTAAAAGGCAAGCTACTGAACTCCCAATCTCACCAAAGCACCAGACCTTGCAACCAAGCCAGAATGCCTTTCATGTCCCAGCATTACTACAGACCACATCATCACTGGACTAAATAAGGTGGATTATAACATCTGAGGTTCATTCACTTGCAGCTCCATCAGTGTCATATATGCCATCGCCTGCTCACAGTGCCCCTCTTGTTTGTGTCCACACATGAAATCACATGTGGTTTGTGGCACCACAAACTCCCTGCATTGAACATTAACATGTGCTGTACTGCTAATACAGTGTAGGGTCAAAATTTGCTACTGGGATTTCCCAGTAGCAAAAAAATATAAATAAAAAAATGCTGGAAAAGAGAGAAGCAGAAAGTACATGGAAAAGCATACCCTGGGACAAATGGGGGCCTGGTCCTCCAGCACAATGCTCTGGCTGCTGGCCAGGCATCTCTAGTGCTTTATTTGTGCCCCTGTTACTCCACACACTGCATGGTATGCTGGGAACAACCACAAGCACTGCAGGGCTTGCAGCTTCTTGCTGTTGAACCTCCTGGGTATCCAGGGTCTGTTCTGGCCCCACAGAGGCATCCATGTCCAATTGGGCTGCCTTAGAGCTTGGCACATGGGGCAGCCGTGTCACTGCTCCAGAGGCCCAGTCACTGAGGCTGGGGCCCCAGAAAGCACCCTCAGGACCTGTGGCCACCCAGACCACAGCTGCAGGCACCACTGAGCAGCAGGAGGCACCCAAGTCTGGTGCAGGCAGCATGAATGACTGTGCTGAGGCAAGTATGGAGACCTGGTCTCGTAAGTCTGCCCAGGTCAGGCATTGGGGATCCAACTGGCAGCCCAAGGAGGTTACTGACCTCCTGGCCATTTGGGACCAGGAGCTGCACTGCAGCAGTTCACCCACAGACACTGGTATGAACATATTTATGGGGTGATTTCTACACAGATGGCTGACCAGGGGTTTGCCAAAACATGGAAGCAGTGCAGGAGCAAGCCCAAGGCATTACACAGGCAATTGACATGCTATGTGTGATGCCAACCAATGACCAGGGGTGGGGTGATCCACCATGGCCTACTGTGAGGAGCTGGCCAGAATCTTTGGTCCTACAGCCGTGGACATTCCCCTCCCCTCACTACTCCTTCATGACCAGTAGATCCTGCAGTAACCAGCCCTGTGACCAAGCCAGAGTCCTCAGAGGCAGGGTCATCCTCCAGGCCTACAACAGTGCTGCCACCCAGCTATGCTGGGAGTGAAGGCAGGGAGGGACCTAGGCCACAGACAGGACCTGCTGCCTTAGCCAGGCCCATGGCAATGCCAGAGCAGCAGGTCCCCTGGCTCCTGTGTGATATCAGTGGGTGTGGGGAAGAGGAAGAGGAGTGTGCTGCAGTGTTACATATATCAGTGGAGGCCACACCCCGGTGGCATTGCTGCCAGGCCTCACCCCCATCTGAGGTCAGGTCTGGCTCCAACTACATCCCGCCCTACACAGGGGCAAGAAATTGCAGTCTCCTGGCCAAGGTGACCATCTGTCACTGCAACCTGGTAAGTCCCATACAGGACATGGAAAACTTGGAGCCCCTCCTTGCTTCCCTGGGCCACTCCACCTTGTGTTCTGAATACACCTGAAGCCTATCTCTGCCACCTCCCTTATCTCTCCTCATCCCTACTCCTTTGCCATTCAGGGGTCTACTTTCCAACAGGGGCAAGACAGCTCCCCTTCTTGCCAGCAATCTCAGCTGGATGGAGCTGGTCCCGGCCACAAGGGCAGGGGGAAGGTGGCGGCATTGCAAGGGCCACGTGCCTGTAGGACCATAGCTCTGCACCCCCTGGATCCAGTGGCTGAGGGCCTGGGGGTTGTGGAACATTGCATCTATCTTCATAGGGGGAGAAGCTGGATGATTCAGCCTGGGTCAGCTGTGATGATCCTACCCAGGAGGATCCTCCAGGTAGGGCCCTGCAGAGGCCACTGACAAGGGGTGGGGGTCCTGTGGACAGCAAGCCACCTGGACACACAGTGGGAGGGGACAGGTGGACCCCAGGATGGCTTTGGTTCTTGTCAGGATGCTAGCCCTGCATCGCTGTGGCTTGGGGGCTGTCTGCCTGGCCCCAAGCCCAAGCATGAAGCTATACCCTGGGGACCCTCACCAAGGCCTGTTCTTGCCCCATGCCATGTTGCTGTAGCTAAAGATAGCCCTCTGTTTGCTGTCTCTACAGACATCCCATCTGCCAGAAGACAGATCACTGTCCAGTGCCTGGGAACCACCTACCCACTCTCAGGCACTCCAGGGCTAGGGACAGTCATTCAAAAAGCCTGAGCCAGAATTGATTCAGTCTTTGCAGGTTAGTTTAACCTGGCTAAGCTGAACCAGTTTCCAATCATACAGACAATCCTTCTGGACTGAGGAAATTCAGGCACATGGCTCAGGCTGGAAGCCAGAGGGCGCTAGAGCAGCCCTCCCTGCCCTTGCAAAGATGATCTAAGGGGGGCATGACCAGACCCCAGCAGGGGTTAACCCCTAGCCTTCCTGCAGTCCCAGGCTTTTCCCCCTTCACTGCTGAAGGGGCAGGAGTATTGCCAGCCTGCAGACCTGAGCTAGCATTCTGAGGCAAGTGGGGTGTGCAGTACATCATCTGTTGATGATATGGAGTTTTTCACTCTCCCTGCCTGCTTCTGTATATTGTCTACAGCAAACTAACAGGCAAGCAAGCGGTGGGGGGCACTGATAACCATGTTTATCACGCTTATCTCAGTGTTTATTGCCCCAATAAGACTGTTGATTCTACCTGTTGATTCATCATGGACCCAGCATGTGGTCTGCTAGCTAATACACAAACACCTCCTCAACAAGGTAGAGGGGAGGGGGGAATTTTTGCTTAGCAGGGAGTGGTAAGGGGGAGGGGAGGAGCAAACAGCTCTTAAACAGAGTTTACAAGGAAGAACATTAAGCTACCTCTTAATTAGCTCCAAAAAGCCTGTCTGTCTCTGTCATCTCCCACAGCATGGATTGTAGCCAGAATGTGGTCTGCTAGCTAATGCTGCAGTGTCTGTGAGGGATGGGGAATGCCTGCTTAGCACAGAGTGGGGAGGGGAGGAGTGGAGCAGAAGCAAAGCAGATGCCTGCAGAGACTGTGGAGCTGCAGCCAGGGAGCAGAGGTGTGGGGCCAGTCCTCCTGTGGAGCAGAGAGCCCCACCCAGCCCAGAGAGCACGCCAGGATGCTGTGGGACTCTGATTTATCTTAAACCAGTCTGGGACAGACACTTCATAAACTGGTTTGAGCCAAATCAGCTAAGTCTGATACTACATTCAACCAGATTTATCTCAAACAGGTTTCAGCCATTTTCAAACTGGTTTATGTGCACTGAACATCTGTTCTGGTACAGGTTTAAACCAGTTTCTGATCACATGAACTGGTTTATGTGTAATGTCTGTCCCTAGCCCAGGAGACATCCAGATGTGTGCTGCCTGTGCTGGAAGCAATATGTATGGCAGGACAGCGTCCAGGGAGGAGCTGCTGTGGACAGAGCAGGCATGTCTTTGGGAGGCCTGGGAATACCACCAGCAGGTCCTGACTAAGTTCTTCCACTCTTGCCATGATGACCAGGTCCTTGTTCTGGAAGAGGTATGGGCTGGAAGGGTGGCCCTGTAGCAGCTGGTGGCAAAGATAAAGGAGCTGGTCCTGGACAGCTACAAAAAGCTGAGGCAACTGTGGACCTGTATTGACACTGCCATCTAGGAGGAGCGCAGGTTGTTGCAACAGTTTTGGGCTGCTATTCCCACCTCAGCTGCTTCTGCCACTGTGCCAGCCCCAGCAGAGTTGTCTGGCCCCCCTGGTCAGCCTGTATTTGCACCACCAGGGGTGGGAGCATTTTGTCTGGCTGGTGGCTCAGCTTACCCCAGCAGGGCCCATGAGCCCACCACAGCAGTCAAGGGGCATCACTCCTGCCTCCCCCTTCCTGGTCCTGGGTCTAGCTGCAGTGTCTGTCTCTGAGGACGATCACCCACCCTTCTCTCCAAAGCATTTGGGGCCCTGGCCACGTCACTGTAGTCCCTGCACATGGTGTGGTAGCACATAGGGCCAAGGCCAGGCCTCAGCCTCCAGCTCCCCCTGGCTGAAGAGCCGGGAGGATCTGGGCAAGGGCAGTTTGCCCAAAGCAGCACAAGTTGTCCTATAAGAGAGCACACATTCAGGTGTGTGCGCTGTGGCACAAATTACCAGCACAAATTTGTATTGCTACGATTTGTGTCACTTGAAGAGCACACCCCTGCATGTGTGGATGCGGCTCACATTGAACAGATGTGGTGATCCCTACATGACAGGATGAATGAGCACTGACCAGATGCAGAAAGACATGCAGGCCCAGGGCAAAAGAACTTAACCTCCCTGGACATTCCATCAGTGACCTGAGGGTGGTTGTTCATAGGCAGCAAACTTTTGAAAACCAATTTGAAGGGAAAATTGTGAAACAAGAAATTATCTAAAGACTCAGTTGTGCTAAGTTTAGTTTACATAGGGACTTTGAGTTCTTATCCCATTATCTGGTTTAGCTTTTATGACTTATTTGTACCTGCAGTTTTATTGTTTGTTTGCCTCTCCAACACTGTCTCCCACCTCCTTTCTCTCTTCCCCTCTTGTCTTTTGCGTTCAAGTTTCTCTTTCCTTCTTAAACAATGCTTTGTGCACAAAACTTTTTACGACATCCAATGAAGTTTTAGACCACAAAATCTTTGCTGTCTGTCTGTCTGTCTACCTACTTTGGTTACTCTGTAAGGTGTGAATCTATGTAACCCTCTATAAAAAAAAAAAAAAAAATAACACGTGCCCCTGAATCCTGCTCAATATCAAGAGATGAGCTGTGCACTGTAATTGCCAAAGCTGGTACTGAATTTGAGACCCAGCAGAAAGAATGAGGGCTATTAGCAAACACTGCCTGGACAGGTTGGGTGTTTTTACATGTGCTCTCAGAGCCACTCTGATTAAAGCACCTGGAGCATCTCGTGTATCAGTATCCCTGCACTTCAAAATGGTGCCAGGGGCACTTTATCTAAAGCTCATTGAACAAGCTTTAGTGAAAGCACCTCTGCTGCCACATTGAAGCACAGGGATGCTGACACACAAGATGCAGTAGCTGACTGGAGCATGGCATGCTCCAGCAGACATGATTAATTAAGAGTGCACTGATGCACTGTAATAACAGTATGTTGGAGCAGCCTCCCAGTTTGTGTATAGCAGGGGAGGGGAAATACAGCCTGCAGGCTGGATCTGGCCCCCAAGGCCATTCTGTCTTGTCCATGGGGCCCCTAAAACATTTAGTAAATTATTATTTATCTGCTCTTGGCTGCCTATCAAAGATGATACAAGTCAGGGGAAGTAGGACCCGGGGGAGCCTCAGCAGGATGCTGCAGCCCAGCCGTGCCCCAGCCCCAGCCATTTCCCTACCTTCCTGCCCCTGCACTGCTCCAGCACCATGTGGCTCCTGGCTGCACTGCCGGACTGGGAAGCATGGGGCTTGCGCTGGTATACAGGGTGTGTGTGTGTGTGTAGGGAGGGGCAGAGTGTGTGTGTGTGTGTTTGTAGGGTGAGTCCCACATGCACACCCCACCATACACATTCACCCACACCCCCCTGTGCACTGCCATACATGCGGACTCCCACACCCCCCCTTCCTCCCACACAGAGCCCCCGACAAAACCCATACCCACCCACATCCCACATATCCAGGCACACACTTACATGCTCCGTCACCCCCCCACACCTATACACCCCCCACAGACACAGCCACACCATACCCCACATACCCACCCATCCACAGCCCCCCACAAATCTATACCTACCCTCCCACAACATACAACAGTAAGACTTTATTTTAAGCTATTGTGGAATCACCTCTGTGTACACTACACAAACACATGTAAATCAGGACAAAAATATTTTTTAAAATCAAATCAATGAATGTTTTAGATCAGGGGTTTTCAATCTTTTTGAATCAGTGTACCTCCAGCGGCCGGATGCAGAGCAGTATAGCCCCTGTGGCCGGACACAGGGGAGGAGGGGTGGCATGCAGTGGAATGGGGAGTGGCAGCCGCCATCATGTGTGATCTTCCCCCATCCTGCCATGTCTGGCTGGGTGGGCAGTGGCAGTGCAGGATAGTGTGTGGCAGCACTCCACCCCCGCCCACCCATGCGTACCCGCTAGGGCCTTCTCAAATACCCCCAGGGGTATGTGTACCCCTATTTGACAACACCTGTTTTAGATGTTCACTTTTTAGAATATAATTTGATATTTTTCTGGTTCCAAGATGGCAAAACCCTTTCCTAAAAGGAGTACTTCCAGGGGCAATGGGAGGAACTTATTAGGGCTGTGTGAAACAGCACCGTTTTGCTTAGACTTCCATTTTTCTATTTTGAAGAGTCAGTGTTTTGTTTCAGTGTTTCAAAGCACTGTTCCATTTCATTTTGTCAAAACTGTTTCACTGTTTTGATGTTTTGCCAATAGGTTATAATGGGGAATCATGAAAATGCCTATAACTTTGTCATTTTGTGCCTGATTCAGATGCAAATTGCAGGGATGGTGGCCCCTTCTGAGGGCATGAAGCCTGCCAAGTTTCAAGGAGATAGTTGGAGGGGTTTCTGGGAAACTGCACCTCAAACTGTTCAAAGCTAAACTCATATCACTTGCTGGCAGTGGCAGCCTGCTGTCATCCTGTGTGCAGATTTGGGGGCCCACATCCCCTGGGCAGGCTGCAGAGCTGTGACAGACTTTTCTTGAGGGGTGTGGGCCCCCAGATCTGTGTGCCGGATTACAGCATGCTGCCACTGCCACCTGGGGCCAGTGCCTGCACTGGGTTCTTCCTGGTGCTTGGTGCAGGCTGCACTGGGCAGACTTGGGTGCTGGGACTGGTCCCAGCTGGCAGTGGCAGCCTGCTGTCATGCTGCATGCAGATCCAGGGGCCCGTAGCCCCTGGCAGGAGTCTGACACAGTTTCATAGCCCTCCCTGGGGGTGTGGGCCCCCGGACCTGCGTGTGGGATGACAGCAGGCTGTTGCTGCCAGCTGGGGACAGCGGCAGCACAAGTCTTTCTGGTGCTCTGGACTTCTGGTCACAAGATGGCAACAAGTGTGCGGGGCACCTGTCAAGGGGTGATGCTACCCATGCGGCCCTTGACAGCTTGCCAAAACTTGATAAGTCGCCCTCCACCTGAAATAATTGCCTGCCTCTGGTGTATAGGCACCCCATATGTTCAGTCCCTATTATCAGTTTAGGGGTTCTCATAACAGTATAAAGGATGTTCTTTAAGGGTACTAAGGTAATGATTTCTAAAGTACTATAGCAGTGGTTCTCAAACTTTTTAGACTCAAGGCACTTTTCAGTAGACTCAAGGCACCATTCCATAACTTTTGTGAATTAGCACCCCTTTTGTGGGTAGCATCCTATTACTTATTTATTATGGTTCTTACCTCCTGGCAAACAAGCTGAGCTGTGGGGGTAGGGGAATGGCCAGGCAGGGAAGAGTCTGAGCCTGTGTTTATCTGCTTATCTCCTCCTTCAAAGAATCTTGTGACACCCCGGTGTGCCCTGGCACCCTGGATGAGGACACTGTGCCAGGAAAAAATGTTTAAAAGGTTACATGAAGGTTATTTAAGATTAGAAAAAATGAATTCAAGAGCCAGAAATGAAACATGTAGGCCTGAAGTGAAGAGTGGTATTGAAGAAGTTTTTGAAGCTGTGCACGCCAAAAGTACAGGTCAAGCCACATGAGAGTCTAAGATGGTGTCCTGAAAAAAACTGTCCCCCTGGACAGACAGACAGATAGATGTTGATATGATTGATTTATTTTAATGTTAGTGGGTTTTGGGTTTTTTGTTTTAATGGTGGAAGGGAACCATGATGTACTTCTCCTGGATTATTGTTCCCACATGTCTGAGATAGCCTGAAAGATATTACAGCTAAATAGAAGACCATATGTATCAAATCTGATTTCCTTAGGCAAGCTATATTTGATATAGTAATGTCAGACATTTGGTCGTGACTTGAAAGAGTAGTTCTGCACATGTGTGAGATTTTTATGCCCCACAGAAGCATTCTATATTGAAATAGGTGATGCTGCCTCAAAACTCACAGTGTTGTCCCAGCCAGACAGCTATCATGGAAGGCTGAGATGGCAGTCCTAGGACATGGAATAGCAACATCCCATCATCTGGCAGCAAGTGCTGATATCTCAAAGAAAAGTCACAGGTTCAAGTGGTAGCTCTGAGACTAAGGGCATAGACAGACACAACCATTGTACCAGTAGCATTTGCTACTGATACAAGCAGTTGGAACGTAGTTGTTAAGCCTACAGTTCTCCTGCAGTAATGCTAGTATAGAAAAATGTGTTGCAACTCTTACTCTGTTTCTTTGAGAGTTACTTTTACAGCAATTTGGCATACTTGGATTGCTCCAGGTGCAGGCAGTGTAACAGTTATATCCTAAGAGCTGATACATGCTCCCAAGCAATATCTCCCTCTCCCCTTTTGAAGCAGTTAAACGTTGCTTTTTTCCATAGCTAATTGATTTAGTTTGGTTCTGAATATTTGAATTGCTGTATTATACTAACACTGATTGTTTAGTCTTCTATTTGGCCAGGGAAGAAACATGGGGAACTATACATTCTAGAATGCTCTAGCATGAGCTAATTTCTGTTGTGCCAATTGCTTAGAACTCGGAGATGCAAATCTCTGTCAGAATCCTTTGCTTTGAATGATCACTGAATAGCATAAGGACAGGAGCCATGCAGCATCTATGTCATGGGAGGCACAATGCATACTGATGGTACAGCAAAGAAACCACATGTGCTGTGCCTGTTCCTTGTACAAATAGAGCATTATCAGGGGGAGACAGAGCTTTCAGTCCTGTATCACTCATAAACCTGTCCATACTCATTAAAGGCCAGATCTGGTTATTATTTTGGTAAAATTTCCAGGAGATTTGGCTCAGGAAGGAGTTCAGGACAGAGTTTGCAAAGACCATTAACAATTTAACTCTAAATGCCTGAGTACTAAAATAAATAAATTAATTAATTAATAACAGTTTAAATGCCATTGTTTTGTGATTCAGGAGAGGTCCTGAGAAGATAACAGTGTGTGCATGTGAGTTTTTCTTTCTTTCTGTCTTTCTTTCTTGGATCTCTGCCTAACCTAATCTTTATGCCAGCTACTTTTTAATCACTTGTACTTGTGGGATGTTCTTGGATTTGTCTTGCAGCCCATTGGAGGAAACAAGGAGGTTTCATGATCACTTGCTCATGTAGCATTTCTAATCATTCTCCTTTAGCACAAGTACTTTGAACTCATGTGTAGGGTGGAACTTTTGAACTACTCCTCATTAGATTTTTGAATAAGAGTTTGCCTGTAGTAATCACTGTTACAATTACTAGAAGTCTGAAAAGCATAACAACCCAACTAGACTACAAATATACATATCCATTAAAATATGAAAGCAGCTGAGACTGTGAAAGGCAACAGAAGCAGAAAATGTGAAGCTTGTGAAATGCTGTGTAATAGCTAAATGTTAAGTGTTATCATTAAAGGAACTGCTAAATGAATATAGACTGAAACAGAGCAGAGGGATGTATTTGTTAGTGAACTTGAACATTTTAAAGGCCTTTGGATGTAAATCAAAAACTGGCCTGAGGATCATTTGGAAAGAAGAATGTTGAAAGAAAGCAAATCAAATGACCTGGATGGGAGCACCTTGTGGTTGAACAGGGAAAGCATTTTGCAGATCAAAATCCTAAATAATGGCAAATTTTGTTGTGAAGTGTTATCTGCCCACACAGATCAGGAAGGAAAGGGAACATGATGAGAAGGGTGTTAAAAATGAAAATTATCAATAGAAACAATGCTAACAAGAAGAAAAAGAACACTTAGCTCATCAAAAGTGGTTCTGCTTTGCTTTTCTCTGGGTCTTGGTTTTGTGGGTAGCCATTAATGAATAATAGTATTGACTGTTCTTTTTAGGGCTGCTCAAATCAATCAGAGCTTACAGTTAATGCATAGAATATATAGATCTAGCCATGTGCAAGCCTTTCTATTTCTACAGATCTTTACGTATACCTCTCAGGGCCACGTTTTGGCTTTATTGTCTGTGTCAGAGGCAAATAGGGGTGAGGAGGAAGAAAGCTCAATGCTCCCAAAATAATTCAGTCTAAATAATCTGTATTTGTTCCTGTGGATTCAGGAGAATGTACACTAACCAGGAGATCTGCCAACCTATACTATATGATGCTTTCTGTGTGGATCACACTCTTCTGGCTGCTTCAGAGACGTGGGAAATTTATAGGTATGTTTTGAGGAGGCATCATCAGTGCTAGTCTAGCAGCGTTGCTTTATCATACTGACTGGTCCCTGTACAGCATAAGGTAAAAGGGTAAAAAAAGTTCCCAGTGTGCTTTATACTTCTACCTTCTTCTGATGTCTACCCTATATGTCCTGGACATGGTGATCACCAGTCTAGCTTTCAATGAACAGCCAACATACTGAACTTGATCCAAAACATATTGGCATCTGCAGGAAACATGTTATTGACATCAAAGGGCTTTGGATCAGACACACTAACATGTATCTGTAATGCCACACTGTGACAGGAGTATCACTATCGGAGCCTTTCCGGGGTGCCTCCACCCTCCTGTAATGGGCCAACCGCCTGCTTACTCATCTGCCACGCCTTGATCTTACTTGATTAGAAGATGGTTGTAATCAGCGGGAGGCTGCCTATTTTTCTGCGCCCCGGTAACAGGGGGCACTACCTGCGGCTCCTTTTCCTCCCCTACACCGCAGCCCAAGCCTTGCAGATGGAGTTGACGTGGTTTGACCTGGGCCCTGTTATGTTCTGGCCCTCCTCTTTACTCCCGGGGCTCCTCGCCGGCCCCCTCTCCTGGGGGGTCCTCACCTCCCCCTCTCTCTCAGGGCTCTGGGGCTCCTCATTGCCCACCCCTCGCTCTGGGGTTAGGGCCACTGCACCTCGCAAATGCTGTGCCCTGTCAGGCGCCAGGAACCTCCACGCTACTGGGGAGTCCCTATGAGGCCTCCTCCAACCCCTAACAGCCTCACCCGGTCCTCCAGTCAAAACAGTAAACATAAAACATAAAGCCCCTGGGCTACAACATAAAAACTAGACCGTCCAGTCAAACAAAATCTTCTCCCTACTAGAGAGTGAGGGAGCGGGGAGGAGGAGGGCTCCCCAACCCCAGGGGATGCTCTCACTGCCAGAGTCCTCCCCTCTGTCTGTCCGAGCTGAGTCCCTACTCCCACAGCTGCTGGAGAGGGACTGCTCTCCTGGCCTCCTACCTGGGCTTAAGAAGGGATAAGCCCTGCCCCTTCCTGTCAGCTGGTTTTACCATTTGCCCCGGCAACCAGCACCTGTGCAGCCCTGCTGACTGGCAGCTGAGCCTCCCCCTTTCTGCCACTAGGGGTCTCCCCAGAGCAGTCTCTGCTCTCAGGCGCAGGGCACCTGAGTGCACTGCGACACACACACAGAGTCACATGGTTCAATATCTTTAACAAAGTTTTATATATAAGTGCATATAACTACTTGTTGATCTATGAAGATGCCTTTTTAATATATTATTTTGCAGACATCCATGATATGTATTTAACTTTCCAATTATGGGATATAGGAAAGAGTACCCAATAACAGACAAAGTAAAATGGAGAAAGTGGAAAATGATAGGATCAAATACCATATTTACTTGCATAGGACACATACATTGCATACATTTTACCAAAATCAGCCCTCCAAATAGGGGTGGATATCTTAAGCAGGGAAGCTGCTTTTACTTTGGTGAAACAGAAACAGGGAAGAATATTAGAGTACAGAATCTGCTTGCTTCTGGTTGCCAAGAGGGCTGTGGCATGTGTCTGGTTCCATCAAGCACAAGGGGCTGAGTCCTATACTAACCCTCTCACAACCATAGTAAGCCTGGGGGTGTGCTCCAGGAAAGGGGTCGGCCAGACATGAGGTGCCCCCAGGGAGCCTGGAAGGTGGTCGGGTGCAGTGAGGTGGGTGGCTCAGTGCAGGAGCACCCCCTACTGGCCCACCACACATGGTGCTAGAGGTGGGATCCAACAGCCTGCTGTCTTGAAGGCATAATTTGGGGAAGGGAATAGAGTTACTGCAAACACTTAAGAAAACAAATTCTTAATTCAGCATTGGGTCAACTGGGTAGGGTAGCCATGTAGGATGGCTGACAAGTATGACCACCTGACCAAGGACCAATTGGTGGAGAAGCTGAAGAAGATAAGCATCCAAAGAAAAAGAGGGCAAAAGAGACAGGACCTGATTTATGTCCTGCTGGACTATGAAGAGCCAAAGTATTGTCCATCCCGGTTCCAAGTGGGAGTGGAGATGATGGAACCGCTTTTTCTGATGACCCACCAGGAGTGAGCCCCTTGAGATAGAAATGCCCAAGGAACAACCCCCTTCTCCACTCAATGGGATGGACCTCCAGAGATACAGGCTGGAGCTGGAAGCTCAGGAAGCCCAGTACAGGCTAAAGTTTGAGCTAGAGTTAAAAAAGATGGAGCTGGCAGAGAATGCAGCACAGCTCTGGCACAAGAAGGAACAGTGTGAGCATGAGGCTAGAAAGGCAAGGCTCAAGCAGGAGCATGTGCTTGAACTACTTCAAAAGCAGCATGAAACTGGAAGCTGGATTGATTCACCTCAGCTGGTGCCAGCAGCAGCTGTGATGGAGACATAGAGATAAGCTTCAGCGCTCTCTCTTTCTCTCTCTCTCAACACATGGACATGCTATGAACTGCCTGCCTCCAGAGGAAAGCTCTGTCAGCCTCTGGATGATACTTGTGAGTAAGCTACTTGAGATCTAACTAGATATATAGCTTGCAGTTACACAGGTGTATGATCAAAGGCTTCCCAGCCACCCTGTTTGCTCTAGGGTATTTCTCTGATATTGCTCTATCCTGTACCCTACTCCAAACCTACTCCTTGTAATCAATAAAGTTCTCCTCTGTCCCTAGCATAGGAGACTTATTGGGAGAGGGTCTAGATTATGTCTTCGGGTCCCCTTGGTCTGGCTGACTAAAGGAGACCACTATTTGTGCTTCAGACTAAGGGAAGCACCCCAAGTTCTTGCAGTGGGTTGAGTACCCTCTAGGGCTACTAGGCCTGTGTTTCCCAGAGGGCACAGGGACAAGAACAGTCCAGACCTTGGGTGGTGGCAGCATTAACCCCAGGTTTGCAGGACTGCTCCAGGAAGAGGGTCGGCCAGATGTAAGGTGCCCCCAAGGAGATACTTGGAGCCTGGAAGGTGGTCAGGCACAGTGAGGTGGGTGGCTCAGTGCAGGAGCACCCCCTACCGGCCCACCACAAGATGCACACTTTATCTTGTTCCTGAAAAGTCAGTTTTGCTGTTTCAGTGCATGTAAGCTTCTGTGTGCAGGCTGCAGGACCTTAATGAGGTTTGTGGTATGGAAGCAACACTTTATTATTTACAGGAAGTTGTAAATAAAGAGCTATTTACAGGAAAGATGAAACAGTTTTGCCACTGCCCTTGCATGGGTCTGGAGTTCATCCTTGTTGCTGTCCTGTGACACCAGGACATTCCCACTACCTTGCCCAGACTGTCTCCTGGGATGCCACACTTCCTGGATACCTTGTGTTTTATGTCACAGTCGGCCATTACTCTGGAAAAATCATTTTTTATATATTTTGCCTTCCAAAAAAAGCAAGTGTACGTCTTATTTGAGGCTAGGTTCTTTGAGTAGATGTGATATCTTTTATTAGACCAACTGAGTAGTTGGAAAAAAGTTCTTAGCAAGCTTTTGGGTGCAGTTACCCTTCTTCAGGCATAGGGAGTCTCTGCTGGTCTAAGACCAAAGAATGAGAGAAGCTAAAAGTGTGTTAGGATGTCAGTGAAAATAAAAGTAGGTAGAAATTAGAAAAACAAAAGGTAAAGCAGGGGAGGGAGGGGAAAGAAAGCAGGGAGGGAAAGGCAAATAGAAACACTACAGTGGTAATAATACAAGGTAAAAAAGTGGCTCACAATAAAAAAGGAAACAGTGAGAAAGCAGGGAGACAAATGGCAGAAAAGTATGGGAGAAAAGGTGGGGAGAAAAAAACGTCATGTCAGGCAGGTACCTACTGAATCGGATGTCAGGCAGTTTGTAATGTGTCATCATTAACCCAATGTGCATATTGAGTCCATGATTTTTTGTATCCGGTAGATTTATGAAGTGAAGTTCATAGGCTACTTTACAAAAGGTGTTTTGTAACTTCCCTTTGATGATTAGAACTGCGAAATGAGAAAGGGAGTGATTTCCCTGTGAAAAATGTACCAACACAGATAGTTGGGTATTCTTGTCTTTGATAGATTTTCAGTGTGCATTCATTCTGGTGCACAATTGTTGTTTGTTTTCTCCTACATATTTTCCGTCAGGGAATTTCATGCACTTGGTGAGATATATAACATTTCTGGAGGTGTAGGTATAAGATCCAGGAATGGTGATGGCTCTGTTGTGGGGTATAGTTATTGCCAGAGTGGTGGTGATATGTTGGCTAGTTTTGCATTTCTTGTCCTGGAATGGTCTGGATTCATTGGGTGTGGTTTGGGTCATAGGAAGTTTGCTTCTGGTGATGAGGTTAGCAAGGTTTGGTGCTTCTTTAAAGGCTTGGATGGTTGGTTATGGAAAGATCTCTAAGAAGGGGGTCTTCTTCCAGTATGGGTTGCAATTGTTTGAGGAATTTCTGTGTAGGTTCCAGGGAAGGGTGATACATCATAACTAGTGGTGTACGATTTGTGGGGATTTTTTTTTTTACTGCAGCAAATCTGTGTGTGGCATCTGGGGTGGCTCTTTCAAAAGTGCAATCTATCTCTCTGGAGGAGTGTCCTTGTTGGCTGAAGGCCCTTTCTTGATGTCTTATTTGAGGGCATATATTGTGCAAGAAAACACAGTAACCAGTGTAATATCAGAATAAAATTTACTCAGACCTTTTTATCACCAGTGGAGAGAAAATAAGCTTTCTTCAGCCTCCAGAATCCTAAAACTGGTTCTTTGTTATTATAGAGAGGTAAGACAAGAATGGACCTCAAGAGATCATTTAGTCCAACAAGGGGCAGAACCTGCAACCTTGGTGTTACTAGAACTCCTCTATCAAACGGAACTGTTCGGTTTTCCACTGTTTCTTATTTTCCCTAGTTTGTTTTTTAACCTACTATAAAATATTTAAGTTGTCAAAGTTCCATGTGATGTGGCAAGTCCTCTTTTAGGTTCATTGGATTTTTGTCATGCAGTTTTTCCTTGAGATAAAACAATGTGTCCTCTCAGGATTTAGCAGGTTCATTCTACAATGTCTCCACTGATGGAGTGTTCACAGCTTTATCTTCAGTGGTTTTGGCATTAAACAAATCCCAGGTTAAACTCTTTTCTTGCCAAACACAGCAAGAGCATTCTTAGGCCAGTTAGTAGTCTTCCAGTCCTCTGGCACCACACCAGAGCACCATGAGTGCTCATAAAGCCATGCTAGGGGTCCCACAATGACCTCTGCTAATTCCCTCAGCACTCTGGGGTGGAGATCGTCCGGACCAGCTGATTTAAATACGTCCAGTCCCTCCAGAAGTTTCCTGACTAGATCCTCACTGACCCTTGGCCTAGGTGCACCTCCCCGGTGCCTGAGGGGGTCCCAGTGGGGGGACTGATCCAGTCCCTGCTCAGGAAAATGGAGGCAAATAAGTTATTAAATACGTTAGCTTTGTCATCTGGGGTGATGACCAGATTTCCTAGCGTGTCTTGCAGGGGCCCCACGTTACCTGGTACCTTCTTTTTCCCCCTATATATTTAAAAAAGGACTTCTTGTTGTCCTTGATCTGGGTAGCTAGTCCCTGGGTAGCTAGTCCCAGTTCCATCTCCGCCTTGGCCTTCCTGACCATCCCCCTGCAGCTCTGAGCAACCACAGTATAGTCCTCCCTGATGATGGTCCCTCCTTTCCATTGGGCGTATGCCTCCCTTTTAGCTAGGAGACATTCCTGGATGCTTTTGGTGAGTCATGGGGGCTTTTACCCCATCCTGCCCACTTTGATCCGTGTTGGGATTACTTCCCTTTGGGTTGGAGGATTGTCTCCTTAAGGAGCGACTTCTTGGACACCTGACTCCCCTCCCCTCCAGGACCTCAGTGCCTCCCCGACTATTCTCCTTAGCTCATTGAAGTCTGCCCTTCTGAAACCTAGTGCTGCTGCCTTGCTGCAGGCCTTTGCCACCTTGCGCTGGATGGTGAATTCCAGGAGGTGATGATCGCTGTCGCCCAGGTGGTCGAGCATCCGCAGCTCCTTCACCAGGTCATCGCCCATGGCCAGCACCAGGTCTAACAGGGCATCTCCCCTGGTGGGGCTATGCACCTCCTGGGTTAGATGGAGGTCCTGCATTTTGGCTAGAAACCTACATGAGCGGTCAGACCTGGCTGACTTCTCTTCCCAGCAGATGTCTGGAAAGTTCAGGTCACCCATGATGACCATGTCCTTTGACCTAACTACCTCCATGAGCTGACTTAAGAATTCCCAGTCTAGCTCTTCCCCTTGGTTGGGTGGTCTGTAGTAGATCCCCACTGTTAGGTCCCTTTCCCCTCAACTGCCTTTTACTCTAACCCAGAGCGCTTCAGTGTGCCCCTCCTGTGACCCTGTGCTACTTGATGAGGATGTGTATTCCTCCTTAATGTAGAGCACCACACCCCCACCTTTCCTCCCTGTCCTGTCCCTCTTGTACAGCTTATAGCCCTTGACATTCACCGCCTAGTCGTGCGTTGGGTCCCACCACGTTTCTGTGAGCCCCACTATGTTTGGGTTGGTGTCAGCTAGTAGGAGGGTAAGTTTCTCCTGCTTGTTTCTCATACTATGAGCATTTGTGTAGAGGCATTTGAGGCCTCCTGAAGGTGTGTGCAGTGGCCCCCTAATCTCAGCATTGCCCTGGCCCCTGTTGCTTACCTGGTTATTTGTTCTGCTTGTCGGTCTAGGCTGGGCTGTACTTGTGGGTGCTGCTTGGTTTAGTGGTCCAAGGCTTCCTTTGTCCTCACCTTCCCCCTCCCCCAATAAGCCTAGTTTAAAGCTCACCGGAGGAGATCTGCCAACCTAGAAGAGAACACACACTTACCTTCGGGGAAAAGGTGAAGCCCATGCCACCCGAGCATGTCTCTCATCGTGATGTGCAGGTCGTTGTCTAGCAAGCCGAAGCCCACCTCAAGACACCATTCCTGAAGCTGCCAGTTGGTCTCTGTGATGCAGGCCCCATGTCGTCTTCCATGTCCGCTCACTGGTAGGACAGAAGAGAATACCACCTGTGCACCTATCTCCTTCAGCACGCCCCCCAGAGCATGGTAGTCCGCCATCAAGTGATCAGGGCTCCTCCTGGATGCATCATTAGTACCCACGTGGATTAAGACCATAGGGTAGTAACCGGTGGGTGGGATCACAGCCTGGATCATCCCTGTCATGTCCTGAATCTTTGCTCCGGGCAGGCAGTAGACCTTGCATGTCAAGGGGTCCTGGTGACAGATGGGGCCCTCTGTACCTCTCAGGATCTATGATGATCACTTGACGTTTCGTCCTCTGGGACTGCTTTGCTCTTTCGGCCTGTTCGGAGCGTGGAGAGTGGAGTTGCTTCCTCTCCGCTTGCCTCCTCTCCTTCCTTCTGCTCCAGTGTTGCCAGGGCCTCGTACCTGTTCTCTAGCTGGACTGGATGAACTGGTACTGCTTTGCTGTGAGCAGCCCTGGTTCTGGAGGTGACCATCTACCCCTCTGCAGTGGAGGGCACCTCCCAGGGTGCTTCATCCTTGGGTGCATGGCCCTGCAGGGAAAAAAAATAACCATCAATTTCATCCTCCACCTCCCTGATTCCCCTCAGCCTGCTAACCTCCTCCTGGAGCTCCCTCACCTGCGCTTCCGGGGCCCTAAGGGAGGCACCTGCAGTACAGGTGTGGGGGCCTCCAATCCCTGCCCCCTGGGCCTTGCTGGGCATCCCCCACAGTCTGGGGGGGGTGGGGGGATGCCAGCTCCCCCATGGGCTCTGTCTGAGTGGAGGCCTCAGACAAGACCCAGGTAGGCTGTGCCCCCCAAGCAGGGGCCCTAGCAGCACTCAGCATTGACACCATCGTATGAGTTGCTGTTATTTATAGTGTAGTGCGGTGCCTTCATCCTACCCTAGCAGAAGTCTCCCTCCTGGCCCTTCCTGCCCACCCACTGGTGTGAACGACAGTGCAAACGCTGGGCGCAGCATGGCTCAGGGGCACATCTCCCTACCTGCTCAGCTAAAAGGGATCTGGGGGGCTACCCCTCCAGATCTGGCTCAGCTGTGTCCGGTCCCTCTGCCCCACTTACCTTAGGGGGATCAGCTGATGCTGCCCCCACTGCTGGTTCTGCTGCATTTGCCTCTGCCTCGGGTCAGGTAAGGCGGCATACATGTGCCTAGATCCCTCCTTTCCTTCCTGTTCCTGGCTCCCGAGTGCTGGGGGTTACATCAAACCATGGCTTTTAAAGGCAGTGGTTTGAAATTCCCACTGCTACCCCAGCAGCCAATCAGATGCTCCAGTCTTCCCGGAACTGCCTGCCAGCAGTCCTGCCCCCTATGCTCCCCAGCGGGGGGTTTCCGGTGCCTCCGGAGCCTGCTCCCTGAGGGTTAACCCCGGGGGTACTCCCTAGCCTGGGGGGACAGTCCCCCCTAGCCCAGAGTTTGCGCACTCTTTTCGTGCAGCACAGCTCCCTACCGACTCAGCTAAAAGGGATCCAGGGGGCTTCCCCTCTGGATCTGGCTCAGCTGTGTCCAGTCCCTCTGCCCCACTTACCTTAGGGGGATCAGCTGATGCCTCCGCTGCTGGTTTCGCTGCTGCTACATCCACTTCTGCCTTGGATCAGGTAAGGGGGCACATGTGTGTGCACAGCACCCATGTGCCTAGATCCATCCTCTCTTCCCTGCTCCTGGCTCCTGAGAGCCAGTTAGTCTTACCTCAATCCTGGGTAAGCTTTTTGAGAGAATTATCCTGGCACGTGTCCATGTGTGGCCAGTGGGGGAGCTTATGCTTAGGGGCAACCAACACGGGTTCATTAGAGGCAGGTCCTGTCAGACCAACCTGGTGGCCTTCTTTGACCAGGTCACAAAATCCTTAGAAGCAGGGGTAGCAGTGGATATAGTCTTTCTGGACTTTGGGAAGGCCTTTGACACTGTCTCTCACCCCGTTCTCATTAAAAAACTGGGGGACTGTGGTGTCCACACCTACACAGTCAAATGGGTCACTAACTGGCTGGAGGGCCGCACCCAGAGAGTGGTGGTGGATGGGTCATTTTTGACTTGAAGGGATGTGGGTAGCGGGATTCCACAGGGCTCGGTCCTTGGGCCCACACTGTTCAACATCTTCATCAGTGACTTGGACGAGGGAGTAAAAAGCACCCTGTTCAAATTTGCTGATGACACTAAGATGTGGGGGGATGTGCGCATGCTAGACGGGAGGAATAGGCTGCAATCAGACCTAGACAGGTTACAGGGGTAGGCAGATGAGAACAGGATAGGTTTCAACTCTGACAAGTGCAAGGTGATGCACCTGGGGAGGAAGAACCAGCAGCATACCTACTGGCTGGGGAACTCCCTTCTTGTCAGTGCAGAGGCAGAAAAGGATCTTGGAGGCATCATTGATGCCAAAATGAACATGGGCCAGCAGTGTG
>NW_017729033.1:101933182-101934904 GCF_001723915.1 Gavialis gangeticus
CATCAGGAGGCGCTACTTCCCTGTCAGGGCGGCTAGGATCTGGAAGCAACTTTTAAGCAAAGTGGTGCTGGCTCCTACCCTGGGCATCTTTAAGACAAGGCTAGATGAACACCTTGCTGGGGTCATTTGACCCCAGTACTTTTTCCTGCCAAGGCAGGGGGTTGGACTTTGATAATCTGTTCAGGTCCCTTCTGACCCTACAAACTATGAAACTAGGTGATGTATATCTGCATAGTTATATCGCAGTTTAGAGTAAGTTACAAGCTGAAGAAATAGGTTTGTAAAATATGAAAATGCTGAAACAATTTATATTCTGTAGGCAACAAAATGGATTAATGTTTCATGAGTACAAAATGTTTTCCAACAAATTAAAAATGTTAAGACATTAAAACTGTTTGCTTTTCCTTTTTCATGCTTTCTTCCTGTCTCCCTCCTAGTGTCACGAAAATGAATGACTGCCCAGGAGTTTTCTGGGGTTTTTTTATTTCTTCTTTTTTGCTGTACACTAACTTTTGCAATGCTCAAGAAGTTTCAACACGAAAGTGTTCAAAGAAGGAAGGAAGTTACAGACCAAAAAAAATGCTGCTACTAAAGACTGACAAAAGGGAAAATATGTGAATGCTGATGTGTGTAAATTGAAAATTCAGTTTTTGTGAATGTTCAGCCAACAGAACTCAGTTATACAAATGTTCATGGAAAGCAAACAAAAATGGAGCATGAGCATAACTGAATTGCATTCAGTTTAAAATTCAAGCACTAATCTATTTACACAGACACTCTTGCTCTGTCTTGCTGTCATATTCTTTTGCAAATAACCATCTGCATATAATAGTTATTGACTGAGATGTGTGGAGAGAAATTACTTTGGTTCAGAGGAGGCTGCAAGAAAAGATTAATTTTTGAGCTATGTTCATACCCACTGTGTGTTACTGTCAGTTTGGAACTCCAGTATTATTATTTAGCCCAGCTTCACATCAGGTTCTTTCTGAGTTTTGTTAACTTTGCAAACAACATTTCAGGCTGAAATTCACTGCTGTGCAAAAGGCTTATACAAGACCTATTCATTTCTTAAATCCCACAGGAGCCCTGTCTTGGGTGGTTGTGTTGCATGGTGTTAAAGAAACAGTTTGAAAGAGATTTTGGCTTGGCCTAAATGTTTTTAATTGTTCTCTTAAAAGTCCATCGTGTCTTGGAGGAAAGGCAGCAAAAGGGCACAGCAGCCCCCTTGGCTCTCCAGGGAACTGGCAGACCACCTGCATCTTTAAAGGAAGACCTACAAAGGATGGAGGACTGGAACTGCCACCAAGGAGGAATACTCTGCTTTAGTCCAGACTTGCAGAGAGCAAATCAGGAAAGCCAAGGCTGTGGTGGAACTCCAGCTAGCTACAAATATCAAGGAAAATAAAAAGTCCTTTTTTAGATATATGGGGAGCTGGAGAAAAAGCAAGGGCAACATTGGACCCCTGCTAAACCAGATGGGGCAACTGACAACTGACACCCAAGAAGAAGCAAACTTGCTAAATGGGTACTTTGTGTCAGTTTTTCACCAGTTTCATGGGACAGCCTTGCCCACTATGGGTCAGGTGAGGGAAATTCCTTGCCCTCCATCAAAGCTGACCTCATGAAGGAACACCTTGACAGGCTGGATACCTTCAAGTCACCTGGCCCTGATGGGTTACACCCAAGGGTACTCAGGAAGCTGGCAAGCATCATAGCTCAGCC
>NW_017729033.1:101935343-101936201 GCF_001723915.1 Gavialis gangeticus
GCTCGGTAGTGCTACGCTGGTTAGCACTACAGATGAAAGGGGCTCGGGGGTCATGGTTGACCACAAGGTGAACATAAGCCTTCAGTGTGATGCTGTGGCTAGTAAAGCGAGCAAAAAGCTGGCTTGCATCCATAGATGCATCTCAAGCAGATCCCAGGACGTCATTCTCCCGCTGTACTCGGCCTTGGTGAGGTCGCGGCTGGAGTACTGCATCTAGTTTTGGGCTCCACAATTTAAAAAGGATGTGGAGAAACTTGAGAGGGTGCAGAGGAGAGCTACACACATGATCAGAGGTCAGGAAAACAGACCTTATGATGACAGGCTGAGAGCAATGGAACTATTCAGCCTGGAAAAGTGCAGGCTCAGGGGTGATCTGGTGGCCATCTATAAGTTTATCATGGGTGCTCATCAGGATCTGGGGGAGCGTCTGTTCACCAGAGTGCCCCAAGGGATGACAAGGTGAAATGGTCAGAAACTCCACTGTGACCGATTCAGGCTGGACATAAAGAACTTCACTGTCGGACCCCCAAGATTTGAAATAGACTGCCACCTAAGGTGGTTCATGCATCCGCTTTGAACGCCTTCAAGACGCATTTGGATGTTTATCTTTCTAGGATCCTATGATCCCTGCTAACTTCCTGCCCATGGGACAGGGGGCTGGACTTGATGGTCCTCCGGGGTCCCTTCCACCCGAAATGTCTATGAAATCATTTTGACAAGATATAAAATTAATACTTTTGTTTCTAGGTCTAAAGTGTATGGGAATAAGCCAGCAGTGGCTCTGTTGTTTAGTTCATACATACCTATCACCAATTCGAGCACATACACTATACACCACAAAAGTTAGACACAGATCAC
>NW_017729033.1:101936786-101937186 GCF_001723915.1 Gavialis gangeticus
CAAAATGGCAGCAGGAGAAAGAGACTCAGTGGAAGGGTTTGAGTCCAGGTGGGGAAAAGAGGCAGAGTCCAAGTTCTTGGTTGAAGAGGGGGTAAGGGGTGATAGCTACCTATCCAGGCTGGATAGGGGTCCTTGTCCAGTAGGTGTTGTCCAGAGGGGGGTTGCCAGCAGAGCCTCTTGGTGGATAGGTGGTGTGGCATGGTGCTGGTCCAGACGGAGGGGGCATCCCAAAGAGTCAGTCTTCACTACCCCTTTCTTTGGGGCAGACTACCTCTGATCTCCTAATGGGGAGGGCCTGTCCCAGAGGGCCCCAAGTATTCTTACTGCGCATGTGCAGCCTGGCACAATGGTGGGTTCCCTCATCTTTTGTTTCTTGAATGCTGATGGGTGGTTCCAAGGG
>NW_017729033.1:101937796-101963031 GCF_001723915.1 Gavialis gangeticus
GGACAGGATGGAGACTTGACAAACAAAATGAAAACTTGACATGACTTATGCTAACTTACATATGTAGGCCTAAATCATATAGTACCAGTAGAACAGTAATATAGAACAGTAAAAAATCAATATAAACATAATAATTATACCATAAAAGGAGAAAAAACAAAACAAATACAACTTGCTACCAAAATAAAATGCTGAAGCTTATCCTATGTCTTAGCTCACTTATAGGGAATAGAGAGGGAGAGAAAAAGTCAGAAATAGTTGGGGAAGGGGAGGGAATGCATTTTAAAAGGAAAAAAAAGAAAAACTGGGGGGTTTGCTACACTGAAATGACAGAGGCAATGCATGCATTAATTATCCAGATGACTGAGGTAATAAGAATTGGTTCTTCTAGGCAGATTTAATTGATTTTTATGTCATTCTTTGATTAAAAATAACCAGCTGCTGGGGCTACAGTAGTTTATAAATCCTGCTGCAGTCACTGTAGGATTCTTGAGGCTAACACTTAGCAGTTCTATTTACAGGGCTTGACTGACCTTAAAAAAAGAAAAAGATATAAGAATTCTGTTAACATTTTGGCACTGCATGGACATGGCATACAGTGTTCTCACAACCAAAACTACCAAAACATTGAAGGCCATTGCATGATGTGTAGGTTAGGCTTCCACTGAAAAAAAATAGCATTTCTTAAACAGAATGGAATGGGCACAAAGTTATAATCCACTGTTTGGTAATTTTTAGATTGAACATATGATCCATAGCAGGAATTTGAGTAACTAGTTGTTCTTGGCCCCTGAGCAGGATTTGAAGTGGAGATCCTTGGCATTAAAAATATACTTCTACCAGCTGAACATTTTGTGATAACCCAGCTAAATGGAAGTTGTAGTTAGTAGATGGCTTTCATCATATATGGATCCACTACAGCAGGGGTGAGCAGTTATTCTGGTTGGAGGGCCACTTAATGAATTTTGGTAAGCTGTTGAGGTCTGCAAGCATAGTCCCATACCTTGACAGATGCCCCATACCCTAGTTGCCATATAGGGACTGGAAGTCCCACCCCCTAACTGCTGACCTTTGCCACCAGAAGTCCTTCTCCTTGCCCCCCAAAAGTACTTCTTGGGGGTGTGGGTGCTTGCCATCTTGGAACTGGAAAAAAAAAAACACAAATCATGCGTGTCCCGGGAGTCAAAATAATGAGCGGCACTTACCCGCAGCTCGGGACAGGACGTGCATGGGGCAGAAGGAGGAACCCGCGTGGCTCATTAGCTGCCTTTTCGTGCAATTATGGCCAGCTGGTGACGTCAGTGTCAGATGCCAGCCGGCAGAAAAAAAATGGTGGCCACTGCTGTGGAGTTGGCAGATAGCCAAGGAATGAAGCCGCGGCTGATGCTGGCAGCAGGGAAGACCCCACTTGCTGGACCTGGGAAACCTGGCAAGCGGGAGCAGATGCAGGCAGTGGAGGGTGGAGTACCCCAATGAGAGCCCATGCAGGACAACGAGGGAATGATAGGTTTGCCAGCCAGAGGCGTAGCTGAAGCAGCACCTGGAAGCAGAGCGGAACCCAGGTGGGAGTGCCGGGATGACGGGGAGCGGAGGAAGGCACAACAGGGGGAGAAGACCCCAGGAGAGCCCTAAAGGGGTTTGTGGTCGGGGCAGGTATCGCCGCAGGGTTCCACCGGATTGAGGAACAGACAGAAGTAGATCCAGGAAGCAATGGGTCAAAAGGAAAACATCCTCTCCCTGTTAGGGTCCAGGGAAAAGGATAGAAAGGAGCAGGGAATAGCTTACTGGTTGGTTTTTGGTTAACACTTTTATTTTGTTACCCCAGGCGAAGAGGCATAGGAGATAGGGACGAGTGCCCAAGGGGTGGAGCTGTGGAGAAGCCCCGGTAGGGCTCCCCCCTTGTGGTTATATGTACCCTTGAAAGAAGGGATGGAGGTATGAAGGGCTGTGGGGTAGGCCCACACGGGCAAGTGGGGCCTTAAGCCGCTTGCATCTAAACACAACAGCGGAGAGGGTGACCCTGCGAATAGAGGCCATGGATAATGGCTGGGCGACACACCAAAGGAGGCATGAAGCCAGGGTGTAGGTGTAGTGGAGCCCCATGAGCGACCACCGTGTGAACCCCGGGCCACCAAGTATCCTGTCAACTGACCCCACCTTCTGAGCAACAGCAAGTCATGGCAGGAAAGAACGGGGTTGGCGATGCGGGAAGAAGAGAACTACTCTGGCAACGCCACGAACCCGGGAGGTGCTTGACATCCACCAGTAGAACAAAGGCTGCTCGAGAGCGGTTATTCGAAGCCCAGCGGTCACAATATGCTAAAAATCAAACATCTACTATAACATATTTTAATTGTATTTCAAAAAATACAATGTCTTGATTTACATGCGTTTACATAGCATATATACTGGTGAAAAATAAGAGCTCAAAATAAAATGTTACTCTTGTATATTGTGTGGGATGTGTGTGGGGGAGTGTGTGGGGTGTGGTTGGTAGGATGGGTATATGGTTTGTGGTGGGGTGGGTGTATCAGTGTGGGGTTTTTGGATGGGTGTGGCTGTATAAGGGGAGGGTGAAGGTATGTGTATGGGGGCGTGTGGGGGAGGGTGTAGTTTTGTGCGAGGTGAGGGAGGTGTGGGCTTGGGAGGATGTGGGCCCCCACACAAGCCCCTCCTATATTGCCTAGCCCCCACCAAAGGCAGCAGCAGTAGCAGGCAGTGGGCCCTGTGGTACTCATGGCCCACACAGGTGGAGCCCTCTGGCAGTTCACAGTTCCCTCCACTTCTGTGAGCTGCATGTGGTGGCAAGGAGTGGGGCCAGGCCAACCCACCTTCATTGTGGTGGGCTTCCTGCAGCTCACATATATTTCCTGGGGCCCAGCTTGAGCTGAAGCCTGTAAGGGGAAGCTGCATATATTGGAGCTGGCAGCCTGGTCCCACTCCCTGCCACCATGTGCAGCTCCTGGGACTCTACAGGGAAGCATGGAGCAGGGCTGAACCAGCCTGGCTCCATCATGTGGGGCTCCACACCACTTGCAGTGGTGTCCCAGGAGCTGCACATGGTGACAGGAAGCAGTGAAGACTGCCAGCTCAATCATGTGGGGCTTCCCCCAAGTGGCACGTGAGTCCTGGGAGCTGTGTGGAGCCCTGTGTGATGGAACCAGGCTGACCCAGACTCCATATTCCCTCTGCCCCGCTGGGTGTGGGCCTCAGGTTGCACACACCTACCCAGCTGCCACTTATCTCCACCTGCTTCCTGAAGCACTGCAGCAGGGACACAAGGAGGAGCCACTGGAGGCCAGGGGAGCTGAGCAATTCTCCCAGCAGCAGCAGCGGCCCTGCCCAGAAGTTTTGTGCTGGTTGGGGCCAGGGCTGTCCCCCACATGAGGGTGGGAGTGCAGTGCACTGCCCCAGCAGGAGTTGGTGGGGCTCGGGCCCCATGCAGGCACAGCAAGGGAAACCACAGGCCACATGGATACAGTCAATTGGTAGGCACCCCCATGCAGGCCAAATGAAATTGCCTGGTAGGCCACATGCAGCCCATGGGCTATATTTTGCCCACCCCTGCACTAGAGGGATACCAGTGCACTTTCCTGTAAATTGCCTTAGATTGGGTTGTTTTATTTTTACTAGGATGCTGCATAAGGAACCATCAGTTGCTACCTTTGCACTCAAGGAAAAGCTGTTAAGACTACCTTTCCTAAAGCTTCTGGAATTGTTATGACTGAATGGACACTGAGTGAAACCTTGTATAGAGGTCCAGTACAAGGTTTAAACCACTCTTAAGTCTCTTAATGCAGACCATAGGCCTTGGGTTTGACCTTTCACACAGGAGTAAATTTAATCTTGTAGGGATCAGATTAGAAAAACTAAGGTGGTAACTAAACTAAAATTGGCAATGGGAATCAAGGACAACAAGTAGTACTTCTTTAGGTATGTAGGGAACAGGAGGAAAAAGAATGGGAGTATGGGGGCATTGCTCAACAACTCAGGACAGCTAGTCACTGCCACTCAGGAGAAAACTAAACTCCTGAATGACTACTTTGCTTCAGTCTTTCACTGGGCCAAGGGTAAAAAAAAAAAAAAAAATCACACAAGCTGGGATACAGAATGAGCAGGGTTCAAATGACTGCCTTCCTACTATTGCCTGGTAGAACTGGTGTGTGATCAATTAAAGAAATTGGACATATATGTCAGCAGGACCAGATGAACTTCATCCAAGAGTACTGAAGGAGCTGGCCGAAGTAATTGTGGAATCCTTGGCAAATCTCTTCCAAAAATTGTGGCACTCTGGGGAGGTCCCCAAAGACTGGAAGAGGGCCAGTGTTGTGCCCATCTTCAAGAAGGGGAGGAGGAAGGACCTGGGTAAAGACAAATTACCCTAACTTCTATCCCAGGGAAAATCCTGGAAAAATTCATTAAGGAGTCTATGTGCAATAGAGACTCGCAGAAGGTAGGATTCTGAACCACAGCCAGCATGGCTTCATCGTGGGCAGGTCTGGTCTTACCAACCTCATCTCCTTTTATGATCAGGTGACTCACCACCTGGATAGGAGAGAGGAGGTTGACATTATATACCTCAACTTCCAAAAAGCTTTTGATCTAGTATCCCACCATGTTCTTGTGAGAAAATTGGAAGACTGTGGGCTTAACTGCAAGACAGTCAGGTGGGTAGGAAGCTGGCTGCAGGGTAGGACCCAAAGAGTTCTAATGAATGAATTGGTGTTATCTTGGCAGGAAGTAGCCAGTGGTGTCCCGCAGGGGTTGGTGCTCAGTCCAGTGCTATTCAACATCTTCATCAATGATTTAGATGTAGGGATAAAGAACTCGCTGGCCAAGTTCACAGATGACACCAAGTTATGAGGAAGCGTGGTCACACTTGAAGATAGACTGCAGATACAGGCAGACCCAGACAGACCAGCAGGGCTAACAATACCCTGGCATACATCAATCAATCCATCTCCAGCAAAACCAAAGTAGTGATTCTCTCACTCTACTCAGCATTGGTGAGCCTTCAGTTGGAGTACTGCATCCAGTTCTGGATGCTGCACTTTAACAAGGATGTGGTAAGCCTGGAGAAAGTCCAGAGAAGGGTCACCTGTATGATCAGAGACTTGTGCATCAAGCCATTCAAGGAAAGGGTGAGGGATCTGCAATTCCTCAGTCTGAAAAAGAGAAGGCTGAGAGGGGACTTGATAGCAGCTTATTGCTACATCAGGTGTGCATCAAGGGCTCAGTGAACAACTGTTTACAAGGGCACCCTTGGGGAAGACTAGGAGTAATGGTCACAAACTCCTGGAAGACTGTTTCAGGCTCAATATTAGGAAAAAAATTTCATAACGTAGGTGTCCAGATTGTGGAATAAATTCCCTCCAGATGTGGTACAATCACTTACCCTGGAAATCTTCAAGAGGAGACTGATCAATCACCTTGCTGAGGTCACCTGTCCCCAGTTGTCTTTCCTGCTTGGTGCAGGGGGCTGGACCTGATGATCTCCCAAGGTCCCTTCCAGCCTTATAATCTATTAAACTAATGTCTCAGTGAACAGATGCCTCAGTCAGTAGCTTATGCTGACCAGGACCTGTTGCCTTTTTCAAGCTTTCTATTGGACAAGAAGAGTTATGCCCTCAATATTGTGACCAGCAGTGTCAATGCTGGTTTCTCCTAGTCTTTGCATACTGTAAGCATACGGTATGTGTCACAGGTCAGGTGGGTACTGTGAGTATATCAATTTAGTTGCAGACTGACTGAGCACTGCAACTTTATTAGCCATTGGGCTTTTTTTTGGTTTGGGATCGAGGAGGTGATGTTGGGAAGGAACGCAATGACAAGTTTCACTTATAAAAGAGAATAAATTTTACTTATAGCAACAAAAGATATAGCTTGCACATGACTGTTAGTAAAAAGGTTAAACTAATAAACAGACAACATAACAATACAAATTAAAGTTGACAGTGAAAATAAAACAGACAAAAAAAATTAACGAAGAGTTCCCACTTAGTTAGCAACTTATCAATAGTCCCTCAGTTAGAAGATACATGTCAAGTTAATTCAGTGAAGTCGGGCGTCCCTGAGCTGCGCTGTCAGAGGGAAGCCAGGGGGAAAGTCCCTCAGTCCGGATCTGGCATTCATTCAGAGATCTGGGGAAATGGGACAGCAATGACCTTTCTTTTCCGTCCTTCCCCAAGGGTTACTTAACATGCGTGTTCTTTTATATCTTGTTTATGCTAATTTTTTGGTTATATAGCTATTCATAGTGTTACTTTATAGCTGCTATCTTGTGGGGTTAAAAGGTGTTAGAAATCATTACAATAAGTTACTGCCCAAGCTTGGGTTTACCCAATAAGCAAATCATACCGCATCACTTTGGGGTCTGAGATTAACATGTCTCCACCTAAGTTCAACCCACTATGTTAATTATACCTTGTGATTACATTTGTTAGTTTTTACTGACTGTAACGGGGGGGCCTACTGGAGCCAATCTCTGCGTGGCCCGCCCACCTGTTTCTGGGCCAACCGCCCACCTTGTTTCCTGCCACACCTTGGTCTTAATTGATTAAATAGTTGGTAATAAGTGGGAGGCTGCCCATTTTCTGCCCCGCTGCTGGGGGGCGCTGTCTACGGCTTCATTCCTCTCCTGCACCGCAGCCCAAGCCTTGCAGATGACCTCATGATGTTTTCATACATGCCAGTCCCACATAATGGGCCCCAGAATCCTGCTGTAGGACCCCACCTGGGTTCCTCCCTTCAGGCGGACTCTGCTGCCATAATACCAGGCCACATCTCCCTTCCACCAATTCCCCTTTGGGTGTGGTCCCGTCACTGGGACCTTTGGCTCACACTAGCCCCAGCCCACCCCCAGGCCAGTTGGGACCCCAGGCCCCTGGCTCTTGGGCATCCCTCTCAGTGTGCCTCCTTGCCCTTCTGTCCCTCCTGGTCCTGGCCCCCGCCTGGGCCAGTCAAGGGAAGCTCTGGCAGGCCTTGATGTATGACCCATATTCTTTTCCCAGGGTGCCCCTCTCTGGGTCCTCCTTCACAGATGTGAGGAGCTGGGGTACCTCACATCACAACTGGTGCCTCAGGGTCTCACAAGGGACTCTCACTCCCCACCCCCCAGGCAGCAGGTCATGGTGCTCCTACGGATGTTATATTTGACCCAAGCTCTGCCTCCCAACTTTGGAGGACTTACTGGGGTCAGGACCCAGCTGTCTTGATCACTGGCTGAGCCCCCATTCTTCCCTCACTGAGGCTTCTCACTATGGCCCCCTCTGTTCTCATGCAGCCCCCTCACAGTGGGGCTTCCCACACTGCCCCCTCACACTGGGGCTTCTCATTGCTTCCCCCTCAGTTCTCAAACTGCCCCCCCTCACACTGGGGGCTTCACACGACTCACAATGCCCCCCCTACTCAGGGTCTTGGGGCTTCCTTTCTCAGGGAGGCTCAGGTGACCGTAGCCATGCCTGGCCCCAACTCTCCAGCTCAGGGTCTCGAACCCCTGCAGGGCTCAGGCAGCCTTGGCCACACCTGCCCTCCAACTCTTTACTTTCCTCCTCGGGGCTTGCACCCCCACAACTACCTCCAGTGGAATGCAACCCACACAAAGGTGAGGGCTAGGGATTAAGGTGCCCCAACCCAACTTTCACCAGGGTGATCACTGGGCTGCCATTTCCTGGGGGCTCCTGCACCACTGAGAGCCCCACTGGGCCAGGAGGTCGTTTCAGGTTGTACCCAGGACCAGGAGCCTCCTAGCATCCCCTACAGTTCCTCCCTTACCTCCAGGTGAAACTCAGCAACCTTCTGGCCAGGCAACATTGTTGCCTCCCTTCCAGCAGCCAACCTGCCTTGTTTATATAGGCAGCCCTGAAGCTAAAATGGCTGCCCTCATTAGGCACCTGGATGCTGCCAGCTCCACAGCCTTAAAGTGGCAGGCACACAGTGTCGTGCCACACTGACTCTAAGCAAAATTCCATAAATCAGCTATGTCTGCAGTTATATTTTCAGTTCTGCTTTTTAAAAGTCATGCTGGCTGACGATCAGTATAAAAAGCTATATATAAATATTGCGGGTTGTACTCTAGACAGACAGAAAACAGTTCATAAGCTACTTCAGATACATTCAAAAAGCATATTTCTCTTTTATAAGTTGCTTGTTAACCCTTCTGGTTCTGGCCATCATAGGTATGTAGATTTGTATGCAGATCCTACCAAGAAGCACATGTGGAAAAGGCAACTTGTGTCTTCCCAGCATCAGACAAATTTGGATGGAATTAAACCCAATCTAATCTTCTACCTACCCTGGTGATATTTACAACCTTTTCAGCTTCCTTAGTATGTTTTCATTGGTGCAAAAGAAATCTCATGAATTTGGTTTACAAACTACTACTGTTTTTAGTACAGGAGTACTACAGTGCAGTGCGGGCTGCATTGTGGGAGATTTCAGGATCATATACAGATTATCTTATTCTAATATTATAAAAGCCTAAGTCTGTCTGTCTGTTTTTAATGTTTATTCATGCTCTGATTGGTTGACAAACACCCAATCAGATGGCAAAGAAGTATTCTGACAAAAAGCAGCCTGCTATCCATGATGGTGCAGACACAGGATGGAGTGGGGGGGGGCAACCCAGTGCAGCTAGCCTGGCCCCCACTGCCCTGCTCCCTGAAGGTGGTGGCAACAATGCGGACAGAAGGAGGGGGAAAGGCCAGCAGAGCTGGCCTGGCCCCTCCTCCCACCTGCCCTGCTCTCTGCAGGTAACACGGAGGGGGAGTGGAGTTTTCAAACTAAGGCAGTGACTAAACTAAAATTAGCCATGGGAATCAAGGACAACAAGAAGTCCTTCTTTAGGTACATAGGGAGCAGGAAGCAAAAAAAAAGAATGGGAGTGTGGGATGGCTCTGTTGCTGCTGCCTCCAGGGAGCAGGGCAGGGGGTGAAGGAGTTCAGTTTTCAAACAAAGTCTCTAAAAGAGTCAGTTATAATTAAGCAGTGCTATCCAATGGAGTGGTCATTCTCATGAGATAATTGATGGACTTTTTTCTACTTGTTCTCATTTTGAATTCATCTTTCTTGAATATATATGAAAAGAATGAACACAATCTTTCAGATGAGGCCTCATCTGTTCCTTGTATAGAATGACATTATAATCCTAAGGAAAAATAGGAAGAAAACAGCAGAATAAGAATGCTGGACTTCAGAAAAGTAGACTTTAACAAACTTGGAGAACTAAGAGATGGGCTTCCATGGAAGGCAAATCTAAGGGGGAAAAGAGTGCAGCAAAACTGGTTGTTCCATGTACAGACTATATAAAGGACACATGAGCAAGCTATCCTGATGCAAAGCAAGTGTAAGAAGTATTGCAGGAGACCTGGAAGAGGCTTGAATAGCCATTGGCTGTTAATTTTGAGAACTCATGATCAAGTGAGATCCCAGATGACTGGAAAAAGGCAAATATAGTACTTGCTTTTGAAAAAGAGAGAGAAAAACAGGATTCTGGGAATTATGGACCTGTCAATATAATTTCAATACCTAGAAAGATGGTGGAACATATAATCAAACAATCAATATGTAAGTACCTTGGGGATAAAAAGGTGATAAATACTAGTCACCATAGATTTGTCAAGAATAAATCCTATCTAATCAATCAATTTTCTTTTATGACAAGGTAATAGGTCTTGTGGGTAAGGAATGGATGTGATATAATGACTTTAGTAAGGCTTTTCATTTTGTCTTCCACAACATTCTTATACATAAACTAAGGAAATACTATCAAATGAAACTATTTTAAAATGGGTGCATAACTAGAGGTCTTGCGGTAGGGGTTCTCAACCTTTTTTAATAAGTGTCTTCTGCCTCAAAGTTTCAGGTCATGTACCTCTTTATATTTTTTCCTTGTTTTTAAGGGGTGGGCAACAGATTGAGGTCCCCACAGGGAGGGAGGAAGTGGGGCTGGGCCTGGGGCAGGAGCAGGGGCAGGGGCAGGGGCTGCACAGCCAGGGTGGAGGGTGGGATGAAGACATGAGAGCGACTTGTCGGGGGGTGGACTCCTGCCGTTCCATGTACCTCGGCAGAGGCCCAGGGGGCATGTGCCCCTGTGACACTTGTGCCTCTTCAGGGCCGTCTACTAGTGATCCCGCAACACCGATTAAGGGCCAACCGCCCACCTTCTCTCCTGCCATGCCTTGTTGTTATTTGCTTGATTGGAAGATTTTAATCAAGTGGAAGGCTGTCTATTTTCTGTCTCGGTGCCTGAGGCACTATCTGCAGCTCCTTTCCTCCCCTTACATCTGTGAGGCTTGGGCTGTGGTGTATCTGACATTGTTCAGGTCTGTTCTACTCTCCGCGCTACGTGGACGTTCTCTGACTCAACCCTCAGCCTGCGCCCTCGCCGGCACCCTCTAGCTCGTCTCACAGCCCATGCCCCTACCGGCGCCCTCTAACTTATTCTCCACTGCCCACTCCGGGGCTCCTCGCTGCCCCCCTCAGCTCCGGGGCTCCTCACTGCCCCCCTCAGCTCCGGGGCTGGGGCCAATGCATCCCAAAATGCTGCGCCCTTTCTGGCGCCAGGAACCCCCACAGTACTGTGGAGTCCCTATGAGGCCTCCTCCAACCCCTAATAGCCTCACCCTGTCCTCCGGTCAAAACAATAAACACAAGAACACAAAGCCCCTGGGCTACAACATAAAAGCTAGACTGTTCGGTCAAACAAGAATCAATCCCTACCAGAGAGAGAGCACACCAACCCCAGCAGCAACCAGGGGATGTTCCCACCATCAGAGTTCTCCCCTTCATCTGCACTGGCCAAGTTCCTCCTCCCTCTGCCGCCAGAGGGAAACTGCTTTCCTGGCCTCCTGCCTGGGCGTAAGAAGGGCTAGGCCCTGCCCCTTACTGCTCTAGGTTTCACTGGTTGCCCTAGCAACCAGCACCTGCGCAGTCCTGGTGACTGGCAGCTGAGCCTCCCCCTTCTCGCCACTAGGGGTCTCTCCCGAGCCATTTCTGCTCTCAGTCACAGGGCACCTGAGTGCTCTGTGACAGCCCCCCAGATCTGTGCATGGGGCAGAGGCAGCTGCTGATGCAGGCTGGACTCTTCATCCCAAGAGCTGCACAACGCCATGTGCCTGCTGTGTCTGGGTGGGCAGGGGGCAGGCACACATACATGCAGACAGAGACACAGACACACACACCATCCCCCCAGCAGGTAAGTGTGTGTGGGGAAGGGGCAGGATGGGGAAAGGAAAAGGGCTGGGGGGGAGCAGGAGGGAGTGGGGTACGGGCAGGGATGAATAGAGCTTGGGCCGGGCCATGGGGCAATGGGAACCTGGCAGCACATCAAGAGGCATGGGGGAGGGGAGGAAGGGGGCTCCCACCTCTGCATGTACCACGGTGGAGCAAAGAGGGGGCATGTGCCCCCCCAGTTGGTGAGTGGGGCGAGGATGGGCTCGGCTCTGCTCTGCCTCTGCGTCTTGCTGCCACTGCTTCAAGAACGCCACAATGCCATGTGCATCCTGCTGCTGGGCGGCTTGATGCCAGGCTGCTGCCTTCCCAGTGAGGGGATGCACATGGCCATTGTGCTGTGCTCAAAGAAAGCAGCAGCAGCAAGGCACAGAGAGTGTGAATGGCAGGGTGGGGGAGTGTGTTTCTGTGCCCGCTCCCAGGAGGAGGGCTGGGGGGGGCAAGAGCAGTGGGTTGCACAGGTGCTGCCTTGCTGGCCAGACTTTGGTGGAGGGGTTCACACACCACCCGTGTTACCACCACCTTGTGCCAGTGCCAATGACACCCACTTCCCCATGCTGCCACCACCACCCACCACCCCATGTTGGCACTGTGCCCCACTTTCCCAAAGCTGGTCTCACGTGTGGCTCCATGGTCTGCCGACAGGCATCACACCTGGCCAATTGCACACCACCCAACAGCAGCTCACAGAGTCGCACGTGCAATCAGCCATGGGAAAGTGGTGCAGGACAGTGGTGGTAGTGGTGACAGCTGCCGCATGTGCCCCCTCCTCCCCGCATCGGGCTGGGTGGTGCCTGTGCAGCCTCAAGAGGGGTGCTACTGCCCTTTCTGATCCCTGGCCCTGCTTCTGGGAGTGGGCACAGAAACACACGTATGCCCTGCCATTGAGACCCTCGCTACTCTGCAGGAAGGGGGTGGCCACAGCACCTCCTCACTGTCACCTATTGGCTGAGGGTGATGTGTCATGGCCAATCAGGAGAGTGAACTGAGTTGGGGGGTTGGGAAGTGCCATGATGTGCTGTGTGGGACCGGTGGCACCCAGCATACCCCTTCCCTGCGTAAGAGGCAAAGCGTGGGAACGTGATGGAGGAGACTACTGCGGTGCCTCAGGGTGTGCTCCATACCCTATGACCTTACTAAGTACTCCTAGAGGTACACGTACCCCTAGTTGATATCCCTTGTCTTAGGCTATGTGCAGCCATTACATTTAAATCATCCTAACCCCCATTCCCCGATTTACTTACCTTTGGCTGTCTATGCCTCCTCCTTACATGCTTACATGCACAGGTTCCCAACTCAGGTTTAGGCAGCTCAAACTAAGCTTCCTAAACCTAAGTCAGTTGCATGAATGCTTGTTTGCACCCTTAAAAAGTAGTCATCAATGTTTCAGTGTCAGATTAGAAAGAGATATCAAGTGGGGTTCCAGAGGCTTGGTTTAGGTCTATGTGTTTAATATCTTTATGAATGTCTTGGATGTTAATATTGGATATGCATGTATGGAATTTGTGGATGACATAAAGCTGGATGGGGTTACAGATACCATAGAAGACAGGATTAGGATTCAAAATTACCATGATAAATTGGAAAAATGGTTTAAAATACAGATGAAGTTCACTAAGTATAAACTGCAGAGTTCTGCCGTTAGGAAAGAATAATCACAGGCACAAATACAAAATCATGAATGACTGGCTAGATTACATTACTACAGGGAAGGATCTAGGGTTATGCTGGACCACAAACTGAATATGAGTAAAAGTGTAATATTTTTGCAAAAAATAGACACAAGTATTCTGGTTGTATTAACAGGATTGTCATATACAAGTCACAGAGAGTGATTTTTTTCTCTCTATTCAGCATTGCTGAGACCTCACCTGGAATACTGTGTTCGTTTAAGGGAATGAACTTCATGAAAGATGTAGACAAATCAGAATTAATCAAAGGAAGGCAATAAAAACCATTAGGTGTATAGAAAACATCACATACAAGGAAATGGTAGATTGGGATTATTTAGTAAAGAGAACAGAAGACTGAAAACAGATTTGATAACTCCTAAAATAAAAAATAGGTATTATAAGGAAACAGCAATCAGTTGTTCTCTGTGACCATTGGGGAGAGGACAAGAGGTAATGGGCTAAAACTGCAACAACAGAAATTAAGGTTGGATAGTAGGAAGAACTTTCTAAATCTGAGGGTGGATAGCAACTGAAATAGATTACTTGAAGAGGTTGTGGAATCTCCATCACTAGAAGCTTTTAAGTGCCAGTTAAATAAGTATACACCTGGGCTGGTTTGCACGGGGATGTTCCTGTCTGGAGGCTGACTGAATGACTATCTGAGGTCCCTTCCAGCCCTGTCTTTCTGATTCTAAATTACAGTGTTCACAGAACAGGAGATATGGCTCCAGACTCAGTTGCTCTTTTTTATTCAGTTAGTCAAAGACAGACATATTCCACATCTAAATCCTGGTTTTTAAAATCCTTGTGAAATACATGTATGCTGGCATGATCAATGAAAAATAAATAATTATGTTCAAAGCACTAAAGGATCAAGAAAATGCCATTTGCTAAGGATGGTGACAGACTTCACTATACGGTTGTTGGTATCACCTTAAGTCTAGATCAGTTTACCCTCCTATTGTCTCACTGGACTCTAGGGCTGTGTCCACACAGGTGTGGACATTTGGTTCCCTGGGGACAACTAGCAGCACCTTATGCCGCTGCTAGTTGTCCCCAGGGAATACATGTGCCATGTGCCCTCTGGCGCACGGAAGGTTACCCTGGGTAGGGTAGAGGAGGCTGGGATTAGCACTGGGCTGGCCCCAGTAGCTTTACCTAAGGTCCTAGGGACCTTTCCAGGTCTGCAGCAGCAGTGATTCTGCCACTTGGAGCCTGGCTGGCAGCCAGAAGCATGGCTTTAGCCATCCTAGCTTCAGTTTTGAGCAGCACATACTGCACCAGCACATGCCACTTCACTTTTTTTTTTTGTGGATATCCAGGGGTCAACTCCCCCCCCTCGTGCTGCTTCCTTGAAGTGTGAGAACACCTGAATGTGGCATTGTAGACATGTCTGCGGCGCCGCATACCGCACAACTGCACTCATCTGGACAGAGTCTAGGGGTCAGAAACTAGCTGGTATTGGCTGCTGGTCTTGGATGTATGTACACACGTTGGCATATTTATGTCAAAATTATATTTTGTGTTTCTTTTCAAATGATTTTGCACTCTACCCTCTACAAGTTGCTTGTTACTGGAGGAGCAGTTCCAGACATCTGCGCTATTCTTGTTTGGTTTGACTTCAGTGGTACTTTTGTTTGAAAAGGACTGTGTTGAAACTGAGATTTGGACATGACCCCGTTGTTTTAAAATTCAGGAACTGATGCAAAGTGCTCCTTGTCAGCTAATATTTTTCACTTAATTTAGTTGGAGACAAGAACTGCTCATTGCCTTTCAGGATCTGTCCCACAATCCAAATGCCTTGACAGTTCCTTTTTCTTTCCAGTAATCAGAAATGGATTCAGACACATTTTATAGCAGTAGCTCTCAAATTTTAGGCAACTGTTATTGTTTACCAACCTAAGAGACAACATCCTGCATCTATTTGTGTTAAAGGACTTATTCCTAATTTATTGCAGTGTAATTTAAATAAGATTTTTAGCTGCACCATACAGATTCTGTCTGCAGTGTCACAGTGCCACAGTAATATGCTAATATCAGTCAGTGGAGGGGAGGAAGGGGGGAGCGATCAATGCAGTCTTTGAAAACCTTTGAGAATTCATCTGACAACATGCATGCCTGACAGAGAGCATAAAATGACAGTGAATCATATTTGAAAACAAGGCTCACTGTGTTTCATTATTATGCTGATGGCTTATTGGCCTTGGTTTAGTATATGGTATTTTTATTATTATTATTTTCACTCCTCTTCTCCATGACAGGGATTTGGGAAACAAGTGGATGTGTCATATATTGCCAAACATTACAACATGAGCAAAAGCAAAGTTGACAACCAGTTCTACAGCGTGGAAGTAGGTGACTCGACCTTCACAGTTCTCAAACGCTATCAGAACTTAAAACCTATTGGCTCTGGGGCTCAGGGAATAGTTTGGTAAGTTTCAGCAGTTTCTTTTTCTTATTCTTTTAAATGGGATACGCTTTCTGCATTTTTTCAGTTTGCTAGCAACAAGTGGCTAAATAGGAAAAATAAGAGTTAAGCAACCTACATCCTAAATCAAAAACAGGTTAGAATCTCCTCCAACAAAATTCTCCCACTGTTGTGAATGTAATCATTAGGTTGGTTTCTCCACATAGCAAGTAGTAAGCATTGAGAAAGTAGGAAACTAATCTTATAGCAATTGACAACTAAAGCCTTATTTCCAATAGCAATGAAAATTATATCTCAAGTAGACCCTGTAATTTCCATGCTTCGTGCTGCAAAAGTCACAGAGATCTGTTTAGAAACAAGTCACATCCCATAGCAACTTGCAGCTTTCAGAAAAGGAAGGCTTTCTTTTGATTTTGATCTACATGATTGATGATGTTTCCTTTATTTTTAAGTGACATTTCAGAGCAGTTTATGAAATGTAGATGAATGACACAAAGTAGTTGACTTTATGTAAAGCTAATAGGATTCACTAAGCAAAAATAATCATTCCATTCAAAGACTGCGAGCTTTAGGAATGGTCCTTTTACTTTCACTGACTTATGGCTTATATTTTGAATACCTCTGTCCAGTGTTTCTCAGGACATTGTTGTATGCAGTAAATAATTCTTCCCCTTCCCACAATACTTTATCATAACTACCCTTTTCTATCAGTCTTCTCTTTCACTTCACTGTTGTGAATTTAATCTAATACTACCTCACCATGTGATGGAATGGCATAGGAATTAGCTTCTTGTGACAGAAAGGCAAGTTCAGTTTCAAAGGTCAGTCAGAACAGATACAAGAAACTGGAAGTGCAATAATATGGTCTGTACCTTGCACCCTATATCAAAGTCTAAGTTATTTCTAGGATCTATTTCACCATCAGTGGCCAAGCCATGAAAATTCTGCTTCAAGACATCAAATCAACCATTTCCTTAATGTGTTACAAATTCAAGTTTTACAATTTTGTTTAAAATCAAGTTGTGGAGAGATATTTACTTTGTAGATTAGGCACTTTGTGTTGGTTTTCAAGATGTGTCCACTTCTTATTTGGTACCATCTGTTGCTCTGAGACCTCTTCCTAACCTCATATCAAATTTTCTTATGGCTACCCATAACTAAATTGCTGTAAAGTTCAATTATAAACAACAGAAAACAGATAAAGCTAAAGGCATCTAAATAAAATAAGTAACATCCTATGATATTTGTCTTCCATACTGAGATTTGACAAGCAAAAATTATGAATGCCTCAAGCCAAAAAAAAAGAAAAGAAAAGAAAAGAAAAAGGTAAGCATGCCAAATAACACTGAATTTAAAGTAGGAAGTTAACACAAATGTCTGAGAAGAAATTAACGATTTGATAAGACTGTAAATGGACTGATGGAGTTTTGGGCCACAGATATAAAGGCATCACATGATGGATTATGAAAATAATTGTCCATTTCCAAGCAGAATCTTGAATGTTATGATCTGTTCATTCATGTCCTAGTTTATTAGATACATACTAAGAACCTGTTAGGAAGACAACAAGAGGAATTAGTGTCTAAGGAATGGAGGATGAAGAGATTATGATGAAAATTTGCAGAAAAAGTCTAAATTATGTAACTTAAATAAAAGAAAACAAATGAGAGACATGTTGACAACTATTACTGTTACCAAACCCAGAAATTATTTATTTTTTGTGATCTGCCAGGTCATAGCTAAAGGCATTTATATAGCGTTAAGAAAAGAAAAACATATACTGACAACTTTCCAGTCAGTAAGATATATTAGGCTGTGGGAAGTCTCCCAAGAGAAGAGGGGAAAAGCCTGTTGCTTGAATCTTTTAAGCATAGATTGGCCAAAACATAAGAAAATGGACTTCTACTCTTATTTGTTTTGGTGGCAGATAGGCAGATGAGGTAATCTTTTTCACTGAAATATACTTAGCTTCTGTGCCCATCTGCTAGAACAGAAAAGTGACGAGTCTTTTGGTTGCCTTGAGCATATGGAGAAGTGCTTTGGTAGAATCTCTCTAGTAAACCTATGTAAGAAACCAAAGCATTGGCCAATAAATACCTTTGGAAATATTTCAGTCATTAAATATAGACAATAAAAACAATGACACTTAAAAAAATGGGATATCCTCCATTGTCTTCTCACACTTAAGTAACAACAATGCTGTTTTTGTGTCAAGAGATGTGGAACACTTGCTTTTCTCCCCCCTACCACCCTCCTGTTTTCTGGAAGATTATCAAACTTGGCAACATGTGAATGGCAGTAAGCATCAGAAATAACCGTGACAGCTGGCTCTGGTAGAGAAGATTTCCTGCCAAGCTCATCTTGTTCTTTAGTTGATAGCATTGCTGACAGTGTCTCAACATGAATAACAGGGAAAACCTATGTTAGGTTGTCTTTTAATTCCACTGGCTTCATTGTGCAGTACATTTAATTATTTGTTGGTAAAGAAAATTCAGAGATTTTAGGGGCTCCTTGCTAACTTTTGTTGCCAGAAGTGCTCAGGAGGAAGGAGAATGGAGCTGTAAGAGGTCAGAAGATGATTCCTGAATCATTCTCCCTCTCTCATGCAGATACTGGTGTGATAGCTCAAGGGAACTTGGGAGCAGTGTGCTTAGCAGTGCTTCATGTGGCTGACTTCTTTTAAAAGGAGTGGTTTAGTATCTGCTTCCACATGCAAGCAGGCATAAGGAGCCATTGTCATAAGCTACCTAGTCATGCCCTACTAGGGTTGAAGTGTGTATCTACCATCGCTTTCACTTACCATGTACTCTGAAGACTAAACATTCCAATAGGCAAAAAGATACTTCAGCTTCTGGAGTGAAGGCTATCCTCATGTTTTTTGTTTATACAGCACCTGCTGGTGTGGTGGTCCTGGACTGGGACTGCTGTATGCAGCTGCAGTGCAGATAATAAATACTATATTTACTTGAATATAAGATGAGGTTTCCCACTCAATGAACATAGGGGGAAAAGCCCCTCACCTTACTTTCACATACAAGGAAACTGCATTATTACATTGCATATCAATGTGCTCAGAAATAGAAACAAACTATGACGCTGATAAAATGCAGCCGGCACTGAGCATGACTATAAAGTACATGCCCCATAGGGGGAAAACATGCTGCTGGGTACCTACCACAAGAATAGGTTTCTTTTTTCTTTTTGGGGGGCAAAAATATATATAAATTTTTGGAGGATCCCATAACTCATAGGTAGTTTGTACCCTTTCTAAGTAGGTGCTAAAGTGCTGCTCAAAAGTGTGTTTCTGGAGTACCTGCGCTAAAACTGGCAAAAAGGTAAAATGCATCAATTCTGGATGAACTAACTCTGTGGGTACTATATGCAAATTGCTACAGCTATGTTTATTTCAAGGTCATTTTTTTCAAATTTGTTCTTCACTTCCATGTGCTTAGGAAGAGCAGGGATTGACAATAAGGAGGGAGAAGCAGCTGCAAAAGGAAGAAGTTGTGGGGCAGAGGGCAAAGGGGCTACCTGACCCCTCCCAGATTTATTTCCCCTGCTGTAGCAATGGGAAGTTAACAATTTAAATAAAGCCTCCAATTTAAAATTATATCAAATTATAAATTATTATAAATTATATTCATTTTATAAATTTTCAATATATAGAATCTAATTATTGGGTGGTCATCTTATATTTGAGTATATATGGTAACAGCAATAGTGATGTATACCACTTAGCATTAAATTTATGATGGTGACCAGGGGAGAATTTTTCCTCAGTGGGTGAGATCACCGGTGCTTCACTGCCTATACCAGGCACAGCTGTTACAAATGTAAAGGGTAGAACTGGGCTTCTCAAAGGTGTGCAATGGCATAGCCCAATGGTAGAGTAGACCCCTCTATGTCTTGTTAGTTAATGCAGAAAAAAATACACTGTGTTTACATAGTTTATTTGCTTACTTGGATAACAGAAAGGGTGTGTTGGCACCATTAGGAGCTGAATGCTAGATCCACAGCATATCCTGCAGGTAAAGTTGTTTTGGTTGATTTATACACCAATCTGAGGTAAAATATCATACCTGAAATGGAAGCCTACATAATCAGCTGGTGTAAACAGAGGTTCACAGACCTGGCCCAGGGACTGCATCAACTTTCCTGGGAAAGAGAAGATCAAACACACATTTCAGAAGAAAAAGATTGAATTATACTTTTACTCTGTGTATAATCATTGGCTTCAGAGAAGTAGTAAAACTAATAGACACTTAAAAATAAAGACAAAAACAAGGGAAGGGGAGAGTATGGGAGAAGGAAAGGGAGAAAAACAGAAATTGATATAGCTACTGAAAGGGATGTTAAAAGCAATGACTGATTTATGGACAACTTTGTGCTAGGATAGGAAATCTCACAGCATCAACTGTCTTAGGCCTAGTAAGAACTGAAAGAATTTTTCCTTGTATTCTAGGAAAGGTGGTGATAATTCCATCAGGAGTATTTTTACCTGTCAATAGGCACTGAACAAAGGTCACAAAGCTGAATTAAGTTCCAGTTAAATAACTCCATAGAACTAAATTCTGTACATTTGTATGGTAAAAATTCTATTGACTTTCACTGTGAGTTTAGCCCATTCTGCTTACCTACAAGTATCATATTAGAATTGCTTATGTAGGGCTATCCAACTGGTGGCTCAGAGGCCACAAGCTGCCTGCAATCAGTTAATGTGCCACCCACAATCCCTGGCAGTTGCCTTTCCCACTGCCCTACAGCAGGGGAGAGCCTAAAGGTCTGCATGCTGCCACTGCAGCAGGGTAGAGGGGAAGAGGCAGCCTGTGCAGCATGGGAGAACCTGGGGGAACTGACCCCTGCAGTGTGCAGCCCCTGGACATGCCAAAGCTGAACATGTCCTATGACCTATGCTTATATTACTGTGTGCTGATGCCTCAGAAGTAGGTGCATTTAAGAAGTGATTGAAACATTTCCTCTAGGACATTCTGAGGTGATTTGGATGATAGGCACAACACACGCTGAAATCAGGGCCATATTGCACATGACACTTTGGACGTATTAACTTCACTTAATGCGTTCAAGCAGTACCACTCATGCTAAGTATGATCATATTGTAACAAAATTACAGCTTTTCATGGAAGGAGTATCTCCATATCATATTAAGCTATTGTTAGACTGCTGCATGAAGATAATATAAGTTCAAGATTCAGCCCCAGCACCTCACTAGAGCTGGTTCAAGACTGCCAGTGGCAGAGATACAGATTGACTGGCACCTTCTCCTGGACTCAGTGCCCCATGCCTACCTCTGCCTACTGCCAGCATCAGAGATCTGTCTTGTCCTAGCATGCCAGGGGAAGGCACTCCCAGGCTAGGCAGCGCTGGGCATATGGTGAGGAGGGTGCAGACTCCAGCTGTGGGGGTTACACATCCTCACAGGCAGACATGTGAGCTACAGTGCCTGGTTCTGGAGTCTGTCATGGTTGGGGTGCACAGCCAGCTCCAGCCCTGTCCAGAGCAAGCTGAGATTGTAGTAAGCATTACTGTGCGACTGCTCAGAATACATTCTAACTTTTTACAGGGCACAGTAATACTTGCTATGATCTAAATAAAACAACTGCTAAGTGTCTTGTGTGACAAATCCCTAAAAGTACTCATTTTCAACAAATCCCTGAAGTTTCTCAGTGTGTATTCCAAATCACAGCTTCCCTCCTATCTGCAGTGATTTCTTAGAATTCTTTTAGACACTGCAGAATGGTTCTATTTGAAAATGGATCCCTATTCTAAGAAAACAATGTTTAAAATCTTGTCAGGTTTCAGTTATTTCTGTTTGTTTGGAATATTGAACTTCAGTAAACACATGGCAAAACTTGCTCCTGGCTGATTCATCCATACAGCAAGTTTTTTTCTCAGCTATGAGTCAGTTTCACACTGAAAAGTTCCCTCTCTTTAGACTTTGTACTGAGTCACTATTCTGAAATAACTAAGAATTAATTGCACATTTACATTTAGCCATTGACCAGATGAAATTACGATTATCCTCTGATCTAGATCTGAAACAGCACACTTTGACTTTTTGTTCTGATATCTTTACAATCAGTTTTTTCAGAGACAAATATCAAATTTCATAAATGGATTTGGATTCTGAATTACTGTAAGGAGAAACCTGATGTATTGAGCACCTGCAACTGCCAGTGACTTGCTTTACTAGTTGCAAGTATTTGGTCTTGAACCTAGAAGCAGTAGTGTAAGGATGGGTGGGCCAGTGAAGCAGAAACCCCAGACACTGCTTAAGGGTTGCACCAGAATGGAGTAGAGATCTTTCACTCTCATCCCCTGTCTCCCTCTTCCTACAGCCTTCTGGCTTCAGCTCTAGTAGTGGTGCAGGAGCATATGTAAGTGAGTAAAGGACATCCTGAAAAATGTACTTCTGTCAAATGGCAGTGTACTGTAGCACAGGAGGAGCAGCTGACATTTGCTTCTGCTCTGAGGAGGTGTCACCCCGTTTTTTGCTGCCAAGTAGGAGGGTTTTTCTCTCATTCAACACGGCAAAAAAAATGATGTGATATCTTCTCTCAGCAGCTGAGAATTCCAGTGCCACTGCCCACTGCCAGAGCCTCATAAGCAAGAGCCCTGTAAAGAACTTACAAAAGGAGGGAGAAGGGGGAAGGGTGTTTGCTCTGTGTGCAGTCCTAGCAAGTTACACCTGTGCTGGGAGGAAATGCTTGGGGTAAAATCTTGATTGGTCTTGGGCAAAAGAATTTTGTTTTCTAAGGGTGTCTACATGTCACCATATGGCAATGTTGCTATGTACTTTCTTTTGGAAGTACTGCACCATGTCTGTGGTGCACAGGTAAATTTTGCTGCTCTGTAGCAGCGCACTATACCTAGGGAACATGCCACTACAGTGATGTAGCTGGCGATCACATGTAGACACACGTGATTGCTACGTTGTCATAGTGCACCAGATGGTGACATAGTGCATTGCTACATCACCCTAGGACAATGTGTAGACATGCCCTAAGATGGGGGGGCAGATAAATATTAATTTTCTAAACTTTTTAGGGGCCCTGCGGGCCAGATAGAATGGCCTGGAGGGACACATCCGGCTCGCAGGCCACATTTTGCCCACCTCTGCCCTAAGATGATAGTAGCTCATCCTCATCCCTGGTAGGACTGTAAAGGCAGTTTTCTTAGCCTTTACAGTTCAAGGAAAAAATATCTGAACAGGCTAGATGAATTTGAGGGAGCTGCATCCACCCTATTTAAACAGAGGAGGGGTTTACCACAGTATAAAACTCCTGACATAAGTGGAAGAGACAGGAAGGTATAAAATGGGCTTAAAAGTCTTTTGAAATATAAAGGACTGAATTCATCTCCTATTTTGATCCCTGAAATGTCTTCTATTTATTGATACCTTGACAGAGGAAGAAAAACCAGAAAGAATAACGTATCTAGCTGTAATGCATGGAGACACCTGAGACAAGATAAAGTCCTGTTTTTTAATGAAATAAGGACCGAAATATAACTTTTGAGCAAGTTATTTGCTAGAATCTTTCTTTTCTTTTCTTTTCTTTTCGCTTCAAGCTTAAAGCAGTAATAAAAAATGAGCTTTCATGTAATTACTTGACAAAAATTATTCCTTACATTTGTATAACATCCCTTTGTCAGCTCTAGAGCTACTGGTAGATGTTTACCTGTATTCTACTGGTAGAATTAAATTTGCCACATATTTTATGTTTATCTTCCCATGTTTCATATCCCTTTACCAGTACAAAGAAGTCTAAGAGATAATTTTGTAAGCATGCTGAGAGGTAATAAAATAAAGGCAATCCTCAAATTACAACTTTTTGAGTGATGATGAACAGCACTTACAACCTTTATAAATTTACACTCTGTTTTGAGGTTCTGACGCGGGTTTTGACTATACAATGTGCGACACAGCTGTCTCCAGCTGGTAAATCCATTGGGGTTGGGGGGAGGGAAGGGGAATGGGGGATCAACATCCCCACAGTGAAGGAGGGGCTGGGGCTGGGACAGGCTGGGGCAAGCACTGCCCAGCCAGCAGGGGAGGCACAGGGTGGGGAGGCGGTGGCTCCTGCCGCTGCGCGTTGCTGGTGCAGGAGGACATGGGGAGGGCATGTGCCCCTGGATCTGCATGGGGTGGGCAGGGCCAGGGCTAAGCCAGGCTGCACTCTGGGCAGGCAGTGGAAGGTGCTGGGAATGGAAGCTATGCCCTCCTGCTGCTCACCCAGCTGGGGCAGGGTGGGCACTGGACAGAGCCACTGCACTGCCTCCAGACAAGTGGCATGCAGCAGTGGGAGCCACCCCAGCTTCCCCAGCCTCCCTGCTCTTATCAGACAAACTACAGCTTCATCCCATGCCTCCCAGTCCCAGCTGGGTGAGTGGCGGCAGTGACAAGGCTGGGGCTGGAGCTGCACTGGGCTGTGCTTTGGGCAGGCAGAAGGGATTATGGGAAGGCTACAGGAAATTTTAGAGTGGCTGTAGCCCCCTCATAGTCCCCTCATCACCGTCCACCCCGCTTCAATCTGAAGGCACATGTCCCCTACATGCCCTGCTGCTGCTGCTGCTCCTCCCACCGGGGGGGGAAGGGGCGCATGCAGAATGAAGCCACGTCTCATCCAGGAGCTGTGGGGAGGCTGGGGGCAGCTCCTACTACTGTGTGCTACTTGCCCATGTCGCGCCCAGATGCTGGTGCACCCTTGACCTGCGAGCCTGGGTCGGTACGACCAGCTTGGCGCGAGGGGGGATTTATGACCGGACAGGCGGGTGTTAATGGCGAGCAGGAATCAGATGGTTTAAAGCACATTGGTTACACAGAAAGTTTATTTTACTTACGCTACTGATGGCTTGCAGCGTAGGCAGAAGCAGTTGATTTCTTAGTTACAGCATGCAGATGTTCTGTCACCCAGCGATTACAGTGGATTGCAGACTTGCTGAGTACAGGTTTCAAACAGTTTACATAAATTACTACGGTCTGCAGATTACCAAGAGCTCTTGACGAGAGGGACGTAGGAAAGATAAGATAAGACGAGTGAGAAAAATAAGACGACACGAGCCGGCAAAACGGGGGTACGCCTGAAAGATACGTAGGCGGAGAGATAATATTTGTAACTGATCAGGTTACAAACTGTGTCTCTTGGGAATGCTCCGAGATCTCCCTTCTTGAGTGTATACGCAGTTCTCTGCTTTTGGGCGGAAATTCTTTCCAAGTTATAGGAAACAAAATAGCCAATAATAATATGCCTGGGATGAATAATTAACAGGTTGGCACTTGTGCTCTCTTTGTTTTCTCAAGTTTCATAAAAGGGGGGCTATATTTTTGCTTGGGTGGTACTGGTCCTGTTTGGTCACAAGAGGGTAAGCGTAGCATATTATTTAATTTTACAATTCCATTAGTTTCATTTTTATCTGGTCACTATAGGTATGGTATCTCTTTTTGACGTCACGGTACTCGGCTGCAATTTGTTCAAGGTTAGTGTCTCTCTCATATGAGAGGCTCAAGTAATTTGAAATGAGGCACAGACGGGGTGTGAATATTATTCTGTTACAAACACTGTTTGTAACACTGTATTATTCTGTTACAAACACTGTTACAAACTAAAAAATAATAGTGTGAGACTACAATTACAGAGTTTGTTGTGTTAGCTTCGGACCTTTTGCCATCTGATCTTTTGCCATCGGCATCTGAAATCAAAGACTTTGATCTTTGACAGCCCGGAGGCAGCGCAGTTTCTCTGTCCAGTGCCTGCCGCACCCTGGCAAGGCTAGCAGCAGGAGAGCATAGTTCTCACTCTGTTCCCCTAAGGTTATATCACTTGAGAGCTCAGCGTTATGTGTATCCACAAGTACGCCTGTTTGACAATCTGCTTCTGGTCAAGTTGT
>NW_017729033.1:101968031-101974067 GCF_001723915.1 Gavialis gangeticus
CTGCACAGATCTTGGGGCACCCCTCCATGCCCTTCTGGACTGGTGGTGGGAGCAGCAATGAGAGTCGCAAGATGAGGCACCAGATGAGCAGCTCCCAGACCTCCAGTGCACAGTGGTGGGAGCCACCTCCCCCTATGCCCCGCCCTGCCCTGCCCTGCCCTGGCTGAGCAGAGTTTGCCCCAGCCCCTGTCCCACCTCCAGTCCCTGCCTCACTGCAGGGGTGTTGATCTGCCTCCCCAACACGCCTTCCCTCTCCACCACAACAACAGACTTACCAGCAGGGTGCAGCTGTATTGAGCATCATAAAGGACCCAATCCCCCATTCATAACATTGTTCCTATGGGACAATTGGTTCCGAGTTACAATGTTTCAATTTAAGATGTGTTTTTCAGGAACCAATTGTGTGGTAAGTCTGAAGACTGCCTGTATGCCAAAAACCTCTTTTGGGATGGGAGGGGGGGTGGTGTTCTGATCTCATTTCTAGCAATCTCTGCAGTGCTCATGTTCTGTCTGTGAGTCTCCATCTCTCACTAACAAATGTATAAGCTCCAATGATTGTCATAGCTGCTGTAGATATAATCCAGTCCCTATTTGCCCCTGAGGCTTTGTCAAAACAAACAATTTAACTGAATGGGTTTAGAAATTATATTCCTGTGACCCCCTTTTTGTATACTTATGTCAGCTTGAGTGCCCTATATTTATTTGGTCTAAATTGATTCCTTACATAGATTTCTTTGTACACTCTGGAGTTCTAACAACTGAATTAAATCATGTTTCCCAAAGAGTTAATTCTACATACAACTTGTTTATGTAGACAAAGCCCAACTGTCACCAGCCTCCCTTTGGCAATCTCTACAGCTCCCTATTCTTCCATTGGCTCTTTTTCATTCTCCCTATCTGGTCATTGGAACAATTTTTAACCTCTTCTTCCCAGCTGTTTACTTTTTCTCATTTCTAAAGTTCTTTTTGCTGAACATCATAGTTAAGTATCAGGTCAGTTTAGGTCCAACTACCTTAAATCAGGTTAACATTTTGACTGTTGGCAATAAATTTCCATGATAAATTTATTCAAGCTACACTTATCCATACACCTTAGAATATTAAATACTGCCCTGTTGCAATCAATAGTTTTGACATTGATTAGAATGAATTCAGGATTTCACCCTTCACAGATGCCCTTCTCTCAGAGATGCCCTTACATCACAGTATTTTTTCAGGCATTAACAACCATGGCTTTTCCAGCACTGTATGCCTTCTTAGCGAAATGGTCACTAGTCAGGGTCTGTGATAGACCCAAATACTGCTGGCTTGGGCAAGCAGGCTACATAGAGACATTCAAAAAGCCTGGGATCAAATATGTCCAAGTTATGATATTTTTTGTAAACTGCGTATCTTAGATCAGTAGCAAACAGAACATACATTTGCCCTTTGGTGGAGGATTGGGGTGAGGGGGTGGTGGTAGGGAGCAAATAGATGTGGTTCTGCCATGTTTAAACCAGTCTGTGTGTACCAAACTTCTGTTCTGTTATGGGTATAGACTGGTTTCTGATCACTTCTAACAGTAAAAGTGTAATGTCTGTATCTGGCCTTAGGGTCTGTTCAAAAATATATTATTCTTTATATAACTAGTCACAAGTGAATCACTAAATGTGACATTTCAGCAGAACCAGAAATATTCTCCTGGCCATCCATTTTCACTTTGTTTTTTTCCTGCTGTACATAACAACTGAGTACACATACAACAAAATGATTTTTCTAGAGCCTGGTAATTTCTTGCCCTAAAAGCCAGAAGGTGTGAACACCGTCTTTTGTCACAACAACTCTAAAACATTTTCCTGTTCTGCCTCTTGCAGGAAGTGGGGAGAGCAGTGCTGGCTTCTGCTCCCCCACCCTCTGTCTGGTCCTCGACACAGCTTCAGAATCATGTCAGCGCTGCCTCATGCTTGGAGCACTCCGATTGGCTGTTCCCATCAGCCAGTCAGGGTGCGAATAAAGAATTATGGACAGACAGACAGACTGAGGCTTCTTTAATATTAGAATTCTACAAGCTGCTTTTTTTCTGGTTAGAAGGCTACTGCCTTATCTGAAAACAAGAGGGTTCCTACTAGAGTAAATTAGTGTATGTTATCATGCATAAGCAGAGATAGGCAGGGATAGGAGAAACAAGTAAATAGACAAATAGTAAGACAAGCAAACAATTGAATGAGGAGTAGGAAAATAAATAATAGCAAGTCACTGAAGAAGTGTGGCTTATGTCATTTGAATTTCATTATCAGCCGGCATTATTATTATTTATTATCTAATATTTTTGTGGCTCAGGTTTACATAAAACATTCCAAAAACAAAGTCTTTCCCCCTCAAAGACTCGCTCCTTCGACAAAGAGAAAATAATAGTCCAAGGACAGGAGTGGCAGAATGAGGGTTATGACAAGTGAATAAAATGTTAAAATAAAAAGTTAGGTATGAAACTTGAGAGGTTAATATAAAGTGAATATAAAATTAGGGTTGGAAGGGAACTCAGAAAGTCATCTAGTCCAACCATGTACTTAAAGCAGGACAATCCCCAGCTTCACACTAACCTCTAAGGATGGAGATTCCATTCTCTCAGTAACCTGCTCCAGTGCTTTAAAGTGGAATTTAAGAAAGGTTTTCTTAATATGTAGCCTAAACTTCCTTTGCTGCAACTTGAGACCATTGCTCCCTGTTCTTTCATCTGCCACCACTGAGAACAGTCTAGCTCCATCCTCTTTGGAACCACCTTTCAGGTAGTTGAAGGCTGCTATTAAATCCCCTCCCAGTCTTCTCTAGATTAAATAAATCCAGTTCCCTCAGCCTTTCCTCATAAGTCATGTGCCCCAGCCCCCTCACCATTTTGGTTGCCCTCTGCTGGACTCTGTCCAAATTGTCCACATCCTTTCTTTAGTGGTGGGCCCAAAACTGTACACAGTACAGAATGGATCTGGCCTCACTAGCACTGAATAGAGAGGAAAAATAACTTCTCTTGACCTGCTGGCAACATTCCTACTAATGCAGTCCAGTATACCATTAGCCTTCTTCTCAACAAGAGTACACTCTTGGCATTGTAACCCTCAGGTCCTTTTCTGTAAAGCTGCTGCTTAGCCAGTCAGTCCCCAGCCTGTGCATGGAATTGTTCCATCTTAAGTGCAAGACTTTGCTCTTCTCCTTCTTGATTCTAATATTTGTTTTGGTCCAATCCTCTAATTGTTCTAAGTTTCTCTTAATCCTAATCCTATCCTCCAGCATAACTACTACTCTCCACATCTTGGTGTCATCTGCAAACTTGCTGAGGGTGCACTCCATCCCATCTTCCAAGTAATTGATGAAAACATTGAACAAAACTGGCTGACACCTGGAGCACTTCACTTGATGCAAGATGCTGACTAGACATTGAGCCATTTATTACCATCCTTTGAGCCTGCTGATCCAGCCAGTTTTCTATCCACCTTACAGTCCCTTTGTTCAACCCATACTTCCTTAGCTTGCCTTCAAGAATGTTGTGGGAGACTGTATCAAAAGTCTTGCTAAAGTCAAAGTATATCACGTCCCTCCTCTCCCTTCATCCACAGAGATAGTCATCTCATCATAGAAGGCAGTCAGGTTGTTCACACATGAATTGTCCTTGGAGAATCCATGCTGACTGTTCCTAATCACCTTCTCCTCCAAGTGCTTAGAAATGGACTCCTTGAGGACCTGCTTCATGGTTTTTTTCCAGCAACTGAGTTGAGGCTGGTCAGTTTGTAATTCCCTAGAATCTCCTTCTTACCTTTCTTAAATTCTATGTATGGAAAATTTATAAATTTGTTATAATTTTCCAAGTATGCAATCTAATTTTGGAGGTTTGCCTTAAATTTGTCCTCTTTCCACTGCTATAGCAGAGGAAATAAACCTGCAGGGTCAGGTTTATTTCCCTCTGCCCCCCGCCTTCATCCTGCAGCCACTTCCCCCTTCCTCACTGTCACACCCTGCCCTCGCTGAGCACATGGACGTGAGGAGCAAATTTGAAAACACTGACTGAAATAAACATGCTTGTAGTCATTTTATAGGTAAAATACCAGATTTAGCTCATCCAAAGTTGATGCATCTTACTTTTATGAAACTATTGCAAGTTTTAGTACAGGTACTCCATAAACACACTTTTAAACAGCATTTTCGTACCTATTTATATATATAGTACAAACTATGCATGATATTAATCCAAAACCAAAAGTCTCAGGATTTACATATAATTCATTGGGCTGGTCCCCACCAGAGTCAACAGTGCTTCAAGCCATGGGGACCCCGTAGCTCAGCTCTTCTTAGTATGTGTGTGTTCTGCAGATATCTCCCACAAAGGACCCATGTGCTAGTAAGCCCCCACTCATGACTGGAACTGGGTGTTCTTGTCACGAGTCCTGGGATCTTCCAAAACTTTATATGCAGGGAAGTCATAAGGCAACCAGATCTGGTTCTACCTCATGGAGGGTGGGGCCACATTAATCATATACAAAAGACTGAGAAAGGGGGCAACAGGGATTCTGGGTGAATGGGGCCCTTTTTGGTGATGTTTATCAGATATTTAAGGCTGGTGAAGAGACAGGAATCATTGGAAATGGAAAAGAAAGGCACAGTTCAGCTGTGGGAGTGAAGAGGAAGTCAAAATGTATGCCATGTAGTAGCTCCCCATGACTTGAAAAAGAGTCAGCACTAAGGGGAACAAGTGCACTGGACACTACCATCTGTATTATTTAGCTGGGCTATAGTGGCTTATCCTTGCAGGAGAAATACTATGACCACTAAGGTGATTTTTCTAGTTGCAGGGGAAAACCAATTTCTTGGCAGGGGGTAGTACCCTGCCGGAGGTATTGCATAATTAGGGTTTCACTTTCACTTCCAGTAGGAAAATCTCAGCTATATACCAAATTTATGGAAATAGGAGATTCCTTCCGAGCTTGCTCCTGTAGCTATATGGATGAGGGCAAGTGAAACTCAGGGGCATCTGAATCCGAAGGCTTCCAGGCTTGGGCCTGCATGTAGGATGCCTGCCAAAGGGTTTGGAAGCATCTGAAACCCCAGGTGGGGATGGAGGATGCTTGCCAGTAGCAGGACTATATATGGTTCTTGAGTGACTCACAAATTTGGAATTGATTTGGCTGATTTGACTTGGGACATGAAGCTCAAAACAATGGCAATGGTGGAAAGTAAGCCTGAGGTGAAAAAAGGGTCGAAGAGAAGAAATGAATATCTGGAGACAAATGGAGAGTTGACAAAGGCAAAGAAGAAAGGAAGAAAGAAGGTGACAGCAGGAGCAATCTCAGTCAGCAGCAACAAGAATGATGATGCTGGAAGGAAGAAAGGAGTAGAAGAGAGTGGGAAACTGAGTGGGAGGAGCAGGAGAAGGTACATTGGGTGAGAAGCAGAGGATAGCAGGAGCTCAATGGCAGGCTGGCCCACTGAGAGTGGCACAGTGGGTAAATGTGAAAGTCACTGAGAAAGGCTAGAGAGGAGTGGAGGCTGCAGATAAAGGCAACTTTAGCTGGTGATGAGAGGCAGATGGGATTGACGAGCAGATACGATTGAGATTTTGGAGGTGCAAGCAGAGCATCTTACCAGCCTGATTGCTTTCTTGAACTAAAAGACTTGGGAATTGACTTACTGGGATGGAGAAGGATATGAGAATTTTTTGAAGAAATATGCAGAGAAGTGTGGGAGGTAGGAATTGAGAGGGATAAAGTTCATAGCAGGGGAAAAGTCAAGAGTGCCTGGTGTCCCTAAAATGCACTGTTTGTAAGGGAGAGGGACACTTATAGTTTCATAGTTTCATAGATTTAGGGTCGGAAGGGACCTAGTAGATCTTCTAGCCCGACCCCCCCGCCAGGGCGGGAGAACAACAAAACCCAGAACAAAAACGGGACTCAAATGAGTCCAGCCAGGTAGGCATCCAGCCTCTTCTTAAAGACCCCCAGGGTAGGGGCCAGCACCACTTCCCTTGGAAGTTGGTTCCAGCTCCTAGCCGCCCTAACTGTGAAGTAGTTTTTG
>NW_017729033.1:101974855-101977200 GCF_001723915.1 Gavialis gangeticus
GCTTTCTCCTCTGACGCAACCACCAGATTGCCCAGCGTATCCTGCAGGGGTCCCACATTACCCGGTGCCTTCTTCATCCTCCCAATATATTTGAAAAAGGACTTTTTGTTATCCTTAATCTTGGACGCTAATCCGAGCTCTATGTCCGCCTTGGCCTTCCTAACAGCTCGCCTACAGGCCCGAGCAGAGGAGGTATACTCCTCTTTGGAGATTTCACCCCCCTTCCACCGGGTGTACGCCGCCTTTTTGGCAAGCAGGCATTCCCAAATGAGGGAGGTGACTTGTATCATAGATACCCCAAAACCTTTGCAAATGTAGTCAGAGCCCCCGAGGACCAGCAAAACCCAGAGTAAAGTCGAGAAGAGGAGGTGTTGGACACTGAGGTAGAAATGATGGAAGAAACTCTGAAGGAAAGGTGAAACAGAAAATAAGCGGGTACAAAATTTCTGTGATTGAGGCAGTGCAGGAGGAGATAAGAGATGGAATGGAAGAGGTGTGAACAGCAAATAGCTCAGACATGAGGGTGGGGGATGGGAAAGAAAAAAGACACCCTATAGACAACAGAAGTAGAGATGGAACAAGACAAAGAACCAGAGAAACAGGCTACTGAAAGAAAGAAAATGCAGGTGCCAAAGATCAGTAAGAAAAACATGATAATGAGGGAGGTGACTTGGAGGAACAGCCAGAGAAAAGTTTCCTGCCGCTATTGCCTCTGGGTTCCAAACCAGAGTGGAAACCTGAAGGTGGGAAATAGAAGAGAGGCAGGAATATGCAAGCCTTCCTAAATGTAAAAGTGATCAGATAACTTGCAAAAGCTACAGGAATGCAGGTGAGGGACGGGGAGGAGGCAACCATCCCAAGCAGTAGCACAGACTAACCTTAAAGGAATAGACATACTCATGTAACAGCTGCAAAGTCTTGCTTGACTGCAAGCTGAGTGGGTGAGCTGTGCCTAAGAACTTTGCAAGAAAGGAAGCAAAAAGTTTGCAGAGGGTACAAGAATTTTCCAAACAGAGGGTATGCTGTGCACAATGCATACTTTTTACTGGAGGATTTGAACTGTAACTAGAGCCCCCATTGCAAACCTGGGGCTTTGATTGGCTCCTATGGAGCCATAAAAGCTGAGGGAGGGAAAAATCAGCGGAAGAGAAAAGCAGCAAAAGACCTACACCAGCCTGGAGAGAGGGGCAGAGACTCAGTCCCTCATTCCCCCCAGGCAGAGGGAATGGAGCTAAGGCTTGCTGCAGAGCAGTCTTCAGGACAGAATCATGCCAGGAGAAGCTGATTCTCCACCCAGGGTTAGAGCTATGCAATCAGGGACATGGGTACCCAGGGAAAGAGTGGGGAGGGGTTGGTAAGCTAGCTGGGAAAAGTGTCCTGGTTAGGGACCTGCAGAGGGAGGTCCTCTGTTTGGGCTGGAAAGGCTTGATTGGCATGCAGACTGCCCCCACCCCTCAGGGCAGGAAGAGCTGTGTGCAGACCTTCATACAGATCTGGGAGCATGCAGCTGGCCCCAGCCCAGAAAGAGCCTTGTGCCGCCATCAACCCCAGCTCTGTGTTGGCCCCAGCTTGGTAAGAGTCTGGCACTGCCACCGGCCCCAGCCCTTCTCAGGCTATATCCCCAGCCCCAGCCCTGCTCAGGCACCAGCCCCAGCCTGGCACCACCGCTGGCTCCAGCCCCATCCCAGATCCTGTCGGGCACTGCCAATGGCCTCAGCCCTGTGCAGGTCCCAGCCCCAATCCAGTGCTGCCACCGGCCCCGGCCCTGCGTGGGCCCTGGCCCTGTCCCAGTGCTGCCACCGGCCCCAGCCCTAGTCGGTCCCCAGCCTGGCACCACCACTGGCCCTAGGCCCATCCCAGCTACAGTTGGGCACCGCCACCAGCCTCAGCCCTGCACAGGCTCCAGCCCCAGCCCCAGCCTGGTGTCACCACCAGCCCTGGCCTCATTCCAGCACTACCAACAGCCACAGCTGCAGTCAGGCACCACCACTAGCCTCAGCCCTGCGTGGGCCCCGGCCCCATTCCAGCACTGGGCTGGGGCTGGGGCTGGGGCTGGGGCAGGGCCAGGGCCAGGGCCAGGGCCAGGGCCAGGGCCATCAGCAGTGCTGGGATGGGGCCGAGGCCTGCACAGGACTGGGGCTGGCAGCAGCACCTGATTGCAGCTGGGGCCGTTGGCAGTGCTGGGATGGGGTTGGGGCCCATGCAGGGCCAGGGCTGGCAGCGGCACTGGGCTGGGGCCAGCACCCATTTGGGGCTGGGGCCATTGGCCCCATCCCTACACAGGCCCCAGCCATAGCGCGGCACCACTGCCAATGGCCCCAGCCCTGCATGGGCCCCATCCCCAT
>NW_017729033.1:101977377-101980687 GCF_001723915.1 Gavialis gangeticus
CCCCAGCCCTGCATGGGCCCCATCCCCATCCCAGCCCCATTGAGGGGCCCCAGGCACAGCTGGACACCACCAACAGCCTCAGCCCTGTGCAGGACTTGGCCCCAGTCCCAGTCCTAGTCCCAGCCTGGTGCCACCATTGGTCTCAGCCCTAAACGGGCCCCAGCCTCATCACGGCACCACTGATGACCCCACCCCAGCCCCAGTCAGGCACCATTGCCAGCCTCAGCCCTGCATGTGCCCTAGTGCCACCGACAGCCCCAGCTGTAGTCGGGCGTCGCTGCCAGCCTCAGCCCTATGCAGGCCCTGCCCTCAGTCCCAGCCCGGTGCCACCACTGGCCCCAGCCCTGTGCGGGCCCCAGTCCCATTCTGGCAGAGCCAACGGCCCCAGCCACAGCTGGGTGCTGCTGCTGGCCTCAGCCCTGCAGAGGCCCCAGCCCAGTGCCCCTGTCATCCCCAGGCCCAGGCGGGCACTGCTAATGGCCCCAGCCCAGCTCAGGCTCCAGCCCCAGTCTGGTGCTGGGGGATGGGGACTCCCATTGTCCTGCCAATACAAGGATTATTAAAACACAGAGAGATTCAAGGAAGAGGGACAAGTCCCCTGCTACAAAAGAAGGCAAATACCGAAGCAGTCCATACTATTCTGACAATGAGATAAAATTCCTTCCTTATCCCAGCCCAGTGCCACTAATGGCCCCAACCCTGGAAGAGCCCAGCGCCACTGTCTTTCGTGATTTTTTTTCCCCCTGAAGCTGAAGGTACATTAGACAAAATGTCAGCTCCTAAGAAAGCAAAGTTAGATGTCCATTCATTTCAGCCTTCTTGGACAAACAAATTTGGATTTATTCAAAAGAATGACCATGTTGTGTTTTATGTTGCAAAAGTGTTGTTTGTCGCACATATAGTGTTCAACAACATTTTCAAACAAAACACGAGCAAACCTTTCTTGATGAAGTGGACACAATTGAATCAATCAAAAAGGCAGTAGCAGGATACAAGAAACAAATCAGTGTTTTTAAATACTTAAGTGTAAGTGAAAATCAAGCCAGAGAAGGAAGTTACAGAATTGCACAGTGCATTGCAACAAACGGAAAGCCATTTACAGATGGGGAATATATAAAAGAAGATTTCCTCAGCAATTTGGAGGTTTTGTTCAATGATTTACCAAATAAAGACACAATCCTATCTAGAATAAAAGAACTGCCTGTCTCTGCCAGAACAGTTGAGAGATGCCTGAGTGAAATGGCAGAAAACATCATCGAAAAGAAGACAACTGCATTAAAAGATACAGTGCTGTTTAGCATTGCACTTGATGAGAGTGTGGATATAAATGACCTTCTGCATTTGGCAATTGTTGCAAGATATTGTGCTTCTGATGAAATTCAAGAGGAACTTATTTGCCTAAAGCCCCTGCATGGCACAACAAAGGGGGAGGACATCACAAAAACTTTTGTAAACCATTTTGAAGAATGAGGAGTCAACATCAGAAAAATATGGTGCTTCTGCCATGGTCGGAAAACAGAAGAAATTTCTAAAGTTACTTGATGATCAAATTGGCTACCCAACAGTCAAATTTCACTGTATCATCCATCAAGAGAACCTGTGTGCTAAAGTTTCTAATTCAGAGCTTAGTTATGTGATGAATACAGTGGTGCGAATTGTGAATTTCCTTGTTGCTCCATCTGCTTTGACTCGGACAGTTTCAAGCACTGTTAGAAAGGATGGACAGTAGGGCTGTGTGAAATTTTGCTGCCAGTTTTGTTTCAACACTGTTTTGACCCATTTTGAGGTTGAAATAGCAAAAATCAAAATGAAACAGATATTGTTGAAACAGCCTTGAGACAAAATGAAACAAGTCAAAACATTTCATAGTTTTGAAGTTTTGCCCATAGGCTATAATGGGGAAGGACAAAACTGCCTATACCTTTGTTATTTCTGGCTTGATTTCATAGTTTTTGTAACAGGGTTCTCACTGAAACCCTGTTGTTAAGGAAAAGGGAGGGCAGCTGAAAATAATTACACCATGAGGAGGGCGGACCCCTGGCCCTAAGGAGGCAATGGTGGCTAAACCCCAGAGGATAAAAAGGAAAGGAAGAAGAGGAAAGGTGCCTTCGGGCACCCCAGAGCAGCAGCAGCAGCAGCAGCAGCAGCAGCAGCAGCAGCAGCAGCAGCAGCAGCAGCAGCAGCAGCAGCTCGAGATCCCCCCAGAGAGAAGGGTCTGGGAAGAGAGACCCTGGCACCAGATCAGAGGGAGCTCAAAACCCAGACTTCGCCTTATCTTACCTTGACTCCACCGGAGCAGCGGTGAGTACAGGGAGAAGTAGGGCTGTGCTGCGGGCTGGAGCCGTGGCTGGCATTAAGGTTGGGGTCGACAGATTGAACCAGAGGGGTAGCGGGAGGGATTACCCCCACCCAGACCCCTGAAGAGTCTGGGTGACTCCAGGACCCCGAGGGAAAAGGGATACCGAGGGCTGAGCAAGCAAGCCCCGACCGTGCGAGAGCCTCAGAGCCTGCATGCTGAAGCTGCACGACAAAAGAAGACGAGGCGTTTGTAACAAGCCGCTAATTAATCAATTAGCTGCCGGAATTGAACAAAAGGAAACCTTTCTTTTTTTTCCTCTTTTTACTTTCTTTCAATTACGGGGAGGGGGGAGCGGGCTAGGACTCAAGCAAGACAGAGAAGCCCGGAGACTCCCTTCACTGGGCAGGGGTTGAAGAAGAGACCCTGGGGACCTTGATTCTTCAATGCTGACACAAGCAAGTAGGCACGCTACCGCACTTACTGTCCCAAATAAGGGGCTAGAGATCCTCTGCTGAGCACAGAGAGTGACCCAGCTGGGATTCAGGATTAACCCTTCGGACTGTGATTTACCCCCCCCCCCCTTAAAGGGGAATTTCCTGTTAAACTTGCAAACTACTAACTAAAAGCCGAAAGGAGAAAACCAAGGTATTCCAGCGTAGTGCTTCCTGTGGGTACTTCCTCTAGTAACAATCGCTTCCTCCCTATTTTATTTCTTTAAGATCCAAGTCATGGCAGGTGGGAAACACATCCAGGAGGGGCCAGCAGGGGACTGCATGCTTAGGGGCAACCAACATGGGTTCATCAGTGGCAGGGCCTGTCAGACCAACCTGGTGGCCTTACGATCAGATCACCAGATCATTAGATGCAGGGGTAGCAGTGGACATAGTCTTCCTGGACTTCTGGAAGGCTTTTGACACTGTCTCTCACCCCGTTCTCATTAAGAAACTGGGGGGCTGTGGTGTAGACACCCACACAGTCAAATGGGTCGCCAACTGGCTGGAGGGCCGCACC
>NW_017729033.1:101981293-101985120 GCF_001723915.1 Gavialis gangeticus
CACCTCCGATGGCAGGCTATTCCACTCCTTGGGGTCTTGGACAGTAAAGAAATTCTTCCTTATGTCCAGCCTGAAACAGTCTTACTGGACTTTAGAACTGTTCAGCCTTATCTGTTGGGGGGGCTCTGGTGAACACCCCAGATAAACTTATAGGTGACCATCACATTGCCCCTAGGCCTTCACTTTTCCTGGCTAAAGGGCCCCATGGCTCTCCGTCTCTCATCATAAGCTCTGTTTTCCTGACCTCTGATCATGCACGTGGCTCTTCTCTGGACTCTCTCAAGCTTCTCCACATCCTTTTTGAATTGTGGAGCCCAAAACTGGATGCAGTACTCCAGCTGCAGCCTCACCAAGGCCGAGTACAAGGGGAGAATGACATCCCTGGATTTGCTTGAGAAACATCTATGGATGCAAGCCAGCTTTTTGCTTGCTTTACTAGCCACAGCATCACATTGAAGGCTCATGTTCATTTTGTGGTCAATCATGATCCCCAAGTCCCTTTCATCTGTAGTGCTAGCCAGCGTAGCACTGCCAAGCCTATAAAGATGCTGCAGGTTTTTCCTCCCAAGGTGGTAAACCTTGCATTTTTCAGAGTTAAACACCATCAGGTTCTCATCCGCCCATTTCCTGAGCCTGTGAAGGTCAGCCTGGATCACTCTCCTGTTGTCAGGTGTGGATGGTGCCATCAGTGAATTTGGCCAGTCCGCTTCTGATACCAGTGTCCATATCATTAATGAAGATGTTAAATAGTATAGGTCCAAGGACAGAGCCTTGGGGGACCCCATTGGTCACAGGGCACCATGATGATTGACTTCCATCAACTGTCAACCTTTGGGTCTGACCATGGAACCAATTCCCCAGCCAGCAGATCATCGTGGACCCAGGGCCACAGGTGGCCAGTTTTGTCAAGAGGCGATCATGGGATACCAGATTGAAGGCTTTTTTACAGTCAAGATAAACGACATCAATCTTCTCTCCCTTGTCCAGGTGATAGGTCACCTGGTCATTAAAGGAAATAAGATTGGTCAAGCAAGACCTGCCTGCAACAAACCGTGCTGGCTATCCCTCAGGATGTTGCCCTCAGCCAGTCTGTTAAGAATGGCCTCTTTGATAATCTTTTCTAAGACCTTCCCTGGGATAGAGGTCAGGCTGATTGGCCTGTAGTTTGCTGGATCCACTTTCTTCCCTTTCTTGAAGATGGGCACCACATTGGCCTTCTTCCAATCTTTGGGCACTTCACCAGAGTGCCAGGAGTTCTCAAAGATCCATGCCAGGGGCTGGGCTATGATGCTATCCAGCTTCTTGAGTATCCTGGGGTATAGATTGTCAGGACTGGCTGACTTGAAGGTATCCAGCCTCTCAAGGTTCCTTCATGAGGTCAGCATTGATGGAAGGCGGAGAATCTCCCTCACCCAGGCCTCCCTGTCCCATAATGGGCATGGGCATCCAATAGGACTGATGAAAGACCGAAGCAAAGTACCCATTTAATAGGTTGGCTTTTTCCTGGGTGTCAGTTGTCAGTTGTCCCATCTGCTTTAGCAGGGGTCCCATGTTGCCCTTGCTTTTCCTCTGGCTCCCAACATATCTGAAAAAGGACTTGTTATTGTCCTTGATACTTGTAGCTAGTTGGAGTTTCATTGCCGCCTTGGCTTTTTGGGTTTGCTCTCTGCAGGTTTGGACCTAAGTAGTATTCCTCCTTGGTGGTGATTCCAGTCCTCCATCCTTTGTAGGCCTTTCTTTTTAGTGGCAGGAGGTCCAACAGTTCCCTGGAGAGCCAAGGAGGCTGCTGTGCCCTTTTGCTGCCTTTCCTCTAAGACGGAATAGCCTGAGCTTGTGCATTGAGGATCATTTCCTTGAGGAGCAACCAGTCTTCCTGAACTCCCTTCCCCTTGGGTCGTGGTCCCTTAGGGCCTCACTGACAAGCCTCCTGAGCTTGTCAAAGTCAGCATTCCTAAAGTCAAGGACTTCTGTATTGCTGACTGACTTGCCAACTTTATGGCAAATGGTGAAGGTGATCAGTTTGTGGTCACTGTCACCCAGCTTCCCATTGAACATTAGGTCACTGATTAGGTCATCCCTGGTTGCCAATACCAGGTCGAGCAGCACTTTTACCTATCGTTGACATGTAGGCTTATTGAGTCAGATAGGGGTCATCCGCTCATGAGAGGAAGCTTTGTGACCGCTCAGATTTAGCTGAGAGCTCTTTCCACTAGTTGTCAGGGTAGTCTCCCACGACAACCATGGACCTTTAGCATGCAGCCTCAGCCAATACCCTTGTGAAATCCAAGTCAAGCTCTTGACTTTGGGTGGGAGGTCTGTAGTAGACTCCCACCATTGTGTCCACTGTGCTGTGTTCCCCATGGCTTTTAACCCAAAGGGTCTCCAGTCGTCGACTCTAGTCACCAATATTGACTTGCAGGGATGTGAAGCTCTCCTTGACATAGAAAGCTACACCCCTGCCCCTTTTGTCTGCTTGATCTCTCCTGTACAGGGTGTAGCCGTCTATACCTGTGGCCCAGTCATGAGTGGAGTCTGTAATCCCTATGATGTCATAATTATTTGTGTTAAGCAGGAGGACAAGTTCCTCCTGCTTATTGTCCAAGCTCCTGGCATTTGTGTACAGGCAGGCAAGTGTCCTCTTGGGGGGGGCCCTGCCTTGCCCACAGATTGTTCTAGGGCTGCGGCAGGGGTGGGCTCCCTTAAGTGCCTTGGCCCGCTGGCTTTGCAAGGGTTGCTCAGTGGGCCAACAGTGGCAGTAGTCCCCCCATCCCCCGGCAAGCTCAGTTTAAAGCCTGGTGGAGCAGGTCAGCCATCTGGCTGAGAAGAGCCTTCTCCCCAGTGGAGAAAGGTGGAGACCATCCCTTCCCAGCAGCTCGCTGCCTCTTTCAAAAGAGCGGACTGTGGTCATGGAAGTCAAAGCCTTCCCGATGACACCAGCACTGGAGTCTTTGGTTAGCAACCTAGATCCTCCTCTCCCTCCTCAGCCCGTAGCCCAAACCTGGGAGGATCAAAGAAAACACCACCTGTACCCCCAGACCTTTTAGCTCCACTCCCAAATCCCTGTAACACCTCATGACATGGCTGGAAGCGCTCCGAGCCATGTCATTGGTGCCCACATGGATAAGAAGCATGGGATAGTGGTCAGTAGGCTGGAGGAGCTTAGGGATCTTCTCCACAATATCTCAGATGCAGGCTCCTGGGAAGCAGCAGACTTCCCAGGCTAAGGGGTCAGAGCAGCAGATTACTCCCTCAGTCCCCCTCAGGATAGAGTCTCCCATGACAGACACTGCATTTTGTCTTGGGGCGAGCGGGGCAGTAGCTACAGTAGAGCCCGTTTTGCCTGTGGGAGCTGGCAACTTAGCAGGCTCTGCTGGGACTGCAAGGGGTTCGTACCTGTTGCTGAGCTCCAGTGGGGAAGGAGCCTTGGTGCAGTGTGCTTTGGGGCCCTTGACCACCTTGGTCCATCCCCTTGGCTGGATGGAATGGGAGGCCCCTGAGTCCTCCTTTGTCCTGGAGGGACACTGTGATCTACCCTCCATCTTCTGGGGGAGAGACGCCCGGCAGTAGGAGTCAATCTCCTGCTCACAGTCCCTGATGGCGCACAGTCTCTGGACTGTAGCCTGGAGCTCCTCAAGCTGCTGTGCCAGAGACCCCAATAGGGAGTAGACCCCACAAGGGGAAGTGGCCATGCTCCCAGTCCCCAGAACCTGAAAAAAGGGATAGGCAGCCCCCGCAGCCAAGAGCGAGAGGCTCTGTCTGCATGAAGCTCAGAACCATGGGATCCATCTGGGTGGAGGCCTCAGAGGTGCTGGGGTGGAGGCCGCAGA
>NW_017729033.1:101985315-101985819 GCF_001723915.1 Gavialis gangeticus
CAGGGTAGGGTGGGGCAGGGGCGGGCCCTCCTTGGCCAACTCAGCTGCCCCCTCCCACTGTCTAGGGTTAACCCCCTCCCACCACAGGCCCCACTTACCTCTGGATGTGAGTAAAACTCGCAGGAATGGCAGCCCCTTCTGAGGGCATCAAGCCTGCCAAGTTTCAAGGAGATACATGCAGGGGGTTTGGAGAAACTGCACCCCAAATTTTTGAAAGCAAAACTTGTGTCACATGTATGTGTTGACCCCACTGTGGTGTAAAGCTGCAGGTATGGTAACCCCTGCAGAGGCCACCAAGCCTGCTAAGTTTCAAGGAGATGGGTGCAGGGGTTTGGGAGAAACTGTACCTCAAGCTGCAGACAAGGAAAACACATGACATAGATGACAGTGTGTTTGTTAAGGTGCAGCAGAGTGAAAGCTGCAGTCCTGCTAGCCCCTGCTGAGGCCATGAAGCCTGCCAGCTGTTAAGGAGATAGGTGCAGGGGGGTTCTGGAGCCCTGCACC
>NW_017729033.1:101990819-101991816 GCF_001723915.1 Gavialis gangeticus
CTCCACTCCCAAATCCCTGTAACACCTCATGACATGGCTGGAAGCGCTCCGAGCCATGTCATTGGTGCCCACATGGATAAGAAGCATGGGATAGTGGTCAGTAGGCTGGAGGAGCTTAGGGATCTTCTCCACAATATCTCAGATGCAGGCTCCTGGGAAGCAGCAGACTTCCCAGGCTAAGGGGTCAGAGCAGCAGATTACTCCCTCAGTCCCCCTCAGGATAGAGTCTCCCATGACAGACACTGCATTTTGTCTTGGGGCGAGCGGGGCAGTAGCTACAGTAGAGCCCGTTTTGCCTGTGGGAGCTGGCAACTTAGCAGGCTCTGCTGGGACTGCAAGGGGTTCGTACCTGTTGCTGAGCTCCAGTGGGGAAGGAGCCTTGGTGCAGTGTGCTTTGGGGCCCTTGACCACCTTGGTCCATCCCCTTGGCTGGATGGAATGGGAGGCCCCTGAGTCCTCCTTTGTCCTGGAGGGACACTGTGATCTACCCTCCATCTTCTGGGGGAGAGACGCCCGGCAGTAGGAGTCAATCTCCTGCTCACAGTCCCTGATGGCGCACAGTCTCTGGACTGTAGCCTGGAGCTCCTCAAGCTGCTGTGCCAGAGACCCCAATAGGGAGTAGACCCCACAAGGGGAAGTGGCCATGCTCCCAGTCCCCAGAACCTGAAAAAAGGGATAGGCAGCCCCCGCAGCCAAGAGCGAGAGGCTCTGTCTGCATGAAGCTCAGAACCATGGGATCCATCTGGGTGGAGGCCTCAGAGGTGCTGGGGTGGAGGCCGCAGACCCCGAGTGGACCCTTGTGGTGCAGCGCATACCCATTCGCGTCATGCCACTGGTAGGCTGACTATGGCTGGGACTGCCTGCCCTAAGGGGTTCACAGGCAACGCCTTGGGCCCTCCTGTGCAAACTCCACACTAACTTATGTGCCAGGCAGACAATTGTTCCTGTTTGTGCAGCCTGTTTGTGCATCTCCCTGCAGGACTGGGCAAAGTAGGGG
>NW_017729033.1:101996816-102016444 GCF_001723915.1 Gavialis gangeticus
ACTCTCTCTGTCTTGGGGCAGAAGCGATTCCTGGCTCTGTATTGATTTTTTTTTTTTTCCCTCTCCTTAGTCTGTGGTTTTGTAGGTGTTAATCCTAGCTCATTAACTCGTTATCCTCATTAGCTACTGTATTACTGTACTCAGAAGGGGCTACCAGTTTTGCAAGTTTCATCCAAATCAAGCCAGAAACGACAAAAGTACAGACAGTTTTGTCCTTCCCCATTATATGGGTGAAACGCCAAAACAGTTTCGCCGTTTTGACCCTGTTTCAATGAACTGTTGACACGTTGCACTGTCAGTGTTGATGAGATTGGAATGTACATGCAAGAACTGGAATCAGAATTTTCTGACAGATGTCAATATTTCCAGTGATTTGGCCCAATGGCTTCTTTTCTAAATAAACCAGAAAACTTCAGTGAGAGTGAGTTGGATTTGTCTGTATTTCAGTGGATGGGTGTTGAAGATTTCAAAAAGCAGCTCATAGAGTTCAAAAGCTCAGAATTGTGGACATCAAAGTTTAGAAGTCTGCAGAGTGCACTTGAAACTACCGAAAGAGATCATGGGGCCTCTATTCTGACCTGCTGGACATCTCTGCTAGTGACCTTTAACAGTTTGAAGAAAATTGCATTTGCAATGCTTTCAGCATTTGGATCCACATACCTGTGTGAACAGGTATTTTCACACGTGAAGTCAGTCCTCTGTCCCTCTCGGAGCCAGTTAACAACTGATCACTCAGAAGCCTGTGTGCAGCTTAAAGTATCCAAATACAAGCCAGACACTAGAAAACCCAGCAAGAAAAACCAAGGGCAAGAATCACACTAAACTGATAGGGTATGCATTTTAATTCAATTTTAAATGAAGCTTCTTAAGTATTTTAAAAACCTTATTTACTTTACATACAACCATAGTTTAATTATATACAGAGAGAGACCTTCTGACACTAATATGCAGTGTGTCCTGCTATGTACTCACCTGCCCTTGTTTTGTTTTTCTGACACAGTGGCACTCTGGCACCTTCCAAAAGGTGTTGTGATCTTAGTGTTTAAGAAAGGGGAGAAGAAACTCCTGAAAAACTGGAGATAGATTACACTTCTTAATATGGACTATAAATTAATAGCCAAGACACAGGCTTTGAAGATGAGAAAAAAATTCCAGAAGAAAATACACGAAGACCAAGTATGTGTAGTACCAGGTAGAAGGATCTCTGAAGCAATCAGAGTGATTGGAGGTACATTATCCTGCATCCAAGAGAGGAAAACAAACACAGTTATAGCAAACCTAGATTTAAAAAAGCATATGACAGAGTGGATCAGGATCCCATATTTAAGGTACTAGGAAAAATGGGGTTCTCAGATAAATTTATATGTTGGGTAAGGTTTTTGTATAGAGAAGCAGAGAGTCAACTCCAAATTAATCCCCACCTAAGTGAGGCATTTAAAATCCATATAAGGGTGAGACAGGTATTCCCTGTTGCCACTACTGTTTTGTGCAGCATGGAACCATTAGCACAAAGAAGAAGAAAAAGCAAGATCCTAAGTGGAGTAAAGATACTGGGGTGAGGTAAAATGCATAGAGGATACAAATGTAGTCATTATAGGTAGACATTCAATGGAAAGGGTGCTAAAGCATACACAATATGGAAAAGTGATGGGGGCTAAATTAAATAGATCCAAAATCACCATAATGGAGGGACTCGGAGAAGTTGGACCTTCAAGTAAGAGAGAGATAAATCAGAGTGCTGGGATCCCAATGGATGCTGAAGGAAAAGGGAATACAGCATGGGGAAAGGTGATGGCAAGCCTGTTAAGTGATAAATGGGATTCTGGATTAGTCTTAAAGGATTGACACAACTCATTTGATGAATGACAGAAAGATTTTGTTTACTACAAGTATTCACAGTTACATGAGCTTAAAGCAAAGCAAAGTCCAGTATTTCTCTGTAAAGTCATAGTTTCTCACCAATACGGGAAAAAGAGGTGGTCTGTTTCTTGTCAGCTTCTCAAGGTGTGGATCCTTTCACCTAGAAGATGAGCTGGGCACAGTAGCAGTTTGTGTCAGAGTGATTTCTCATTGTTGAAATGTGCCCTGTTAGCTGTTTCATTCCCCTTTTATACCCTTTAGCTCAGCATCTTCAAAGCATTCTTGTAGTTGTGTAAATCAAGAGAAAGTCCCAAGCAGTAACTAACAGGAAAATCATATTAATCAAACTGTTCATTATTGGTTATCAGAGAATTTGAATTAATTACCTTCCTCAGTAACAAGAGGTTATCCATTTCTACTAAGTTTGGAACATCAAGAAATTGATTAACAAACAGGAAAAACACAAGGTTTTTGTGGAGTCACCCTTGGAAGACCAAGAGACCCACTAAGGCAAAACAAAAGTAAAGAGTGATCACATCTATCACATACAGAGAATGACTCTTCCTGCACATAAACATGAATTAATTGCAAAAGAATATTTACTGTATTAATTAATCAAGGATAGGCATTTCACACAGTTACATACTAGACAACTAGGAGCCTGCTTAAAATCATTAGGAATACAGTAAGATAAGCTAGAAGTGATGTCTCATTTCTTTTTAGAAGGACCAGCCACAAAACTCGCATCCTTTTCCATGATGTGGTTGTCATCAGTATTTTGTATTTTACCTTTTGTGAGTAGGCCCAGCTCAGCTTGAGTTTCACTGTCATCAAAGGCTATGGCAAATACTTTGGTTATGGTCTGGAAGAACACTGTCCTTTGCTGGAAAAGTGATGGCCATTAAGGCTGTGCTGCTGCTGATTACTCTATGTAATGGGAATTGTATTCCCACTGATATAGTGACAGAAAGCAAAAGTACAGAGGGAAATATGTGTGTTCTTCTGGAATGCCAAAAGAAAAAGGTTTGTTAGCTCTAAACTGTACAAAGCAAGAGAGACGGGGGCATGTGGGCTGACAGACTTCGGATTATTCATCTATGCAAAATACAGAAGCATGATATGCAAGGGGGTAACAGAGGGAAAGGGGAAAGCAGCAGGTATCACCTGATGTCATTCAGCTGTAATTCTGAGGAAATGGTATATCAAGCCTTTTTGAAGAGTCCTTGGGTATGGCAACTACCAATTCATTACATCAGGATGGAAGGTTTCATGTAGAGATATAAAATAAGGAAGGTAAGACTTGAAGTTCTGAAGGATCATAAATTGATTAAAGTGATAAAGGAAGAGAGACAGGGTGACACCAGTGGGAAACTTTACAGAAGAACAAGTGAGGAAGGGATGGGGAGCAGCAGTGGGTAAAAAACTAAAAGGTGAGCATGCTGACTACAGTGTATGGTTGTAATATCTTGCTGGTGACAGCGGTGCAACACAGATGGAGCTTGATGAACTCATCAAGGTAACCAAGGGAGAGGTGCAGGGAAGAGGAAAGGGTTGGACATGTGTTTTAGGAGTGTACATATGCAAAGGATATGTGGGAAAGCGTCCACTGCTTTCTGAGTTCCACCAAAATAAACCATTTATTAGCACAGGAAATGGCACTATATGAACTCATAGCAAAGGAACAGAATGTGTTAAAACTAGTTTATAGAAAGTAAGAAACCTCTGGGTGTTTAAAGCGTTGGCTTTCACTGAAAGAGTATGCCTGAAGCTGGGTTTTCATGAACTGAAATATTACACTGATAGGAACAAGAAAGAGATTGGAGTAGAAGAAGTGGACAAGTAGAGGGAAAAGGAGTGGACACACTTGTTCCATTGAACCAACAGAGAAGACTGACGGGAGGGGTGGAGAGTTTCAGGTGGTACTGAGGTAATAATTTTTCATGGGGTTCTATATGAAGGAAAAGAGTTCTGTAAGGGTTTTTAATGGGAAGTTGATGTATGTTTTAGGACTTAATATATGTAGTTGCATGTTTTTTGGATATGTAGTTATTTTGCAATATGAAGTTTTCATAAAACAAGGATACTCAATAAGTTTAGTTTTGGAAGTGTAGGGTGATGTGTTTTTAATAGAATTTGTAAATAATAATAAAAAAGGTTCCCATCACCATGTTTGCCCAATATGTCCCAAGTGTCTTATAGTCATGCTCCGTGTTAGCTTCATTTAATCAACTTCATAGCTGCTTTCCATTACTGAGCACATACTGCTTTTGGCAGCAGTTTAATAATAGATAATGGATTTAATGAGGTTTCCTTGTATGCAAATATATGACAAGGAGTTTTTTTCTCCATGCTGATTGTGGGGGGAAAGCCCTGACCTTATATTTGAGCAAATATGGTAAACATTGTTTAAGAACAGAGCAAAGCAAAAAGGATACATTTCCAGCATTGCAATAGAATTCTGTTAGATCCCGACTCCATGAGGTGCCCAACAACTAGGGAGATGACAGTCCAATTGTTCATGGATCCTGTTACTCATTAGCCAGAGCAAGCAGGGAGCAAACACCAGCACACATCGCTTGCAACAGCTTTATTCAAAATGGAGACAGCTTCGGGCCAGGTCCCAAAAAACCAACAAACCCGGGACCTGTCCTGAACATTAGTTCTTTTCACATTTTATACAGCTTGGTTCATACATATTAACATTCACTCTACCCATGTGCCTCCTTGGGTTCCACCAATTTCTCCTCCCATCTCAAGCTCTTCCTCTGTTTACTTCATTAACATGGAATTGCCTATGCATTTCATTCATTTACATGCCTCTGCTAAGTGCACATGTGTAAGTCTATGAACTTGGGTACTCAGTCACTTGCTGGTTCTTTCTGGTTTCTTGCTGACTCCTTCTTCATCTCCAAGGTCTTGCTTCTGCTTTATCTCCTGATGATAGCTGATGGGCTACATCTTCTTCTTACACAAGGAATCATGTATCCTGCACACTATTCCACTGTTAAAGAAACTACTTGCCTAAGTATTTGCAAGGTTATTTTTAATATATCATCCTGCCTTGTGACCAGCAGCTCTGCTGACACACGGAAAAAAGGCCTTTATTCAGCTGCAGATCCAGTGCTCCCCAGAAATCTACATTTCATAGATTTCATAGACATTTGGGTTGGAAGGGACCCTGGAGGATCATTGAGTCCAGCCCCCTGCCCCAGGGGCAGGAAGTCAGCAGGGATCATAGGATCCCAACAAGACAAGCATCCAAATGTGTCTTGAAGGTGTTCAAAGTGGGTGCTTGAACCGCCTCCAGTGGTAGTCTGTTCCAAACCTTGGGGGCTCAGACAGTGAAGAAGTTCTTTCTTATGTCCAGCCTGAATTAGTCACAGTGGAGTTCGTGACCATTTGACCTTGTCATCCCTTGGGGGGCTCTGGTGAACAGATGTTCCCCCAGATCCTGATGAGCACCCCTAATAAACTGATAGGTGACCACCAGATCACCCCTGAGCCTGCGCTTTTCCAGGCTGAATAGCCCCGTTACTCTCAGCCTGTCATCATAAGGTCTGTTTTCCTGACCTCTGATCATGTGCATGGCTCTTCTCTGCACCCTCTCAAGCTTCTCCACATCCTTTTTGAATTGCAGAGCCCAAAACTGGATGCAGTACTCCAGCCGCTGCCTCACCAAGGCCAAGTACAACGGGAGAATGATGTTCCAGGATTTGCTTGAGAAGCATCTATGGATGCAAGCCACATTATTGTCACCCTAACAAATTCCACAGTGGGCAAGTTCAGGAGAACTTGGACCATGAAAGCAAGAATGGCTAGGATACTTTGGGTGGAATGAGATGGATGGAATGAGAGAAAAGACTGTGGCAACTGTAGCTTTTTAACAGTTTCCAACTACCACTTGACAGCCTGCATCTTTCTCAGACAAGGGAGGGGGCCGGCTGTCAATGAATGGGCTCCCCTAAGGGTAGGGTTGGCCCAGGGAGCAGCCCAAAACTACCCTGTGGCTAGAGAGCTCATCTGTGAAGCTCTCTAGCCATAGGGATGAAGGGACATCTGTGCAGTCCAGCTCCCAGGCTATACTTTTACCAGAAGAAATTTATTCCAGTAGAAATGAATGTCTGTACACAGCCAGCCTGTTTTATAGCAACATCTGTCTGCACTGATATATTATGATATAGTAGAGGGATGGATCCAGGATTTGGCAAAAAAGGGTACAAGAGCAGCCACCTGTGCTGCAGGGGTAGCTGCACCCTTGCTCCCAGCCTCCCCTCCCCTCAACCCACCCCTGAAAACAGACTGGTCCACAGGAGCCTCTGGGGACTTGCTAAAAGTCCCCAAAGACATAGGGATCCTCCCTTTCCCCTCTCTGCACAAAGGCCCTCCCCTTCCATCCCTCCTTTGTCTGTTGCTGCTTCTTTTCCCACTGTCCTAAGGGTGAGTGAAGCTTCAAAGTGGCTCCTGCCTGTTCCAGCCAGGCTGCATGGGGGCTTGGCTTACAGGCAGTGGCAGCAGCAGCAGTGGGTGCCTGGTAGGTTCCCCTACCCTTCCCAGTCCCCCAGAAGCAGGCACAGGGAGGGGGAACTCCCCCCTTCCCATCTCTGCTGTCTCTGTCACTGAGCCCAGCCCCCACACAGTCTGGCTAGAGTGGGCGCGAGTGGCTTTGAAGCTTCCCCCACCCTGGGACAGTGGGGAAAGCAGCAGTGTCAAACAGGGACAAAGGCGGAAGAGGAGGGGAGGGGATGTGCCTTTGAGCATGGAAGGGAAGGGGGCGGGATTTTTACTTGCCTTGAGAACTTTTTAAAAAGTCCCTGGAGGCTCCCATGGCACAGTCCAAATCAAAAGTGGGTTACAGCCATATCACTGCACCTCCTCTGGATCCACCCCACTATGCTATTTGACTGTTCTCCTAGAACAGGGGCAGGCAAAATATGTCCCGCAGGCCAGATTCAACCCATCAGGCAATTCCATCTGGCCTGCAGGGCCCCTCCATAAGTCTTGTATTAGCTCTGGCTCTAGGCTGCCCTTCTGCAAGCCAGCCAATACATGCAGGAGGTGCTGTTCTGATTGCTAAGTAACCACCCCCCACTGCAGCCTGACCCACCGCAGCCCCAAGCCAGAGGTGCTAGAGACAAGAAACCTCTGCCTGGCAAAGCTTATGCTTGGCCCCCCTTTGGCTGTTCCCGGCCTCCCTGCCTGCAAGCCTGGAAGTGCAGGGGCCAGGGACTCCTTTTAGGGCAAAGCGTGCAGAAGTGCAGGGAGCTGTGCGCTATGGGGCTGGGCAGGGCTGGCCCCACATGCACGTGCAGCAACATGCAGCTGGGGATTGGGGTGGGAGCACAGGAGCTGTGCACTGTGGGGCAGGACTGGCACTGCATGCTGCCTCTACATGTGGCTGGGGACTTGGGAGGGAGTGCTATTGGGCTGGGTGGAGCTCATCCCTCATGTTGCCAACATGCAGCCGGAGACTTGGGCAGGAGCATAGGAGCTGCCTATTATGTGGCCGGGCAGAGCTGGGCATGTGGCCAGGGACTTGGACAGGAGCGCTATTGTGCCGGGTGGGGCTGGCCCCAAACATTACAGCCATCTGTGGCCAGGGACTGGAGTGGGAGCGTGGAGAGGTGTGCGGTATGGGGCTGGACATGGCTGTCCTCGCTCTCTGCCACCACATGCAGCTTCAGGGAGTTGTATGCTTCCAGGACTCTGAGGACCCCCTCCTCCACACACACATACCCACACTCTCCCACAGCCCCCAAACACACTCCCAGTTGTCCACCATAACTGCACAGCCCCCCACACACACTTGCAACCTCCCACTCACTACCATACCCACACCTTCCTGCATACCTCGCACCCACACCCCTCTACACCCACCCCCCACCAACACCCCTCATACCCCACCACATACAATATAACAAGACTAAGACTGTATTTTGTATTTTGAGCCAGAGGCAATTGTCTCTAGAAATACTATGCAAACACACATGTCAGGACAAAGGTATTTTTTAAATAAAATGTATGCAGTATATAGTTATACTGTATGTTTTTTTGTGGGGGGTTAAGTATATGATTTGGTTTTTTTTTCTGGTTTCAAGTTGGCAATGCCCCCCCCCCCCCCAAAAAAAAAAAAAAGTACTTCCAGGACAAGGGGAGGGACTTCTAGTGGCAAAAATCAAGGGTTAGGGGGCAGGAGTTCTGGTCCCAAGGTGGTGACCAGGGTGCAGGGTACCTGTCAAGGGGCAGGGATACTCTTGCGGCCCTTGACAGCTCACCAAAACTCATTAAGTGGCTCTCCAGCCAAAATAATTGCTCACAGCTGTCATAGAATGTTGAAAGATAGCTCTCATTTCAAGCAAAAGATCTTATGTTACCTATGGGCCAGAACCCCATCTGCTTCATGAATTTAAATCCAAGTTGTTCCCTTGGCTTCAATAGACTTATTCAAGATTTACATTTGTGAGATCAGAATTGTTTCCTTGCAAACTGCTGCATAATTTGCCAGTTGTATATAGATAGCTGCTATTGTTATGGCAGTAATAGTAGTAGTAACAACACCAACATTATTAATTATAAACTATAATAAGCATAAAAAATAATCATAGATGGACATTCTAATTTTTCATCTTTTTTTTTTAAATGTACTTTGTTTAACATTTTGCATAGTTCATACTATAGCTCATGTTGTACAACTCATCCTAGTTCACAGATCCCTAGCCCCTGAATTTTATGGGTAGGCCCAGATCATGGGAGGTGTCAGTTATAATTGAACAAACTTATCTCTATAAATCTTAAGAATGATGTAGCTCCCTGGAAACGTAGAGCTGTGGTTTGATTCACCAACTTATCAGTTGCCTTCCCCTTATTGAAGTCAATAGAGCTATTATATTTTATACCAGCTGCAAATCTGCCCCTAAGTTTTGAACGGGAAAACTAGGCCAGCAACAAACAACATTGCTTAAAAGAACTTGTATAACTTTTTTCCTGTAAAGTGAAGGTGACCCAGTGGGACTCTCCAGGTCTGAATTTTTTTTCCAAGAATAGTGTACATAACAGGTGAGAAAAATATACCCCTGTGTTCTGGTAAATTAAAATACAGCCATTTATATATTGTGTCTAATTATGAAAGTCTAACTGAAATTCATTGAGAGAGAGCAGCCTGTTCACTTCATTTTTTGGGCGGTTAACTAGATGGATATTGTTTTGGCTGAAACCTCCATGATAAGTTAAAACAATATTTAAAAAGTCATTTTATGCTATTTTCTGCAGCATAGGTTTGTGTCACTCTTAGAAGAGGTTTGACATCTTTCCAGGCAGGCCAGTCTTATATTTGGGAATGACTAATGTGGTGCAGGTAGAATAGGAAAGTAATGTTTTAAACTCTGCATGTAAATCTACATCAGTGAACCTCTTGGTTTTTGTGGAGCCATTAGGGTTAAGGAGCCTACCCACACAGATTCATTTGCTAACTAAGGACCTTGGTAAGTGCATTATGTATCATAACAATTGTGTAGATGTTTTTCTGTGTTTGATTTATTTGGTTTGAGGAGTGTCATTTCTTCCTTGGGGCAGAATTGTACATGTTAGTTAATTTGGCCCAGAAAGATATTTGTTATTTTTACCCTGAAGGGAGATGTTCTCATTCCCTTTCTATTTTCAACAAAATCAAGGTGAAAACTGAACGATGAAATCACCAACATGACTTTCTCAATTGGCCTCTCTGTTGATGAGAAACTGCTTCAGTAGCTTTAATCCCATGACAGTGGATATCCAGGGGTCAAAAAAACACAGGAAAAAAATAGAGCAGTGCGGTCTCAGGCAGCATGCCCTTGAAGCACAGAGAACTCCAGACTGTGTGGTATTTGCAGTGCCACATGTCTGCATACTGCACAACTGCACTTGTCTGGATGCTCCCAGGAAGTATATTCTGGTCCCTGTCTGTGCTGTGAAGCACCCCTAAAACGAGCATAACAGTTCATCTGTGGATTCCCTTTGAGTACGGGAAGACCAGATAGGTGCACAGCAAGAAAAGTAGCTACTAAAACACCACCCCAAACTTCCAGCATAAAGATTGTTGCATATTATCCCCGTATCCAGGAAACATTCATTATTGAAATTTCCTTTTGGGTTATAGCCCTAAGGCTATTTTAATTTGTGTTGGGATGGAAAGGCCCCAGTCAATCCTCTGAGGGGAAGAGGGTGATGATAACTTACACTCCATCCCCATCCAGCCCAGCAGCTTAGCTAGACAAGATGACCTTATACCATCTGTTTGGTTCAGAGCCTTGCAAGCATCATAGAGTAACCTGTAAGAAGATAAATATTGTGACAGGATTGGTGCTAAAGCTAAGATTTGAAGCAAAGGCAGATTAATTGTTTTCTCAATGTTTATCTTGATGGAAAGCAATTGGTTGCTAGTAGTAGCTTTCCTTTTAGAGTTTGGTGGCATTTTATCATTCAGTCAGCAAGAAGTATAGTAAGGAAGGTTAGGAAGAAATTTCTCTCTCCAAGTGACAATTCTTGCTATATTTCAGTCAGAGGAGAACAGTATGGGTTTTTTGTGTTTGATTTTGTTTTCATGTTCGTTTTTTCATAGTATGACTCTGAGTCGGGTGTGCAAAATAGTAGCTGTTTGTTCTGCTTCCTTAAATCTTGTAGAATGGAGAAATCAAAGCTATCTGAATTGTTGCTGTAATCCTAAATATTTGTTATTGGGCCAGTCTGGGAGTACCAGGAACTAGATGCTGCCAACCCTAGTTGCAGCTTTATACTGCATTTTCTAGATGTATCTGCAAATTGTTGATAAACAAAAAATAAATAAATGGAGCTTCAGTTTGTTGAAGCCTCAAGTGATTTTTAGCCTACTGAGGGGCTTCCCAGATGTATGTTAGGGAAAGAACATGGAGGTTAGTTGGGGCTGCAAAAATGAGTGAAAGCAGTTTCAGCTAGAACACAAAGAAGAAGAAGAAAAAAATACACCTCAGTTTGTTTCTCCAGGGCCTAGTTGAATTTGCAGGGTTTCCTGCAAGGGGAGGCTTGCAAGCAAGCCACCTTTTTGCTAACAAATTGTATATTAAATCAGTGAGAGACAATCAGCAGACAACCAGAAATTGCAGTGTTTATGGATTTTCTCCAAAAATTATTCTACACTAAACTATTTGATCCTTGAAAAGGACCATTGTATACATTTTAGTGGTAGGTGTGAAACGAAAGGATGAGGCATATCCTACATACTGTACATCTTTACTGTATTATAATGACTAAATTCTTAAAAATTGCATCACTGTGTTGCAAACTGACTGAAATGACTGGTTGAGTGCCTTTCTAATATGGAAACCCTGGAGGTAGCATGAGGATAGCCAAGTAGTTTCTATACTGCCCCTTCTTCGGAAGGATATGGATCTGGTGTCACTATACAAAGGTGATCTGTGGCTATCAGAATGGGGTTATTGTCAGCTAGTACAGGAGAGTGTCTGGAACATAGAATGATGCCCACAAACCACAGATAAAGGAGGTAGAAAGCTGCCTTGGCCTTCTACCCCTTCCCCCACCCCTCCATATAGATTTTTGCTAACCTCAGTTTAGCCATTCTAGAGCCTTTGTACCTACAAACATATGTACATGTACATCTACAAACATATGTACATGTACTTTGTATCTACAAACATATGTACATGTATCTACAAACATATGCACATGTGCATTAGATTATACACACATATATGTACACACACATACACATGTCTAGATCATACATAAACCATAGATTATATATGGTTTCTGACGTTTACAATGTTAATAGGAATAATAATCGTTTTTTTTCCATCTTTATGAAGCACTGAAAATTAGAGATGAAAAATGCAGAGTAAACAGTAAATATTATTATTTTGTTATACGGCCTAATGATAGAACTGAGGAAATTATGTACAGGACTTTCAGATCCTCCCAGGTTAGACCTTAAGTAATTATTTATTATAAATGCTATTTATAACATTATGTATTCTATTGCTCTGTCTAAGCAACTTCTACTATGCTGTTCTGGTATGGTGTTCTGACACACAGGAGACCTGCTTGCCTTTAGGCTAGGGACAGAAATTACACATAAAGTGGTATAAGTGATTGGAAACTGGTTGAAATCTGTAACACAACAGAAGTTTGGGACACATAAACTGCTTATAAAATGGCTAAAACCAGTTTAAGATAAACCTGGAAGGATATAGTATCAGATTTAACTGATTTAGGTTAAATCGGCTTATTGAATTTCTGTCCCAGATCCCCCACCAGATTCAAGTTAACTCACAGTCCTCCAGCATCCCTTGCTTGCAAGCTTCCCCTTGCAGAGTGGGCGGATTTGTCCTTGGGTCAAGCTCCAGCTGAACAGGGAGGTGTCCTCTAGCATCCCCCACCTCTCCCCCAGCTTCTGGCCTGGGCCACTGAAGATGTGGTATTTCTGGAATCGAAAGTGAATTTCTGTTCACTTGCTTATTGGTTCAACCTGCACATCTTAGACTAACCTGCATAAATTGAATCAATTCAGCCTTGGGCTTTTTGACTATCTGTACTTAGTGTTCAGCCTGGCAATTGGAAAGCTCGAAGGATAAGAGACATTTCCAATATGATTAAACTGTAAAATGTATTTCAAAATAAAGTTTTCTATACCAATGGCCATTAAAAATTCATGTTGACTACATTTCACAGTTTTTTCATGCAAGGAAGTCCTGCCTAACTGGATATTTCAAACAGTGAGGCTGCAAAAATGGGCAGGGTCCTCCTTCAAAGAACATAAAAATATGGTAACAAGATTATATTGTATGTATATGTCACAGATGAAAAGGCAGTAATGATATCCCAGTGTAGCCCTTTAGGTAGTCTATGGGCTCAGATTCTCTGAGGAGTAAGCAGTGTAAATGTAAATGATAACCCTGGAAGCATTTGGATCAGATTCAGCTGAACGACCTGTAAAACTACATGTAGCTTAATATATCCTTCTTTGCTGCTTACCTGAGTTGAGGACACTCAAGAGAACAAGTTAGCTTAACTGAAGTTGAGAGAAACTCATATTCAAATGAATTTTCCTTGGGCATATCTGGGATCTGTTTCAGAGAGATGGTAGCATATCAATAATTAAAATGAATATCAGGAAAGCTTCCCCACCTTTCATATTTCACTTATTTTAATGGCCTCTTAACCAAATGCAAGGCAGCAGACACCCAAGGCCTACTTAAAAACACAGATAGAATTGGGACCCAAGGGGGATATACATATTTGGAGGATGGGAAAGAATGGCTGCTTGCAGACATTTAACAAACAAAAAGCAAACAAAAAAACACAGACTTTACTGGAAGAAGCAGTGTGTTACTTTGACCCAGCTCTTCAGCATCTTTATGGATTAGATGCTTCAACAGGGCTTTTTGGAGCTTTTACCTAAATCTGAGTCAATCAGCTATTAGATAAAAGTTCCAAAAAAGCCCCACTAAAATGCCCTGATCTATACAGACATAGGGTGAGCCAGGCCCAGCTAAGCTGCTGTGTCTTTTGGACATGCACTGGGCTCACCACAGGAACACACCTAGTTTAAAGTGCCATTTTTGTTTTGTTTTGTTTTTTAACATCTGCAAGCAGTCCGTGTGTCTTCAGCCAAGGAAGGATACTGTTGTGAGCCACCACTTAGTGATGCAATAAAAAAATTAAGAAAAGGGATTAAGATAATCTTTAGGACCACATATGTTGAGTTAGTTTTTTTCCTTTCCTAGTTCTTACAATAACCGAATGCAAAAGTTGGACTTCTACAATGTGAACTGGAAAGAATGTTTTACCATTTTCAAGCGATATCAAACAGTGCCTAAAATTGTCCCTATTTTCACAAAAATACCTTTGAAACAAATTTGATTGTTTGCATAAATGCACTAGTTAGACATCTCATTGCCCAAAGCCCAAATGTAACTACAGTTTCCTTAAAAAGTTGGCCTTTTTATTTATTTTTTTTACACATGTAAAACTTATGTACATTGAATTGTAGGTTCCATTTTATGACACTGCTTTAAAGACTGGGGCCACATTTATAAATATTGCAGTGCAAAATAGAGCTGAAAACACCAACATGTATCTTCTCTCCCCAAGCTGCTGCCTTGCCTATCACTGCCTTCTAATAACAATTCATATTTAAGCCATAAAGTCACCCCGGTGCAGATAAACTCTGCAACATAAAATTGGATGGAGTTTTTAACTTCCATTCAGAGATGAGGACAACAAGCCCAGATTTCAGCACTTATGTCCCATCTCACCACTTCCCATCTCACATAGCTTATGGTGTCAATGGTACATTACATATTTGGCAGATGCAGATATTTTTACTCACTGTGGCGTTCCCTACAGGCCAATACAAGTTGACCTGCCCACATTTAAAATGTCTTAGAGCCACAGCTTAGCTTAACCTCTGTATTTGTCATCTCCATCTTTTACAATGAAGTGAAATTCTATTACTGCCTTGGTGTTTTGAAGGGGCACAGAAAAACACTCACTGGAGAGCTTTACTACTGTGCTGTGACCATTGCAATCAGCCATGCAGGGGACCGATATTGGCATCATGTGCAGCAGGTGTCTTCTGTTTGTCTCCAACACTGCTTATTAGAGATAATGGGCTTTATTGCTCTATCTATTCCCAACTTACACACTGCAATTTCACCCAGCAATCACTGCTCTGATGAGGAAGCACAGGGGAAGTCTGGAAGTTGATTTACTTATTTTTCAAAGCAGCCACAGTAATAGCAAAATGCAACTGATGACTGTGTGATGAGGGGGTGCGTTGATTGCAAGAAGCAATGAGCTGACTGAAACTCAAATGAAGAGTGGGATTCTTGTGAGGCAACTGGAGTAATAGACTAGGCACCTGCTATAGAATGTATTTGGTAACTGTGAAAAAGTCAACGTTGAAAGTTATTTGAGATACTACAGTAGTTCCTTGAGTTTGTGAGGAGAAATAACTGAGCTAAGCTTGATACCACCCTGTGGCAGTTGTTGGTAAGTGATAAACTTGATAATGATTATTACTTAATCCATCTAAGCATAGAAAAAGATGTCAGCACCTAACTTGCTGTATTTGGAAAGCAATTCACATGTGGTATAAGCCAGTTAAATCTCTAAATCAGATCCCTGCTCCAGAGGAAAGTGGAGGAAAGCAAGTAGTAAATATTCATTGGCTCCAATTGGCTTTGGACCATGCCCAAGGGAGGTATCAGAATTTTATATAACCATTAGGAGCTCTTTTTTCATGATATTTTCTATTATATGAAACACATTCAAGAAAATCATAAGATTAACTTTTTTCTTAAGATTAAAAATGCTCTTTTTTAAGATACTGCTTTCTAGATTGAACCCTGTAAAAATGTGTAGCAGCTTGGAACTTACATTTCAACAGCATGAGACTGAAATCAAAGGTCAATAGTTTAGTTATAAAAGTCCAGCTGAGGAAACAATGTGCTTACTGAAGTAGCCTTCCTAAATGAGCAGGCAAAGTTTCTTGAGTGATATGTTTTATTAGACCAACTGAGTAGCTGGGGAAAAAAAGTTTTAGGCAAGCTTTCGGGTGCAGTCACCTTTCTTTGGGCATAGGGAGTCTCTGTTGGTCTGAAACAAATTTTATCTCCTTTAATTTGGATCATTTGAAGTTATTTACTGTTAAAAAAAAAGAACAGTTTTAACACTGACATCTACTTTCCTGAACTAGCCATAAACATAATTTATAGGAAAACAGTTTATTTACTGTATTTTCAGTGTATTCAACTGCCAGTGATTTGACTGTAAACTTAGAAGATTTTTTTTACAGCACCTTTCAAAATAAAGCCATAGTTTTATGATAAAACCGTGGCTAAATTATGGTTCCTGTTGTAAAAATACAGCAACTATATAGATGCCAAAATAAATTCATAGTTCAGCAAGAGTTTCTGTCAGACTGTTTCCTGAAGAAAGTATGCAAATTTTAATTTTTCATTGAAAATCTTCGCATTTGCTTCTCTGAGAGTTTCCAGTCCTCAGTGCTCTTTCTCATTCCTGCTCTCTTGAATCACTTGTTTAACATCGTCTATCCCTGTCAGCATCCAGACTTTGTTCAAAAAATATGTCTCACTGATATTCCCTTAAGTTTTCCTAGGAAAGGATTTTCAAATAAAAGTTATTTGCATATCATGCCTATATACCACAGAGAGATATTACACACAGTACTTGCAACTTCATTGTAATAAAACTCATGGGTTGGTCTCTTATAAACAAAAGTCTTTAATGCATTGAAAAAGTATTTCTGTGAACTCAGCAAGTAGCCTGAACTGATGCATTGAATAACTGAATGGATTTGACACCTTCCACATAATATGTAACAATGACACACCCACAAAAAAAAGTTATATTGCACAGCAAGAATCCGTATAAAAAGAGGAGCTTAACCTCATGAATACGGGGTTACTCGCAGAAAGTGAAAAGGGTCATAGGAACCTAGGAAGAAGACCATAGTTTTATCGAGTCTTGCATCCTGCCTCTACCTCTATCTTTCTTCAGGGCTAAGTATAGACGGTCATAAAGTCCTAGGCTGCATTGATTCAATCTTTGCAGGTTAGTCTGCATAGATTGAACTGATAAGCAAGTGAACAGACATTCACCACTTTTGATTCCTGAAATGCAGCCACATGCCTGCAGTGGCTCAGGCCAGAAGTGCTAGAGCATGCCTCTCTGCTTGACTGCAGCAGACAGCTTAGGCCAAGGCTAGCCTACCCACTGTGTGGGGGCTAGGGGGAGGGGGTTTTGAGCAAGGTGCAAAGCATCCTGGGCTGCTGGGGGATTGAGTTATTTTGAATCTGGAGGGGATCTGGGACAGAAGTTCAATAAACCGATCTAACGTAAATCAGTTAAGTCTGATACTACATTCATCCAGATTTATCTTAAATCAGTTTTGGCCATTTTGAAAGTAGTTTATATGCACTGAACTTCTGTTGTGCTACATATTTGAACTGGTTTCTAATCCCTTATACCACTTTATTTCTGTCTCTACCCCAGCTGGAAAAAAAAATGCAGATACCTTCACCAATGGGATGTTGTCATTTTTGCAAACTTTGCCAAAATTTCATTCTGACCCTGGCAATGATTGATGCTCAAGATTGGTAGCTTGCTTCAAAGCATTAATAAAATCCCATTATTTTAAAATCCTAATAAATGGTCAGTAAGAAAGGGTATGTGAGTAATGGGGTGTGGTGGGGAGAATTACTAGTGAAAGATTTGTGTTTCAAGTAGATTAGAATATGCTGTTTGGTAATGGGGTGTGGTGGGGAGAATTACTAGTGAAAGATTTGTGTTTCAAGTAGATTAGAATATGCTGTTTGGTGCTTTAGTATATTCGTAACTATTGAGTAGAGTCCAATCTGCTCCAGTGTTTGTAAGTATGTTGCCTCAAAATCATAGAACAGGGTTGGAAGGGACCTCAAGGAGGTCATTTAGTCCAACCCCCAGCTCAAAGCAGGAGTGCCTCCAACTAGATCACCCCAGCCAAGGCTTTGTCTAGCTGGGTCTTAAAAACCTCTAAGGATAGAGATTCCACAATCTCTCTGGGTAACCTGTTCCATTGTTTTACTATTCTCCTGGTAAGAATATTCTTCCTGATGTCTAACCTAAACTGCCCTTGCTGCAACTTGAGAGTGTTGCTCCTTCTTCTGTCATCTGCCACCACAGAGCAGTCTAGCTCCATCCTCTTTGGAACCTCCCTTCAGGTAATTGGAGTCTGATATTAAATCCCCTCCCAGTCTTCTCTTCTCTAGATTAAATCCAGTTCCCTCAGCTCTCTGCAGAAGTCATGTGCCCCAGCCCCTTCACCATTTTTGTTGCCCTCCGCTGGACCGTCTCCAATTTGTCCACATCCTTTCTATAGTGGTGGGGCCCAAAACTGAACATAGTGCTCCAGATGTGGCCTCACCAGTGCTGAATAGAGAGGAATAATCACTTCCACCTGCTGGCAACACTCCTCCTAATGTAGCCCAGTATACCATTAGCCTTCTTGTCAACAAGGGCACACTCTTGGCTCCATATTCATTTTATTGTCCACTGTAACTCCCAAGTCCTTTTCTGCAGAGCTGCGGCCCAGCCAGTTAGCCCCCAGCCTGTACTGCTGCATGGGGTTGTTCGGTCCTAAGTGAGGACTTTGTACTTGTCCTTTCTGAGCCTCTGAGATTCCTTTTGGCCCAATCCTCCAATTTTGTCTAGGTAACTCTGAATCCCAGCCCTACTCACCATTGTATCTACTATTTCCCCCAGCCTGGTGTCATCTGAAGACTTGCTGAGGGTTCACTGTATGCCCTCTTCCAGGTCATTTGTGAAGATATTGAACAAAACTGACGCCAGCACTGACCCCTGGGGCACTCCACTTGATACTGGCTGCCAACTAGAGATTGAGCCATTGATTACTACCCTCTGATCTTGATGCTCCAGACAGTTTTCTATACATTTTACAGTCCATTTGTCCAGCTCATACTACTTTAGCTTGCCTGCGAGGATGTTGTGGGAGACAGTACCTAAAGCCTTGCAAAAATCAAGGTATACCACTTCCATTTGCCTTCCCACATCCACAGAGCCAGTCATCTCATCATAGAAGGCACTCAGTTTATTCAGGGACTGAGGTGAGGCTGACTGGTCTGTAGTTCCCTGGATCCTCCTTCTTCCCTTTCTTAAAGGTAGGCTGAAAGGGAGTCTGTTTTCTCATATTTTATGTGTGGTTGGGCTTAATCCAGGGTTACATGGATGATATTCTGTTGCTTATATAATGCATGAAATTGCACAAGTCTGTCTAGTGGTTCCTTTTGGCTTTAAATTGGCATATCAGGTTTGGCTGGTGACCATTGTATGTATATACAAAGGCGTAACAGTATCTCTGTGCCCTGGGTAGTGCGCAGGGTAGTGCTGGCAGCTGTGTTGCTGGATATGGTGGCGTGGCCTGCTGCCAGCTGCAGCAGTGGCTATTTTTGCTCCCTCCCTACCAAATGTGGTACCCAGGACTGCTGTCCTGTTTACTCCACATAGTTATGCTACTTTATATCTATGCTCATTCATAGTCCTGTTACTTCATTTTAATAAGTGACCCGTGTTATTTTTTTCTTATTGATATGTAAAGGTCCTAAGATGAAGAATTTGAATATTTTTTATTAAGAACATCAAAAATGGTTCTGGGAGGGTAGCAACATACTTTAAACCAACTATTGAGATTCCCAGAAGCTGACCAATCAATTTTAGAGCAGGTGGGAAATAGTTTTTCCATCCCAAAATAAATGTAAAGGCAACCAAAATATTCTATTCTCAAATTGAGACGGAGTCAAAATCTCAACATTTTTTGTGAATGGAAAATCAAAGCAAACTTGCATATTGGGTCAAGTCAACATTCCATGTTAATGATTTTAAAATGTTTACTTTAAATCTTAGCCTTTCCGTCTTTTATAATTTATATTTTAACTATAATTTATCCAGTCATTTTTGCCTGAAAAAAATATTTTTTTTCAATTTTGAATGTATCAAAATAGAACCTTCTTGTTATTGTCGCGCCCAGATGCTGGTGCACCCTTGACCTGCAAGCCTGGGTCGGTACGACCGGCTTGGCGTGAGGGGGGATTTATGACCGGACAGGCGGGTGTTAATGGTGAGCAGGAGTCAGATAGTCAGATGGTTTAAAGTGCATTGGTTACACAGAAAGTTTATTTTACTTACGCTACTGATAGCTTGCAGCGTAGGCAGAAGCAGTTGAT
>NW_017729033.1:102016573-102023458 GCF_001723915.1 Gavialis gangeticus
GGGCTATATTTTTGCTTGGGTGGTACTGGTCCTGTTTGGTCACAAGAGGGCAAGCATAGTATATTATTTAATTTTACAACTTCACTAAAGTAGTTTCATTTTTATCTGGTCACTATAGGTACGGTATCTCTTTTTGACGTCACGGTACTAGGCTGCAATTTGTTCAAGGTTAGTGTCTCTCTCATATGAGAGGCTCAGGTAATTTGAAATGAGGCACAGACAGGGGTGTGAATATACAGCACTGTTACAAACTAAAAAATAATAGTGTGAGACTACAATTACAGAGTTTGTTGTGTTAGCCTCTGATCTTTTGCCATGTGATCTTTTGCCATGTGATCTTTTGCCATCGGCATCTGAAATCAAAGACTTTGATCTTTGACAGTTATGTTAACACTTTTTATTTATTTTTGATGGGCAGTTAATCAAAACTTGCCCTATCCTGCCAATAATTTCTGTTAAAACTCTGGGTCACTTAAGTGGAAAACATAGTCGGCATTGTTTCAGTCAGTATTAGAATGCAGTACATCTTCGGAATTTCTCCACTTGCAGCACTGAACGCTTGGTTGTATACATTAAGTTAACTTCCTCTGAAATGTCAGACTGTAGGACAGTAATAAATGGTAAATGGATGCATGATGTACTTCAATACCTTCTGACAAAAGGGAGAAACCATATGAAGCAACTATTTATTTTATACTGGTTGGCTTTTTTTTTCCTTGTTTCCAAACTGAATCCTTTTTTAAAGAAACCTATAATAAAATGGAAAAAAGGGGAAGGAAAAAGGATTCTTATTAACATTTTATTGTTTGAAGGGTCTGGTGAAAGGGGGAAAAGATTATTTGGTTAAAGCAGCAGCTGTTGACAGATCAGGTTGAACTCCTTTATGTCATGAGGTCCCACGAGATGTGCATACCTATTCCTGCTGTTTTTCATATGATCAGTCCAACCGCACTCCAGAGCTACAGGATAGGGATAGAGGCTGTATTCTAGGCTTTTGGAATTGTTGTAGGTATTAAATAGAAACTCCATTTGTGTCACTTATTCAACATTAACAAGTGTGCCAGAGTTACGAATGATTGTTTGATAAAGTTATAGCACAAAAAGTTCTTCCAGGATTATTTTAAAGAAAACCTTTCCATTTCAATGCAGTATAGATATTTGGTTAGTTATCAAGAATGATCTGAGATTCTAGATCCTGCTTGTGGACCTTTTAAGCCAGAGCTGCAAAGTAAAGTCAAGAACAGTCAGGTGACCCATTGAGCTCATGAGGTTAAGGCACATGAGTTTCTGTAGGAAACTGCACAGAAGGAAGTGGTATGGCCAGTGTCATGTCAGCTACTTTTGACCCCCTAGCCTGAATGACAAAGTATCCATTTATAGCTAGGTGGAGTGGTCTGGAGAAAGGCTCAATGTGGCATCTGTAGCAAGATACTCTAACAACCCTGCCTTTCTGCAATGAAAAGGAGGTATAACACTTTTGGTTTGGTTCGCCAAAATGAGGGAGGAAAGAAACCAAAATTGGTGTCAAAATAAAGTACTTAAATATAAGCTGAGGCCAAAAGAACTAATGGCTCACTAGACTGCTGATTTCATGGTCATTGAAGAATTAATACAAAGTGCCACAGCATCAGGAAGAGAGATTGATAGCATCCTCAGTGCAGTCTGTCCTGAACTATGGTGGGAGAGCCAGGTTCCAGTTCCCTCAGGCAGAGGATGGAATTGAAGCTGGGTTTTCCACATATTGGGCAGATAACCTTGTCATACAGTTGTTAGAGGAAGATGAGTTGCCCTAATCCCTTCCAGTATTCACATGATTGTGGCCCAAAAATGTATTTTCCACTCAAGGAATTGGACCACAATCTATGAATAGTTCCAGAACAACTAAAACTGCATGTCAATTTGGAAGGAATGGGAGGGGAATTAATTAAATTTGTTTCCCCCGCAAAAAAAACAAACAAATGCTCACCAGCCCCTAATGGTAGGTAGAAGCAAATATCATTAGACCCAGATTCAATATGTTTAGTCTGTTGCACTAGCAGAGGAAACCAATTTCAGAATTGAACACTCTATCATCTAACTGAACCCTGCAACAGACTAAACCTATTGAATCTCAGAGTATACCTTTTCTCAGGTTCTTGCCTGGCTGTTGTGACAGGATCTTGGGAAGGGTCCAGAGAACTGATATTTAATGTGTTTGTGGAAGGAGTCAGCTTTCAAAAAGTATAGAGATTATGGTCAACATTTTTACAGATAAACTTAGTCTCCTAAATCTATACTTGGGCAAAGAAACCCCTAGAGTCTTTCTCTTCTTTTTTTCCAAGTTCTTTAAATGTTCATGCTTAAGTGAAATTTACAAGTTATTTCTTTAAATTATACATGTGGAAAATATTATTGTGAAATTGTTTAATTCCCCTTAGAGATCTGATTTCAAATCTGATGATTCAATGGGCATGTCTACACATTCATTAATGCACATTGAATTTAATACCTCCATTGTGAGGTACTAGAAAAAGGCACATTAGCCTGTTTTAATGCACATTAGGGCATTAAAGTGCACATGGAGATGTGCCCAATGTGAACAAAACACATTTACAAATGAGGGCTAGGGTCAAGTGAGGGGTAGTTTCATCTGAAAAATACAAAACTTCTTATAGGGACTTGGGTCTTTGTTCTTTCAGCGAGCTACTGAATGGGACTCTGTTAATGGTGCGGAAAAAGCAACTGTGTCAGTTGTTTCCCCCATCTTTGCATGTAAAAACTTATTTTCCTGTTGAAATTGACAGTTCCAGGGGTGTACTTCTTCCACCGAGACAGTTCTCGCTTTTTATGTGTATGTGGCTGTGGGTGTTTTTCTTGCCAACTCTTCTTTCCATGCCCTCCTTTGCAGTCCTTGATCAGTAGAGAAACCACCTGAATGGGACTTGCAATTCACTTTTAAAGCTGAAGAATTTCCTCTAAAACACACACATCCTGTGTTTGTAATCACTACAGCGCTGCTTATGATGCCGTCCTTGACAGAAATGTGGCCATTAAGAAGCTCAGCAGACCATTTCAGAACCAAACGCATGCCAAACGAGCTTACAGGGAGCTGGTCCTCATGAAGTGTGTGAATCATAAAAACGTAAGTTTTCTTTTGCGGGTAATGGTGTGTGCTTGCTTTGTGAGGAGAAAATAAAGCCCAATCCTTTCTTTGCATGTTGATATATTTTAAAATAACTTTATATATTTTAAAGCCTAGATTCTCAACTTTACCATGTACCCCATAACTGAATATATTCCCCTTCTAGGGCTATGCCTAATTTGAGACGTAGTATATAAGAACACGTGTAACTATCCCACTGCTTACGCCTTCTCCACCTTCTCTAGAAGCCCCTTCAAATCACTGGGAAGAAGCAGGAAAGGGATTTTGTCTCTCCAGGAGGAAGCGGGAAATAGGTTTCTTTTTGGTGCAGTGTCAGAGTCTATGTCAGTGAGAATTACTTTTGCTGTGGTGAAATTTAGACTCCACTCACTGCTCAAAGCTGTGCCTTAAGTCACCCAGTGTGCATCAGTATATCTGACTTATTGTTGTTATGTTCTTTATTAAATTCATATAAAATGCCCATGGAATAAAGTAGAAGTCTGAGATGTTTCCCCTGCTATGTAAGTGAGAGGAAATGGGATGCTGATTATTCCCATCTATCTGGGCAGCTAATTGTAATTCTGGGCAACTAGAAATGCTGAAGCCACCTGGTCCTGGTTTTGTTTCTTAATCCCACTGTTGCTCATGATATAAATAATGCCAGCAGGCTTTTTTTGTGAGAGGCTAAGATTTTTTGGGATTATATCTTTTACTGGATAAAGTGTTTAGCTGGGATAAAGTTAGACAAGTTTTCAAATGCAAAACATTCTTTGGATGACCTGAAGAAAAATGGTTTGCATTTAAAAGTATCTAATTTTATTCCAACTATAGAGTTGAACCAGTAAAAGATATTACCCAAAACAATCCTTGCCTCTCACATAATTCCTGGACCATCGTGGCTACAACATCACTCTTGCACAACCAGTAGTCTTTTAGTCTTTCATAATTCTCCTTATCTCCCCTTGTCTTCTATATGTGCATTTTGTTGAGTGATGTCACACTAAGATGAGGAAATCCTACCATATGTTAGTATTGTTCATGTGTCTGTTTCCTGGGTATAATCTGGTTCCATTTGATACAATTGTAACAATAGGTTGCTTGTGGTTACCCTATTACATTGTTCAAATAATTCAGGACTCTTTTTTTATTCTTAAAAATACTGCTTCTGTTCCTGTCTAATTGCCCAAATCCTGCTTGAATTCATCATCTCAGAAGCAGTAGCTTAATTTGGGATGGGTGAGTCCCAAGTGCCAACCTAGTGGGGTATCAGAATGGGAGTCTGTGCTGTGGCAACAGTAGCAGCACCACCTTGCTACTGTAATACCATCAACTGGGGTGGGGAGACTGCACCGTGGCAGCATCAGCCAGGGATTTTTTTTCAGTCCCCAGGCCAGGTAAGACTACTTTCCTGGCACTTGGCACCCCCTCCCATAACACAGTACCACACCCTGCCTCCCCCCCCATTCTCTAGCAAGATTTTGCCCACAGTGCAAGCCCTGCTAGTTACACCTCTGCTCACAAGTCCTAATGAAGTCAATGAGACACTTGCATGAGTAAAGCAGGCAGCTTTTGGCTTTTAATATGTAGCATAGTATGCTTGCATATAAACTCTCCAGGGCAATAGAATCCTATTTGTGCAGAGTGTTTCTGGCACACTGTGGGTTTTACAAATAATAAATATAATAGACAGTAGATGCTCCTTTCCATTAAGAGTGAATTAATAAAAGTACGTTACATGCCAGAAGTTGTCACAGATCCCGAAGTGACTTTTTTGCCATTCAGACCATGAATTAATATGATTGAGTAGGCTCCTGGCATTTGTACCCAAATCCCTGTAGCTCCTCATGACCTGGCTAGGAACACTCTGAGCCATGTCATTGGTGCCCACATGGATGAGGAGCATGGGATAGTGGTCTGTGGGCTGGAGGAGTTTAGGGATTTTCTCCACAATGTCTTGGATGCGGGCCCCGGGAAGCAGCAAACTTCCTGGGCTAAGGGGTCAAGGCGGCAGATTACCCCCTCAGTCCCCCTCAGGATGGAGTCTCCCATGATGAACACTTTGTGTTTGGTCTTGGGGAGACCGGGGACAGTAGCTACAGTGTCCTCTGTGTTGCCTGCGGGAGCTGGCAACTCAGCAGGCTCTGCTGGGGCTGCAGGAGGCTCATACTTGTTGCAAAGCTCTGGCGGGGCAGGGGCCTTGGTGCGGCGGGCCCTGGGACCCTTGACCACCTTGGTCCAACTCCATGGCTGGACAGAATGGGAGGTCCCCAGGTCCTCCCTTGTCCTGGAGGGAGACTGTGGTCTACCCTCTGCCTCCCAGGGGAGAAGGGCCTGGCAGTAGGAGTCAATCTCCCGCTCACAGTCCCTGATGGCATGCAGTCTCTGGACTGTGGCCTGGAGCTCCTCCAGCTGGTGCGCCAGAGACCCCAGTGGGGATCAGACCCCACAAGGGGAGGTGGCCATGCTCCCGGGCCCCAGAGCCTGAAAAGGGGACTGGCAGCCCCGTGGCCAAGAGCAAGAGGCTCTGTCTGCATGAAGCCTGGAACCACGGGCTCCGTCTGGGTGGCGGTGTATGAGGTGCCAGTCTATGGCTGGGACTGTCTACTCTGGGGGATTCACAGGCAGGACCTTGGGCCCTCCCGCTCGCCCTCCTGTGCAAACTCCTGTACTAACTCATGTGCCGTGCCCAGGAGCATGCCTGTTTGCGCGGCCTGTTCATGAGGCTCCGGTCACGCGGCTCCCCGGGGGGCTGGGCAAAGTAGGAGCTGGGGGGGGTGTAACCCTCCTCGGCCCACTTAGCCCACTCCCAGCTGACTAGATCCCTTCTTCCACGGGCCCCTGCTTAACTTCTGGCAGGTCAGGGCTCGTCAGGGGTCCTGGGGTTGCTGCTGGGGTCCCTGCGCTCATGGGGGCACAGTGGACTTACACCTGCGCATCTCGCACCAGAGCCAGGACTCTAATGTGGCTTATGCTGTTGTTGGGCCCTTTTTAAACTGCACACATGTGCAGAAGGGCCAGCCGGTGCCTCAGTGCTTTTGGGGGGCTAAAGGGGGGTCCATCCCCTCCACTGAGGGAAGAAACAGGTGGGTGACTTTGTCCTAGCCTGGCACATATACCTGCAGGGGGGTCACGTGGCTCCCTGAGAGGCTGGGCCAAGGAGGAGCCGGGGGAGGTGTGACCTTCCTCAGCCCACTTAGCCCGCTCCCAGCTGACTAGGTCCCTCCCTCCACCATCCCCTGCTTACCTGCTGGCAGGCTGAGGCTCATCAGGGGTCCTGGGGTTGCTGCTGGGGTCCATGGGCTCACATGGGTGCAGCAGGCTTACACCCACGCGTCTTGCACCGGAACCAGTGAGGCAGATAACACAGGGAAAAATATCTTTCTTTCAAAATTCCTACAAGGAAAGTCTGCAAAGGGAGCCCTGGTAGGGCAACATTTTTGTAAGATTCCTTTCATGGAATTTCTGACAAACTCTTCTTTCTTTTTTTCCCCACATATAGGGGGTGAGGACACATGTAACAGTTGAACTGTCCCAAATTGTCAATGATTGGGAACTGGTTCATAATTGTTGCAGGACAGGGTTCAGGCACATGCAACAATAGAACCATTCCCAAATGTCACTGATTCAGAACCAGTTCATGGTTGTGTACATTGCTGTGGCTCCAACACCATGAGGTGGAGTGAGCACATAGTCCAGAATGTCTTGCAGTTGGTGAAGCGGAGGCAGTGCTTGCACCCATGGGGTTTTTTTGGGGGGGGGGGGGG
>NW_017729033.1:102023560-102025647 GCF_001723915.1 Gavialis gangeticus
AATTTTCACATTTCAGCTTTGCCTTCTCCCGTAAACTTGAGTTCAGTCAATTGCAGGCAACTGAAATTTACTCAAGTCTGCAGTGTGCTTGCCTGAAGTGTTGGGTGGCAGCAGGGATAGGAGTGCGTGGGCCATGGGTAGATCCAGGATTTCCTCAAGAGGAACACTGCCCCTAGGGCCATGGGGAGATGGACGCATGCAGCCTCTGGGCTGGTTGGAGATACTAGAGAGCTAGGTAGGGAGCAGGCATGCAAAGGGAGGGACTTACCTCCTACTCCCTGCCAACACCACTGCTGCTATCCCCATCTGATCTTGGGGCAGTGGACATTGCTGCTCATGCCCTACTTCAGCTGGGGGCTGTGTGAAGCAATTGGGTGGGGAAGCTGGGCTTGGCTGCGGGCAGCAGAAGTGTGCCTGATCCTCTTTCAAGCCCCTGCTCCCTGCCCATCCCCTGCCTCTCCCTCCAACCCACATCTGTGTTGCCTGCTGGCTGGGAGCTAGTGCTGGAAGGAGGTGTTGCCCTGTGGGGTCAGGCCAACTCTCAGGATCTCAATATTGCACTGTTAGACAGCAGGGTGTGACACAATTGCGTGCGCACACGCACACACACACACACCCCGGCACATGCATACTTATCACCAATTCAAGCACATACACTATACACCCCAAAAGTTAGACAAAAATCAATTTTCCATACCCACACACTCAGTACACATACACAGATCACTAATTCATGTATCATGCACACAATGACATATATATATATATACACACACACTCACCAGTTCACACACATACAACCCACCTACACATACACACAGGTAAGTTCCTAACTTGGATGGTATGGTATATATGTGTGAGCTTGGGGTACCTGGGATATTTGGGGGAAGGTTAAGGTGAGAGAGATAGTTAAAGTGTAGGGAGTGAAAGTTGCCAGAACTGGGATTAGAATCGGTGGACTAGAGAGAAGCTGGCTGAGGAATTGAGGCTTGGGATTATTTAAGATCAAGTGGCCCCAGGGTTAGTCAAGGTCACTGGTGCAAGGGAAAAAGCATGGTGGCAAGGAGGAGACAGCCAGGAAAGAGAGAGAGGCAGAAACCTGGGAGCTTGGGGCTGGAAACTGAGGCAGATAGCTGAGATATGGGGGGCAGATAAGTGGTGGCAAGGAGGAGACAGCCAGAAAAGAAACTGAGGCAGAAACCTGGGAGCTCAGGGAAAAAGGCAGTGGGGACAAGGCAATAAGAGTGGCAGAGATCCAGGGGTAAGACAGTGGCAAATAAACAGGCTGTTTGCAGGCAGAGAGGAGCTCAGGACAGGTGTTAGAGGTGGTGGTGAGCCAGAAGCAGGAGAGGAAGAAATGAGACAGAAGTTAGAGGGGCGAGGAGCAGGGACTGGAGCAGGGCCAGAACCATAGTAAAGCAAAACCCAACACAGGGGTCCAAATAACAGTTTTATTAAACAGACAACACACTACACAGCTCCATGAAGTTATTGGTTTGCACACGCACACACATGCACATGCACACAAGCACTCACAACTGCGGCAGGAGAAAGAGACTCCGTGGAAGGGTTGGAGTCCAGGTAGGGAAGAGAAGCAGAGTCCAAGTCCTTGGTTGAAGTGTGGGGTGGGGGGGTGATAGCTGCCTATCCAGGCTGGATTGGGGTCCTTGTCCAGTAAGTGTTGTCCAGAGTGGGGTTGCCGGAAGAGCCTCTGGGTGGATAGGTGGTGTGGCATGGTGCTGGTCCAAATGGAGAGGGTGTCCCAAGGAGTAGGTCTTCACTCCCCCTTTTTATAGGGCAGACTGCCTCTGATCTCCTATGGGGAAGGCCTGTCCAGGCAATGTCAGTCCTGTCCCAGAGGGCTCCAGATGTTCTTACTGAGCATGTGCAGCTTGGCACAATGGTGGGTTGCCTCATTTTTTGTTTCTTTGAATGCGGAGGGTGGTCCCAATGGCTGGGTTGTTGGTCCAGGTATTGGTGTTGGTGGTTCGGTCATTCAGAGGGAGCTATTTTTAGACCTACTGCTATTGTCTCTCAAGCACCCTCATTCATCCCCATTCATTTAGGAACCAAGTTACATAGGAGGG
>NW_017729033.1:102030647-102037593 GCF_001723915.1 Gavialis gangeticus
GATGGAGACTTGACAAACAAAATGGAAACTTGACGTGACTTATGCTAACTTACGTATGTAGGCCTAAATCATATAGTATCAGTAAAACAGTAATATAGAACAGTAAAAATCAATATAAACATAATAATTATACAATATAAAGAAGGAGAAAAAACAAAACAAATACAACTTGCTACCAAAATAAAATGCTGAAGCTTATCCTATGTCTTAGCTCACTTATATATGGGGAATAGAGAGGGAGAGAAAAAGTCAGAAATGGTTGGGGAAGGGGAGGGAAAACATTTTAAAAGAAAAAAAAAAGAAAAACTGGGTGTTTTGCTACCACTGTTGTCCCCTGCTAGGCCTGGCACCCTGTACAGCTGCAGCCTGATTTGCCTGTGTTACCTGGGGGTCCCCCATGCCTGGATCAGCTGGGGACAGTGATGGAAGGAGGTACATCTTCACTGCCACACCCATCTGGATCTGCCCTTGACGTAGTTCCCAGGGTCTGACAGGGTCAGGGTGAGGAAGACATGCTGAGGGGCTGCAGTTGTGAGCTGTTTGTTATAAAGTTAGCTTTTATTGAAAAAGAAGTAGAAGGAAGCATGTTAATAAAAAGTGCCAACCAAAAGGGGGGGAAAAAAGGGGGCAGCAGAGTTTTGTCTGTGCACCAGAGTGGCCCACTGCAGCAGTAGGGGTGGCAGCAAGGTGTGTTGCTGAATGGGGATTCCTGGAGGACTCACCAGATCAGTGTCACAGAACAATTGGCATCCATACATAACATTAAACCAGTTCCCAGTGAACTGGTTAAAAAAAACAGTACTTGATTTTCCAGGTACACTTTTGAACCAATCCAGGCAGCTTTAAACAATTAACAGGCCTATATGTCTGTCCACTTCAAGCTTGAATCACATTTAAACCATTCTAAGTGTTGTATGTGTTTCCATGCCCAGAGAGCAGAAAGGTCCTTTGTATTCCAAAACACACACATTCCTTCTTTCAGGAAGCTTTCCACACTGGTTTTGGCCCACCAGACAGGATTCCTAGTGTGCATTGTGCTTCTGGCCACTTTTCAGAATTTTCTGTGGTTCTTCAACATTAACATCCAGCTACTAAAGCAGGACACCTCAGGCCTGGAATTGTGTGTGTGAGTGTGAATGTGCACATGTTTGCAGAAGAACTGAAGAAATGTTAAAAAAAGTGAAAAATCCTTGAGTTTTTTAATACAGTGGTCCTTTATTATTTCAGCTTTCAGAGAGGTCTTCAATATGTATCAGAAATACCTAGTTGCCTGACTGGGACTGTTAGGATCATTTGAACAGAAGTTGATAAGGTGCTTTGGGTAGATGTGATATTTTTTATTAGACCAACTTAATAGTTAGAAAAATGGTTCTTTGCAAGCTTTCGGGCACAAACACACAAAAGCTTTGTGACCCAAAGCTTGCAAAGAACCATTTTCTCAACTATTCAGTTGGTCTAATAAAGATATCACATCTACCCAAAGAAACTTGTCTGACTATGTCCTTAGACCGTTGCAGCTACAAGCAACAACCTTTGAACAGGGGTTGAAATTTAAACCTGCAGCTCCAAAATTCCAAAGACAAATTCCCTCAGCAAACTTGCTAGTCATTGGCAAGCACCAACCCTTCTCTCACAATCCATTTCAAAGGCACTCTGGAAATGAATGGAGCTCTGACATGTTCTGTTCTGAAATTTACCTGTTGCTTACTAGGAACTACAGCAGGACTTGTCTCTGTATGAACTGAACAATGAAGAAGGTAATTTATTCTGTAATATAGGGATCCTTCAGAATACTTATGTTTATCTTCCTTTTTCCTTCCTTGCTTTGCTCTGCTTTTCAGATTATCAGTTTATTAAATGTCTTCACACCACAGAAATCTCTGGAAGAGTTCCAGGATGTGTAAGTAGTGATTAAATATAACCTTTAGAGGGAGGTGGAGCCTCATATTGCACAATGAATACAATAATCCCAGAACAATAGAAAGGATGACTTCCTTTAACAAGTCATCTTGTGGAGATGAAGAATGAACCTGTGAATGAAGACTGTCTGTCTATTTTAAATATAAGATACTGATCACAGTGGTATCTAAGTACAATAAAAAGCATGCTGCTTATAGTTCTTGAGACTATGATATGTGTGTGCCCACACACATATGCGAATATGAGCAGCTAAAAGTAACTATGCTTCTTGCCTTTGTGTTATTGGTTTGCTTAAGGAATTATTGTTATATAATTCCCTGAGGTATGTGAGGTTTAGAAATGCAGTAATTCACTCTGAAAGAATTTCCTTGTAAAAGAGGGACTCATGTGAAACATGTCCCCCTTTCATATTTATTTTGTAATAGCCTTTGACTGTGTAAAATAATCTGCCTTGGGAAACAGTGCAGGGTACAGAGAATTACTAGCATCTCCACTGAACATTGCCTCTTGCATGGGTACTATTGTGCTTAGTCCTGTCCTGAATGAAATTGCAGATAGTCAGAAGTACTGTTTTATATCAGCTGAACTCCTTCTGTCCTTCAGTCATTCCACTTTGTTTTACACTGTAAAGTCCATGCCCACAAAAGGAAGGGGCATATAGTATTGTCTGGAGCCAGCCTAGTGCTACCAAGTCTCTTCACATAGAGGTGGTGCTTCATTATCTTTATCTTGTGATCCTTGCAGTTCTGCACAGATTTGGTGAGATAATCATGTGATTGATGATGAGCCTGAACTGTGAAGCCAAGATATCAACATGGATCTAGAGTTTTTCTCAAAGCCAGAGGGAGCTCTAATTTGGTGTTCCAGTCATGGTCCAGTTACCTTTTTGATAGGAATAATCCCATGAAAACTGAGGTGGTAGGTAAAATCAACACAGATTACCTCTTCTGGAGGACTGAGTTCATATTCTGTTAAGGCTATCACTCAGGCTTATTAAGCAAAGGGAAAGGGTAACGTTAGATTAGTTAGTTGGCATTAGAACAGCAGAAAGTAGGACTGGGTGGCACCTTCGATTCAGAGAGGCATAAACTTTCATAGGAAACAGGCTACCTCATCCAATGCGATCAGACCATACCGGAGTACCCAGTCAAACATGCCAAAGATGCGTATCATGGTCATACATTTTTACCTCCTTCCTTCTTTTTCCATCCTTCTGTGAACTTTGAGACCAATATTCTGAATGTGCTGTGTTACTGTTTCTCATGGATGGTGACCAAAGACTGATGAAAGACTTGGCTGGTACATACAACCTTTTTATGTTGGTGTCAATGTGTTTGAAAATAGCATGCTGAATGTTCTGTGTGCCTATACAGAATCCAGTTGTGGTGATGTAGAAAATGGTGAGCTCTAATAATCCATTGATTTTAATGGAACATCAGTAGAATGATGGCTGCATAGCAAGTATAGTAAGAACCAAACCATAGAATGGATTAACTATTCTTTGAGCTCAGCAGCATGGCCAGTTCAGAATCTTCTTTCCCTCAGTGTTGCCAATGGAAGTAAAAAAAGAAACCCAACATGAAGAAAGAAAAGTAAGCATTGGTTATTACAGATAAGAAGCTGAAGGGGTTTTTTTTTTGCCCAGGAAGTAACTATATGACTTTATTCTCCTCTCTAGTTACCTAGTAATGGAGTTGATGGATGCCAATTTGTGCCAGGTGATTCAGATGGAACTAGACCATGAGCGAATGTCTTACCTGCTCTACCAAATGCTGTGTGGCATCAAGCACCTTCACTCTGCAGGAATCATACACAGGGTAGGGGGGAGTTCTCTTTGAAGGGCAAGATGGTTGTTCATTATTGTCTTGATTTGTATCACCATGAAAAATGGTCAAATCATTTATATTTAATTTCAGTTGTAGCTCAATCCTTTTATCGAGACCCAAGCTTCTCAGTTTAAACATTGAGACTTCCTGGTTAATAGCCTATGTTTGGGAAGTTAACTGTGTGATTGGAAGCTAGGGTCAACTTAATCATCAAACAGAAAGTAATGGGTTATAAGCAGTATAAACAATATCAGTAAAGATTATCTTTGGAATAGGTGGAGATGACTGTTGTTTCTCCTGAAACTCCAGCTGTCTGTGACAGTTGGGACAGTTTAAGTGGAAACAAACCTTAGTATATTAAAATATTGTAAATCAATGGTGCTCAAACTATATTCCAATGATCACTTGGTGGAGGTCGAGGGGGAGCAGCTGGTCACATGGAATTGGCTGTTTTCATTGTCTTCATGCCTCAAAACAAACTAAACTCATGTTCTGTGTATCCCTAATATAATTTTTCCATATCAGCCATCACTGTGGTTGCCACATAGGTAATATTTTATTAAGAATGAGAGGGGAGGTGGTCCATGTCAGTACAGTAAATGATCCATGCAAGTGTGGACAGGAGGAGAAGTGGTCTGGCTGAACCTGAATGAGTGAAAAATTTCCAAGAGACAATCTCTCTTAAGTTGTTCACCATGGTGTGAAAATAGCCTGGGAACTCCTCCTAAAAAATATCAAGCAAGTTTTATGGTTTATGAAAAGGACCCAGTCAGACTGATGGACTAGATGTTACAGTATACAAAGACCTTCCCCAGCGTGTGCTTTCCATAGAAAATGTAATATGTTTGAGTGTCACAGTATAATAGTTTTCAAGATAAAGAAGTAGGTCAGGTTCTTTCTGCAAATAAAATATTGAAATGGCCCCACATCCATGGCTAATGATGGGACCAAGTGGGCACTGCCCCTTTCAGATATTCACATGGAAACAAAATATTTCTATTCTCATTCTGTGAGATTTTAAATCTAATGATTTAATACCCAAGTATTTCTGTCATCCATGTAAAGGAATCATAAAAGAACAAATGTCCCCTTGGGCTCTAATTGTGTACCAGTATGACATGCATTTCAGTACAGGCACAAAAACAACAGTGTATTGAGCACCATTGCTGAAAAGTGCCTTCTGTTAATAGTTAGTGTTTCAGAGCAATAAAGAAGTGTTTGGACAACCTCCTAAAATTATCCAAGTCATCACTGCTTTTATAAATTGTTTTCATAAATGGAATATGTCTCATTTCATGTATGTCTTTTGCAGGATTTAAAACCAAGTAATATTGTGGTAAAGTCTGACTGCACATTGAAGATTCTGGACTTTGGATTGGCAAGAACTGCAGGCACCAGTTTCATGATGACTCCTTATGTGGTGACACGTTACTATAGAGCACCAGAGGTCATCTTGGGAATGGGCTACAAGGAGAACGGTAGGGCTGTACTTTGTAAAAAGCACAATCCAGGCCAAAGTACAAGGTCTGTCTTTGCTATATAAGGGCACCTGGAGGGGTAAAACTAACAGAAAAGGACCTCTTGAATTGAAAATCAGGTGATATTAAACATGACTTTCTAATCGTTACATGCTGGAATAACACATGGTACTTGGCATGCAGTTTGCACTGAATTTAACTGCATGGGCTTGCAGTGTAACAGAAAACCTGTGATTAGCTAGGACTCCTTTGCCTGACTAACAAATCCTTTTTTGGCCAGGTTTGTAACACAGAGGCGGCTGTGGCTAAGAAGCAATATGGGAACTGTTAGGGTTGTCAGAGGAGATATTCCAAATCCAAGTCATCTTGCTCACAGAGCTGTCTTAGTGAAGAAAAAGAAGAGATGAGTCAAAGCCAAAACTTGGAATCCTAACAGTCCCTAATGTTTCCAGATGGAGACCTAGATCTGATTCTTATGACTTGTTCCTACTTTTCTCAGAGACTGAATTAAAATCCCGAACTCTTACTTCCTGATCTGTTGGGGTGTTCAAGATCAACATCTGATTATGTAGCTTGAGCCCATATCTAGTGAAGAAGGAGAGGGAGAAAAGAGATGAAACTGAATACCTTTTTGCTGCCTCATTTGTATGTAATTTTTCTAGCTGTAGATGGAAGTGCAGTGAAAAATCTAGCAATAAACTGGATATCTCTTTGACCCTAGAGAGGTTCTGGGATGCAGGCAGGGCTAATTTAATATAGTGAACCCAATGAGAAAGGAAATCACGTTTTGTAAAGGAAAAGCTTTATTTCATATAGAGTTCTTGTTCTGTAACAAAATGAGGGATGTCAAGTGCCTAGGTGCTAGTTAGATCAGGACAGAAAATGTAGTAAAGTAAATGAGTAGACATTCATTATGTTACTATTTCTGTTGCCAAAGCATGCATTTCCCTGTTCAATGAAGGGACCTTCTTTATGTCAAATGTAATATGAAAGTAACATGACCTCCAAAATGATTTGTTTTGAGTTGAAGAATTCAATTAGCATGCAATAATATTTTAAGAAACAGCCGAGTGACAATGTGATTTGTTCTGTTGGACCGACTTCAGTATTTAAGCAGTCCTATGGGCACACTCCCAATACACCTTTAAAATCCACAAGCTATTTCACTGTAGGAATTACCAGTGGTATGTTGTAAATTCACAGATCAGTTATTAATTATGAAAAATAAACAGGAAAATATACCTCCTAGAAATATTGTTCCTACATTTTTCTTTGAGTACCTCCAAAAATCTCAGTGTGAATCAGGATCAAGTCATCATTTCCTGATCCTAATATTGAGTTATTTTTAGTCTGAACTGAGTTAATCTGACTTTATGAGGTTTTTCTCTCAACGCATTTTACAAGAGATTGTTGTTGTGCTTGATACAACAGAGAAAATTCTTTACACTTTCACACTGTTATCACGATAGCCTAAATAGAATTTGGGACACTTTTGCAATCAGTGGATCTGAGGCAATACTATGAATGTATGCAGCACTCAAAGATCCTGAATCTGTGCCCACTGAAGGAAGTGGAAAGACTCTCATTGACTTCCACAGCTAATGAATCAGGCTCAAAATGAACTTTTGCTATTTTTAGTGAAGTGGGGTGGGGGGGAGGGGAGTTCAATAAAATTCAAGATACAAAGAAGAAATTTGGAAATGATGCTCATGCAGTCTGAGG
>NW_017729033.1:102042593-102046421 GCF_001723915.1 Gavialis gangeticus
ATCAGTGGATCTGAGGCAATACTATGAATGTATGCAGCACTCAAAGATCCTGAATCTGTGCCCACTGAAGGAAGTGGAAAGACTCTCATTGACTTCCACAGCTAATGAATCAGGCTCAAAATGAACTTTTGCTATTTTTAGTGAAGTGGGGTGGGGGGGAGGGGAGTTCAATAAAATTCAAGATACAAAGAAGAAATTTGGAAATGAGGCTCATGCAGTCTGAGGGGCTGATTTGCAGTGGAGCCCCAGTCCAGCTCCCACAGAAGTCAACAGGCTAGATTATTTACTAGTCCACTGGTCAGGTCTGACCTGCCACATTCCGTGAACTCCCCCACTTTTTTTCTCCCTACATTGTGCATTGACTGTGTGAAGATTTGTTCACTGCTTTCATTTTCTCTCTGCACTTGGTTGGTTGAAGATGCATAGTTAACACCAGTTTGCCACCCTCCCCATGGAAGGACCCACAACCGTCACAGAAGAAAACAGTGCATCAGGCATGCTCTCGCCGTCCTGTGTCTCCAGTGCCTTTACCCTCTTTTTCCTTACTAGAGCATTTCACCTTTATTTTATTTGACCAACAGAAAAGTTGTTTGTTTGTTTTTTTAAGAGAAAAAGGGAGAAGAAAAAGAGGCAAAATTGGTTGTATAGCCCAAACAAGAACTCAAAGTTGGGAAAAAATACACTGTTTCTTGAAAATAGGTTTTCCTCCTAATCTCTCTCTCTCTCTCTCTCTCCCCCCCTAGATATATCTATAGATATAGAGACAGCTTTTTTCTTGTAAAACTTCCAAGGAACAACCTAACCAATATGTACCTGTGCACATGACAACTTGTACCCAAAGGCAATGTTGGGAAGCATAGAAATTTTCTCAGGACATGTTTGTGTTGCTTCTGCTCAGCACTCTGTATTGTAGTGCATATATCGTACATAGCATAGGCAGCACTTGTCAGACTTCATGTTCTTTTCCAGCTAGTGTCTAATTGAATGGCATCACCTGTATAAAGGGCAGATCCTGCAGCAGGAGTTCTAAAGACTCTGTGAGCATAGCAGAGAGTATACCTTACTTATGTGGAACTCCGTGTGTAAGGGCTGCAGGTGTAGACTGTATCCTGCTGGAAAAAGCCTATAAACAACCCAGAGTACCACTACTGGATGATTCCAGATTATTGCTATTCTTTGTAAAGGAAAGAATTTAGACTTTTGTTTTTTCACACTTCTTTTTTTCCCAGCCACTACACAGTTTTTCCTTACAAATCAAACACGGCTTTATGTACTGATTAATTTTTGCTTTTGGATAAAGTTAGTCTTCCACACAGTCTGAGGGGTGAAAGGAAAAGTAGCTTCCTTTGGAGTTTGTTCATTCCTTTCTTTTTCACGTGTTCCAGAACATATAGCACTAAAATATCTGCTGAATTATCGAGATAATTTTAACTTGGATTAGTCATACCTTCAGCCAATTACTTTCCAATAAATGAAACCTGCTTGTGAGTTCATTTGGTGGAGGTACTTTTTTCATGTTACCTGAATCAGAAAAATGCTGTATTGACAAACCTCTGTTTGGTTTTACAGTGGGGAAAAAATATAATATATTTTTTTCAGCAAATGTAACAAAACCTCTGACAATGCTGATATTTTGAATATTTTCCAGTACTATTGAGCCTGATGCTGCTTTTATTTATTTACTCATTTATTTTAGCATTGGGCGGGAGGTGGAAAAAATAAAAACTGTACTGTTCTGATCAAACTGCTCTTTTTCCCCTCCTTTAGGAGTGAAGTGTCTTAGTTAACTTTGCTTTTTTTCCCCTCCCCTTCTTCACTTCCCTGTCTCTGCTGTTCTAGTGGATATATGGTCTGTGGGATGCATTATGGGAGAAATGGTTCGCCACAAAATCCTCTTTCCGGGAAGGGACTGTATCCTTGTGCCATTTGCTGCAGCTTCATCTATTTATGTATTCCTTTCCTCCACCCTACCCCCTTTAACATATAATGAACATACCAAGACTTTAATGATAGAAGCAAAAAGTTGACTTGATGAGGTATGAGTAATTCTGAGTGGGACCAACCCATTCATGATACAAGAAGAAAAATAGATGCACACTGAATTATTTAAATCAGTTAATCTTTTATTATTATAATAATTGTTTTAAAGGTCCCTTTTTTGTAAAAGTATGTGTACCATATTAACAAAGACACCCAAATTAAATGATCATAATTTTGCAAGCTTTTCTGACAGAATATTTTTCTTTAAAAGATAATCAATCTTGGCCCATCTGTTCCTGTAAATCTGCTCTGATGTTTTGAAATTGGTAACTTCATGATGTTTGTGGTGATATCATAATCTTTTGCTTGCTAATGCATCATTGATTTGGACTCATTTCAATGCTGTATAGGCTCACAATAGAGTCAATACAACATTTTTTTCTGAGAAATTTTGATTCTCCTAGTTTAAAACAACCACTTACCTGGCATGATTTCCAAATTTGCCAGAGACTGGATTCCCACTGATTTAAAAATGGACTTTCCTTCACTTGCATGAGGTCTGTGTCATTAACAAAACTGTACCCCCCTCTATCTTATAATTCTGAGCTCAGTTGATATTCTTTTTACCACCTGAAATGGTGAAAGTAATATTAGAAAATGAAAACAAAAGAGGTCTTTACTTAGCTTTTAGCTTAACAAAAGCTAAATAATAGGCTCTACCTGCAGTAGATAGGAAAATAGATTTGTGTGCATCAGAATAAAAATGCAAGAGCATGACATACTTTCTGCTTTCAAAATAAAAAAGAAAATGATGATTGGCATACTGGCAGAAGGATGCCCATAACAATCTGGAATCAGCAGGTATATTGTCAACTGGGATAACAAATCCAGTTATACAGATGTAAGTTCTGACAACTAATTATTTTTTCTTGGCTTTTCAGTGATCCTTGTCATGTTGAATGAAGTTAGGCCCATGCTGTCCTGATTATGCAGTGGGATCCATTTGAGAGGCATCCTGTGAGAAACAGTGAGTCTCCACATGGGTCCCAAAGTCTGCTCACATGTATGTAATGGTAGGACTGAGGTTTTACAAGGGTCATCGACATGTAACATGTTATTTTTTTTCCCAAATACAGACAATAGGGGAAACTACAAATATCACAATATCTCCTACTTGCTAAAGAGAATATGGAAAAGGTTTTAAAAGCTGCCACTGCATTCCAATTGGTGAATGTATTTACTGGAATGTCACAAGAAATGGGAAGTAAAAACATGTATAAAGAGACTTTGGATCATTGTTTAAAATTATTATTGGCGAGTCCAGAGTTCTGAACCTAAAAGGTGCTGAGCCTCTCCTGTGAAGTGTTGAGTCCCCTCCATGCTTACTGCAGTCAAAGAAACTGCAGGTGAAACAGTTCCCAAGAGGCATTCAGCAATTTGCAAGTTTATGCCAGTTGCTCGTTATGGACTTTTCCACTATGTTACAGTGGAAAGTCAGGGGTCCAAGAGTTATTGGTGTCAATTTTCACCAAGTTGCAATGCTGTTTTTTGTGTTTCATTTGAAGTAACATGATGCAAAAGTCAACTAATATATCAAATTGTCAGTATTCAGTGGCAGTCAATGAAATAATTTATTTTCTTGAAGACAGTGGGTGGTAGATTAGGTTGACCATGGATCTAATAAATCCACCAGAATACAGCACAAATAATTATTATGAAAAATGTAATATCTTGGCAAAATGTAGGTGACTCTTTGCCAGCAGCAAACCAAATAGTACAGTCATGTCCTTCTGCTGCTTTGTAACCACACATGTAAAATATCTGGAAAATAGGACTCCCCCTCACCCC